>NC_043701.1:59870713-60159198 GCF_006229205.1 Suricata suricatta | reverse complement strand
TTATAAAAGAGATTGAAGAAGACACCAAGAAATGGAAAAACATTCCCTGTTCATGGATCACAAGAATAAATATTGTGAACATGTCATTATTACCCAAAGCAATCTACACATTCAATGTAATCCCCATCAAAATTGCACCAACATTCTTCTCAAAGCTATGGAACCACAAAAGACCCTGAATAGCCAAAGTAATATTGAAGAAGAAAACCAAAATGGGAGGCATCACAATCCCAGACTTTAGCCTCTACTACAAAGCTGTCATCATCAAGACAGTATGGTATTGACACAAAAACAGACACATAGACCAATGGAATAGAATAGAGAACCCAGAACTGGGCCCACAAATGTACGGCCAATTAATTTTTGACAAAGCAGGAAGGAGTATCCGATGGAAAAAAGACTGCCTCTTTAGCAGGTGGTGCTGGGAGAACTAGAGAGCAACATGCAGAAGAATGAAACTAGACCACGTTCTTACACCATACACAAAAATAAACTCAAAATGGCTGAAGGACCTGAATGTGAGACAGGAAACCATCAAAACCCTCGAGGAGAAAGTAGGAAACAACCTCCTTGACCTCAATCACAGCAATTTCCTACTCGACACATCCCCAAAGGCAAGGGAAATGAAAGCAAAAAAGAACTATTGGGACCTTATCAAGCTTCTGCCCTGCAAAGAAAACAATCAAGAAAACTAATAGGCAACCGACAGAATGGGAAAAGATGGTTGCAAATGACATATAAGATAAAGGACTAGTATCCAAAATCTACAAGGAACTCACCAACTCCACACCCAAAAAAACAAATAACCCAGTGAAGAAATGGGCAGAAAATATAAAGAGACACTTCTCCAAAGAGGACATCCAGATGGCCTACAGGCACATGAAATGATGCTCAACATCACTCATCATCAGGGAAACACAAATCAAAACCACACTGAGATACCACCTCACGCCAGTCAGAGCGGCTAAAATGAATAAATCAAGAGACTATAGATGCTGGCAAGGGTGTGGAGAGATGGACACCCTCCTACACTGTTGGTGGGAATGTAAACTGGTGCAGCTGCTCTGGAAAACAGTGTGGAGATTCCTCAAAAAACAATCAGTAGAACTCCCTGATGACCCAGCAATAGCACTGCTAGGGATTTACCCAAGGAATACAGAAGTGCTGATGCATAGGAGCATATGTACCCCAATATTCATAGCAGCAATGTCAACAATAGCCAAAACATGGAAAGAGCCTAAATGTCCATCACCTGATGAGTGGATCAAGAAGATGTGGTATATATACAATGGAGTATTATATGGCAATGAGAAAGAATGACATATGGCCATTTGTAGGAAGGTGAATGGACCTCGAGGGTGTCATGCTAAGCGAGATAAGTTAGGCGGAGGACAGAAACCATATGTTTGCACTCATAGGTCTAACAGGAAAACAGGAGAAACCTAATGGAGGACCAGGGGGCAGGGAAGAGGGAAAGAGAGTTGGGGAGAGAGAGGGACACAAAACTTGAGAGACTACTGAATGCTGAAAATGAACTGAGGGTTGAAGGGAAAGGGGAAGGGGGGAAAAAGGTGGTGGTGATGGAGGAGGACACTTGTGGGGAAGAGCACGGGGTGTTGTATGGAAACCAATCTGACAATAAACTATTTAAAAAAATAAAATTTAAATTGTATTATAAAAAACAAACCAAAAAAACAGTAGGTTTACAGTCTACTGGAAATATGTATGAACTCCCCCACAATGGAGTCCCTAACCCTTAGACACTTCTCTTCCTGGATCTTCCTCTCTCCATTTTGTGGGCTTGTTTTTGTGGGCTTTGCAATAAGCATGCACCAAAGAACAAGGGAGGAAGGACTGAAAATCTCTGCATCACCTCAGGGAATGTACGTTTGTTCCAATCAGACTACTTGTTGCCTTATGTGGGCACAGGTGACAGTCTGGGTCAGGATGTAACCTCTGTAGTCCTCAGCCAATGAGGAATCAGGAGAGGGAGTTGCATGCTAGGAAATAAATTGTCTGCTGTAACTTTCCCAAGCGTGCCTGTCTGTCACACACTCGATCCTGTAAGAACTATGATTAAAGCCTCACTTCACTGTGCTCCGCATCTCGAGGTCTCTCCTTTGACTGGGTCAGTGGGCTTATTTCTCACAGAGTGATGTGTGAGGCTGTGTGGGGAGAGTGGCAAGGATTTGAAATAGTCCTTGCTGAGCGTGAGAATAGAAGTTCACCTGACAAAAAATGAGTAGGTCTACCGGGCAGGGTGGAGAGTGTGACCACTGAAGAACCTTCTGTTTTGACAAGGACACTGACCTCAGCCCCTGCGGGCAGGCAGGAAAAAGCAGGAAGCAGACTTGATCCGGAGACACACAGTGCCTCCACAGGTATTTAGAAAAGACAGAAGGGCGAAGGGCTATGGGGTAAAGCAAGGGGTGTTTCAAAAAGAATGGACCCTAAAATCCATGCTAGAAAAGAAATGGAAAATGAAGAATAGACTGAAGGGTGGAAAGCAGAGGGACACTGGGTTTGGGGAGACATTGTGGGCAGGGAATGGGGTGCTTAGATTATGTGATTATGTAGGTAGAGAGGCCAAGGGGCTGAGCCCAGGGACAAGTGGGCTGTCCACATGGGTAATGGCAGATCTCTGTGTCCATTTCCTCCCCTTCAACTCATCTCCCCCCAACCTGTTACCACAGTCCAACCAACAGCATTTACTAATGGCACAGATGGCCTCCATGTCTTCAGATTCAAAGAGTGTTTCCCAATCCTCATGAAAGCTTGATTTTTTAGCATTGTGTGACACTATTCTTGAAATGATCTCTCACTGGGGTCCAAGATGACACACTCCTTATTTCTTCGCAGCTTTTCTGGCTCCTGCTCTCGTCTGCTTTAGAGGTGCATCTGCCTCTTCCTATCCCTTACATGTGGGAGTTTCTTGATTACCACTCCTCATCTTCAAAGTTTCTTTTACACAGTAAGCCCATATATCCAATTTCTACTAGTCATTTCCACTTGGATATCTCAGAGGCTTTTCAAACTCACTTATTAACTTAAACTCCAGATTTAGCCCCAAGTCTGGTTCTTTCCTGATGTTTCCACCTCAGTGAACTTCACGTCTGGTTAAACAAGTCAGAAACTGAAGAGCAATCTTTGACACCCCCCTTTCCTCAACCTACCACACTGAGTCTCTTGCTCCTATCAATTTTCTTCCCCTTTTAAAAAATGTTTATTTTTTAGAGAGAGAGCAAGAGCTGAGGAGGGATAGAGGCGGGGGGCCAGAGGATCTGAAGTGGGCTCTGTGCTGACAGCAGACAGCAGACAGCCCGATGTGGGGCTCAAACTCATGAGCCACAAGATCGTGACCTGAACCGAAGTCAGATGCTTAACCAAGGGAGCCACCCAGGTGCCTCCATCCATTTTCTTCCTAAACAGCTTTAGGTCCCGCCCACTTCTTTCCATCTCCAGTGGGAGGATCTGGATCCAAGTCTAGAACCTGATGTTTGTGCTACTGCAAAGCATCCCCGTGGCTTCCCCTCAATCTCTCTGGCTCTCATCCGCCAGCCCATTCCTCACCCTACAACTCATGAATTCGGCCTCCTCCTCTAATACAAATCTAATCATACAACCCTTTACCTCAACCTGTCAATTACTCCACACCTTCCACCATTCCTTGAATAAATACAAAAACCTGTTCTGTGGACTTTGGGACCCCGCTTGGCCTGGGCCCTGCATCCATTCCAGGCTCCAGGCTCGCTGGTCTTTGTTTTACAGCAGTGTGTCCTGACTTCTCCTCCTTGATCCTTCCAGTGCCCAGCCCCCATTCCTTCGGGGGGACTTCCCCACTGCTCCGCACCAGTCAACCCCTCCACTGCCTGCTCTCCTGGAACGTGTGCCTTCTCTTCAGGGCGCTCATCTCGATTTGGAATTACACATTCACTTGGGTGGTTATTTGATCGATGTCTGGCTTCTCACACCAGACTCCAGGCACTATGAGAGCAGGAACCACAATCTGGTTTTGCTCACCTTGTACCTTCCCCACTTAGGAAAATACCTGGCTGTAGTAGGTGCTAAAACATTTGGGGGGGGGGTCTAATTGGGAGCCACAGAATTTAAACAGAAAGGGGTACTGGAAATCATCTGCTTTCTGTCATTTTAAAGTTGGAGAAACAGAGGCCTTGAGAGGAGGGGGATGGTGAGAGGGTTGTTTACTTAACACACGTCACAGTTGATGGCAGAGTTGGAACGTGTAGATCCTGGTCTCCTACATCAATCTGAGAACGATCTGCTTATGATGTGGCCTGCAGGTATGGACTGTGAATCGGGGCACGGTATGGAGGAGAGATCCCGATCTCGTGTTCAGAGGGAATGGTCTGGTAGTACTCTCTCCCTCTCCTGTCTTTTTTTTTTTTTTAAGTCAGAAATAAAAGCTGTCCTTAAACTATGCCTTTTGTGCAATCCAATCAGAAAATATCAATCCATTCGTGGCAGACAAAATGGCACACTCTGGAGGAACGGGAGACTGTTTTAAGGACACGTCCCCACCCCACCCACCACCAGCGTGTGGCAGTGATGGGGTGCCTTGTGGGAGCCGGGGGCAGGCTCCTCCCCTTCCTCCCCTCTGCTGATCGGCCACCCAGCCACAGCTGCAATCAATAAGGGGAAGAAGATTAATAAGATTCACAGTGACACATACTAACTCCCAGGAAGTTGTGAACTCATCGGAGAATGTTGCAAATCTCATTTTCTCCGTTGCAGCAGGCATCATGGCTTGTGCTGTATCTCTGGAGGCTTCATTTACCAGCAGTTTCTTTTGCACTGAATAAAGCAAGGGGGCCCTCTGGTGGTAATTTGTAGAAAGATCTCGTGAGAGGGAGAGATCTTCGTTTGGAAGACTTCTTCCCTTTGTATGTCTCTCCCTTGCCTTCACAAGGCATTTCCAGAATCAGGTATTAAAAGTAAATCAAGAAGCCCCTGGGGCGCTCAGTCGGTTAAGCTTCTGATTTTTGATCTCTGCTATCAGGTCATTGTCTCGAGGTTCGTGGGTTCAAGCCCTGCATTGGCCTATGTGCTGATGGTGCAGAGTCTGCTTGGGGTTCTCTCTCTCTCTCTCTCTCTCTCTCTCTCTCTCTCTCTCTCTCTCTCTCTCTCTCTCACACACACACACACACACACACTCTCTCTCTCTCTCTCTCTCTCTCTCTCCCTCCCTCCCTCCCTCCCTCCCTCTCTCTCTCTCCTCTCTCTCCCTCTCCCTCTCCCTCTCTCTCTCCCCCCCCTTTCCTCTCATGCTCTTTCTCTCTCTCAAAATAAAGAAAATAAAAAATAAAAGTAAATCAGGGCCATTACTAACTGTCCGAACAGGAAGGCATCAATGGACCATTTCCGTGGTCAGGTTTTCCACGTGCCAGCCCCTCCTTGCTACACAGCTGTGAGCAATGCTGTGGCCTCGGAATGGAGGGGAGGTCCCGATCTGCTGTTCAGAGGGAATGCTTTTAGAATGCTAAGATCTATATAGCGTTTTACAGTCGACTTGTATAATGTGTTGTCATCCAAGAGTGACTACAGGGAGGGGTGGCTCTGTGCCGGCAGGACTGGTGGCTGGCAAGCCGGGACCGGGGACAGGTGAGTAAGGGCAGTCGGTGGAACAGAGGAGCAAACCGGGACTTGGCTATTTGCCGAGCCAGGCAGGTTGGAGACAAGAACGGCGGGGCTGGAGAGAAGGGGGTGGATGACGTACCCAGACGGCCTGTAAACGCTCAGACCACCTCATCAAGCAGGAGAGACCAAGGAATCCAAGTTGCCGGTGGCCGACGGTGGAGGTCCGGGAACGCGGAAGGCAGGCTGACAGCAGGCCCGGGGAGCCCGGCCCGAGGAGGGCGGGGCTCAGGAGAGGAGCCGGCCGAGTTCTCCCGCCATGTCTCAAACAGCTGGCAGTATCTCCACCTGCTGCTCCTTAGAATTCTTTTTGACACGCCCCTATTTTATTAGCTCCGTGTTATACTGTGTTTGCTTTTGTGTTTCATTTTCTGTGCATATAACAGCCTTTCAAAAGTAAAGATAAAATTTTTCACTCTTTTAAAAATTAGGAAATACATGATTGAAAAAGTTAAAGATCACAAAGAGATCAAGACTGTTTAATAGTGATTTTTTTTGGGGGGGGGATGGAAATCCAGTCACATCCGCCTGTACCGTTACATACACCGCCACCTGCACATTCACACTCTACTAAAACATGACTTATTACAAAAAAGAGAGGGACTTTTAAAACCACATTTAATTTTTCATACAAAATCTGTTGCACTATTACAGAAGTGACCCCTTCATGCACAGATAAATGTAGCGTCTACTGTACGGAAGAATAAAAACTGTACTTTTAATGTCTCCCTCCCCCCCACCAGACATTGGCAAATTTAAAATAACTTTTATCTTGTGCTCTCTGATGCCAAGGTGAGCCTGTTTTGTCTTTCTGTATTCCCATTAGAATGACTGGTCTGTGAGAAGCGAATATGGAGATGTGGAATTATTTAGGGCCATCTTCCCCTGGGATTACTTCCAATTGTGCTTTGCCTATATATAGATAGCAAAGGTGCCGGAAATAGGCCTACTGAGCCCCACAGGCAAAGCTCTGAAGATTTCTAGAAACTTGCTGTCAATATGTAGAATTGTTCACTATTTCACTTTCACAGCAAAAAGGGAAAAGAAAACCCCAGAAGGTATTTAAGTGAATGCTTTCCACTCCCATGCACTGTATTAATCAGCTAACTTTGTATACAGTACAACACTGACCTTGGCTGCATGTTTATTTGTATGTAACACCTCTACACATATAGCATCTACACTTTAAGTATATTTACAAATTCAACAAAATATCTACATATAAAAAGCTTTACTTAAAATTAAACTTGATGCAAGTTATGAGAAACCAATTTATTGGCAAATGAAACGGAGCATTCCTTCAACCACAGGTTGTTAGAGGATTTCGTATTTGGAGGTAAACCATTTGATAGATCTCGTTTAGGAATACAGTAGAATAGGTATGTTGAATTTTGAAACTGCAGGTGTAATTCCTTTGACTGCTGGCCTCATTAGCACTTGTCAGATTTCTGAGATTCGGAAATGTGTCCATAGCATTTGCACACACCACTGTTTAATGCTGCAGAGAGGTTTCAAAGTTTCCACCTACGTAAAGGCCCGGAGAATAACATTCCTGTTGGCATGTTGTCACATGCTTCCGGTGTGGGGAGAGCTTATGTTTTACAAAAATTCTCTACCAAACTGACAGCCTGCTGACCCAACTGACTTTGCTAGAAACCACAAAAGACTCGGAATCGTCATGCGTTCCAGTTGGTGCTAAAGCTTTTTCTATTTAGACATACAGGGAAATGAACCTGAAGAGAAACGGTCTATTCATTTTATTGTCACCTCTCCTTTCATTCAGCATTGTGGGTTTCATGGTCTCTGCTTTTTAAAAGTTACTTTTGGACAATGACAGGAAGCTAGGACTCCAAGGCGACCACCCTGGTGGAGAAAGAAGGCATGTTATGGAATGCTTAGTGTCTGAAGGCACTGCACGTGTCTCTTGCCCTGTGCTTTCTGGAATCATTTTTGAAACTGAAGTGGAGCGATTCGAGTTTTGATTCTTTCAGCCTGGCCTAAGTACCAAAATGCGCTGCAACACACATTGTTTATGCCTAAAAACAATTGAACGCAGAGCGGAATGTGAAAAGTAGAACACTGCACTGCTGTAATACCGGAGGGTTAAGAGGCTACGGAGTAACAGGAGCGAAGGCCGGTAAGAGAGTCTCAGTAAAGCATCAGCAAATGCAACTGTCATAATTAACTCATTTAGCAAGTATATACTGTACATCCTGTCGCTAACAGTCTCCCAAAAAGACTAGACAGCTAGACACAGAGTCACCAATGTCACCACAATGTCCACAAAGACATTGAAGTTCTAGAGAATACTACAGTAACACTCTTGACAATGAAAAAATGGAATTCGTATTTCGGGGTTCAGCCGAGGATAGTATAAACAAAGTATCCAACCATGTTTTGATAGCATACACAGGTGTTCCTTTAAGTGTGGAGCATTATTTCATGCATCATATTGAACTGTGTCCTGAAGAGGAAGTAACACGATCTGTTGGTGACGTTGTGTTATTTTGATCACTTCTGCAGAAGTCAAGAATGCCTATTTGCAATGAAAAAAGGATGCACTTTGCACTGCTGTTCACATTAACAAATCATCTGACGGTGTCGCGTTCTTGTTTTAACTCTTCTCAATATTAACACACGGCGGAACACGCACTTTCTGCCGCTGCGTTCATAGTACAAGAAGGCAGACAAACAAGTGCTTAGGATGAACATTCTAGAGATATGGGATATTGGCAAAGGGCTTGCGGGTTAAACAAAGGAATTCATGGCATTGACAGGAGAAGGTGCCTCTGAGCTTTCGTTTCCTTCGGCGGGTTCTTTCTCCTTCTTACCGCTGTATTGTCCAATAAAGGAGCCGTCTTCATTGAACTGGCCGTTCACCCCCTCTCCGTAATCGACGAGGCTATCGTCACTATCTTCTTTCTTCACTGTCCTGTCTGAAGGTGTGCGACTGCCTTTTTTCAAAGGCTTGTGGTCTTCTGCGTCACTGGAAGACAGAGAAAACACCTTCATGAGGATGGGCAGTGAGGCGAGGGGTTTTGTTCTTACAGATCATGCATGCAGGTTATGACAAAGCGTGTGGAGTCCTGAACTTCTCTAGCCAAATCTAATCGTCAGCTTGACTCCAATGGCCAGGATGTGGTTGGGATGAAAATCAGGTGCAGCAATGGTTTAATATGAAGCCTTCAGGAGGTGGATGGCTTCTCACTGTGCATGTCAATGTCAATGACAGATCCTCACTCCTGATTTGGCAGCAGTTCAGAAATAGTCACAAGCATTAAAAAAGAAAGAATTGAGAACAGTTGAAAATCATCCCTAGTTTGAATTCAAAGAAGGCAAAAGCTTATGACAAGGAGAGAAGTTAGTAAGTTAAACTGTGTGAGATCTCTGATTCCTTGATGATGAATGGAGCATGACTTTGGTTAAGTGTGACATACGAGGTTTTTTGGGCTTTTTTCTGAGCACGAGGAGGTAAAATCCTGCTTTTCAAATCATTTTGTTACTGAGTGCAGGCCAGACTTGTAAACTTTAACCTTACCTTTCAAGAGACCTATACATTCCATTAAAAGGATGCAGAAGAAACAAATGAAAATAGCCTAAGAAGAAAAGCAAAATCCTTATACTGATAGTAAACAGTAATTTTTTTTCCTGTAAGAATTTTAGTTAATAGGTAAAGGTTGATTAATTTGGAAAGAGACACAGTTTTACTTCAAAGCATGATATTTGTACTTATACAAGGCAGGTCAATATATTCTAAAGAGTATGAGGGATTCAAAAAATGTCAAAGCAAACATTTCCTGTGCTCATTTTCTCTCAGTTCTCTCTTCTCCTGGTGTGTTATGTTGACTATTCATATTGGGTGGGAATCCTAGGATCATAACTTAAAAAACATTATAGAACCCAATTTTTTTTCTTGCCCCTCTGTTAAGTCCCTGAGCACCACATCTGGAAGTAGAATAGGTTTTCAAACATATGCTCATACAGTCGTGTAATGAGGTATGCACAGTGACGGACTCTTTAATAGGTAACATTGGGTTTGAAAAAAAGAAAATGAAAAAAGGCAATGAGAGCATTTTGTTTTCTTTCCAAGAACAAAAATGCAGGGCCAAGTAGGAGACACAAGCAACATTAGTAAAAATGAAGAGGCTGCACATCAAAAAGAGGTTGTATCGACTGTCGTATTTCACCCAGCAATTTGTGCCACGGCTCTACTGCCCACTCTGTCTTTGACAGTGACTTTTTTTCTCGCCAAGATACAAATATGTCAAGAGGCACCAACATTATGGGCATTTGGCCAATACTTCATACCAGGGTTTCCAATATTTCTCCAAGAAGAAAATCTCAAGATTGGAAAATTATTCTTGCTTAAAAGGATGCTAGTGTCTGCTACTGAAAATTACCAGTTGCAACAAGACACACGTTCGTGTCACACTGAACAAATGGTATTATCACCACTGCTAGTCAACAGCTGGTGAGGTCTCACAGGACCTTGGGGTGGCCTGTGTTTGGGGCACTTCTGGGGACAGAGCAGCTCATCTCCAATCTATTGCAAGGAATCATGGACATATCTGCAGTTATTAACATCTAGGCTTTGCCTGAATACTTCCTGTGAAACACTGCTCATGACTTGGTGAGGCACTCACCTGGATTCCAGTAATTAGTTTTACTTTATAGAGTGAGTGTTCCAAGGAATACACTATGGTATTGCTTTGATCCAGCCACCTATCCACCCATTCAACCATTCATATATCTAACAAATACTTATTGAGTGCCTACACTGATAATGTTCTAGTTGTTGCGGATATAGCAGTAAACAAAATGGACTGAAGCCCCGAATGCATTAAGCTTACTTCTACTAGGGGAAAATATAGAAAATAAACAACCAACATATTAAACCATTGGTTACATAGTGCGTCAGAAGGTGATTAGTGCTATGAAAACCTGGAACCGAGTAAAGTGGACAAAAGGTGTCGGGGGAGGGTGTAGAGGTTGACACTGAAATAGGGTACCCAGGGAAGGCCTCATTGGAAGTGACAACTGATTAAAGACTTAAAAGAGCTGAGGTAGCCGGGTGGAGAGCTGGAGGGAGAGCCATTCTGGCAGGAGTAGCAAGCAGTGCAAATGCCCTGAGGTGGCAGCAAGCCTGGAGTATTCTGGGAATGGGGAGAAGCTTGTACTGAAGGAGAGAGAGACAGACAGAGAGGAGTTAAAGGAGAAGGTGGCAGGGCTAGGTGGGGGCCCTAATGGGGACACTAGAAGGCTTCCATCTTTAGCTCTGAGTTGGAAAGCTGTTGGAAGGTTTTCAACAGATGAGTGACAAGAGCTGGCTCACATTTTGAAAGGATTACTGTCATCAGCATTGGGAACAGCCTAGCTGCAATGGGGGGAGTTGGTACCCTACAGCAACATTGGGCCACGCCCATTTCCTCTGTATTATCTGCTCTCCAGACAGCAGACACGTAGAGTTGCAGCTTCGACCCTGTGGCCTGTAAGGTCTAAAATATTTACTAGTAGGGTCTTTACAGAAAACGTTTGCTGACCCCTGCTCAAGGGGGCCAAGGCGACGAGGGCCAAAACATAGGGGCCAGATGACTGTGACCTGGACAAGATCTGAACATTGAACGTCAAGGTGGAAGAAAGTGTTTAGATAATGGACATATTTTGAAAGTAGCACCAAAAGGATTTTCTGATGGATTGGATACGGAATAACAGAGAAAGAGACGATGCCAGGATTTTCAGTGTAACAGAAAGGATAGAATTATCCTTACTCTGGCACACAGTGTGTTGGGGATGGACGATCCACAGTTCAGTTTGGGACATGTTACATTTGCTAGGTCAGAGGAACCACTCCTTTAATGGTTTTGTGAATCTAGCATAACCCGGAACCTAAAACCTACAAGAACACTTTGAGAAAGTGAAATTACAGGCTAATCTCATTCAGGAACATAGATGTGAAAATCCCCAAGGATGTCAAGAACAAATGGAATTCAACAATCTACTGGAAGGATACCATATCACGACCAAGTTGGGTTTATTCTAGGGAATGCACGTTTGTTTTAGCATTAAAACCTCAATTCATAGTTTTCTATTTTAGCCGAAGAACAATATTTTATCACTTCGGTAGATTGGGGAAGAGGTGTTTGGGAAAATTCAACACCCGTTCACAACAAAAACGTCGATACTCTAGGAAGAAAAAGTATCCTGTTTGACCTGGGTATTTGCGAGAAACTTACAGTAAACATCATCTTTGATGGAGAGTGTTGACAGATTTCTGTTTCGCATCAGAAATAGAATAGGGATGTGTACTATCCTCACTTCTAACCAAAACTGCACTGAAAGTACTAAGTGATGTGCTGTCAAAAAGAAATGGAAAGCATACTATTAAGAAGAAAGAAGACTGTCACGATTCATAACTGGTATGGTTATGTATATATAAAATATCCAAAAGAATTTATAGGTGACCATTAGAATAAAAAGAGAGTTTGGTAATGTTGCTTAATACTATATCAGCATAAAAGTCCATTTTATTTCCATGCTTGTAAATACTTGGAAAATGAAATTTAAAAAAATGATTCCAGTTATATCACACAAATATGAAGTACGTAAGAACAAATCCAACAAAAATGTTTTAAGCTCCCTATGAAGAAAATTAAAGTTTTATTCAGTTATTAAAGAAGAGCTAAGTAAATGAAAGGATATACCATAACTGTGGACAAGAAGACTCAGATATCATTATGTGTGTTAACCCTCTTTATATTCAATTTGCTGCCAATAAAAACCCAGCAGGTTTTTATGCGGATCTTGGCAAGCTGATTCTCAGCTGCAAATGTATAAATGGAAGGGCCAGGAATATATAAAAAATTCTTGAAGAAGAATAATGAAGTTGGGGGACTTGACTTACCAGATATCAAGACTTATTAAAGCTATAGTATTAAGATAGTATAGTTTTGGTGCAGAGATAGACAAATCAACCAGTGGAATATAACACAAGACCCTGAAATAGTTGAGAGATCTTTTTGTTGGCTTTCTTCCTACATCGTATTTTTATCCTATCATAGCTGAGAGTTTTCAAATCCCACTTTCCAACCATTTGCTGGTATATAGAAATATAATTGACTTCATGCTAATTTTGTGTCAAGCAACATTACTAAACTCTTTTATTAATTCTAGAATTTTCCTGCCGATTCATTTGGACTTTTCCACACACAATCCTATCAATTATGAATCATGGCCAGCCAAGAAAGGGCTCCCTAGAAGCATCCATTCCAGCTTAATAATCATAGTAGATGAGAGAAAATCTACAACAATATGGGCTGTGCTTGAAAGAAGAGAAGTAAGGAAGAGAAGTACTCTATCCACAGAGTCTTTTTAGGAAAAGCTGTTCAAAGGCAGCTCAAGATCTTCCTAAGACTGGTTTTTAAAAAGAGGTGTGATGGGGGTGCCTGGGCGGCTCAGTCGGTTGAACATCCAACTCTTGGTTTCGGCTCAGGTACTGATCTCACAGTTCATGAGTTTGAGCCCCGCAGTGCTCTGTGCTGACAGTGTGGAGCCTGCTTGGGATCCTCTCCCCCTGCTCTCTCTCTGCCTTTCCCCTGCTCAGTGTTCTCTTTCTCAAATAAACCGAAAAAAAAAGTGGTGAGATGCAATGTCATACTTCAATTAGAATATGGTTAAATGGGGAAAAAACTTGTACAAAGCATCAGAACAGTCCTAGCACGTGATTTATGTCCAACAAAGTACTCATCTATCTGCCATCACATTTCTTCATTCCAGGCCCTTAACCCAGAGAGGTTTTTCCCCCTAAAAAATACCTCATATAACACACACACTTAGAGGTTTCCAGATGTGATGAGTGTGAAAAGTTCTATGAAATGGATACAACTCTGCTACAAGTATTGAAGCACTGTGTTAGTGCTTGCTTTTTTTAACTCAAAGATTAATTTTTAAAACATTTTTTAAATTTTAAGTAGGCTCGATGCCCAACATGGGGCTTGAACTCACAACCCAAGATCTAGAGTTGTGTGCTTTCCTGACTGAGCCATCCAGGCACCTCTCAAAGATGAGTTTTATAATGAAATAGTAAACAAACTGCTTTTGACATTATATCAAGGGAATTTCCCAAATTAGAGGAACTAGAAGTTATGGGGGAATGATTTAAAAGCCATATACTTATTTAGTTACACAGTAGTCAATGCTTAAAAATATTCAACCACATTTTATGAGAGATGGTAAGGACAGGAGGCATTAGATGTTAGTTAATTCATAACCTGGGATGTCAAAGATTAAACAAATTTCAAAATAAGTCATAAAATAGCCATAAAATAGTACATGTAGCTACAAAATATATTTTTGATACTCCTAGCCATGAATGAAAATGGTTGTACAGTGGAAAGAAATGGTCACATCACAGTATCAAAACTCAGCTCTGACACTGCTTCCTCTGGGGAGGCTTCTCCCATTACCCTCCTTCCATGCCACTCAACTGGCCTTGGCTTCCTGTTCCTCCCCTAGTACTTGAGTTATATCTCTTTCATAGAACTTTTCCTACAATGCTCAGATTGGTCTTTTACTTTCCTGTGTCCCTCACTAAACTATAAGCTAGGGAGGTTAACATTCTATTGTTTTTACTATCCCTACAGCCTGGCATAGAGTAGGCACTCAATAAATACTGGCTGAATGAATGAATTCATTGTAAAATGATAATATAAGAGAGGTGGGCATTTTAGAAAATTTCCCAAAAATCTAACATTGGAAAATGTTCGTTCTTTCTTCATGAATTTCATGATGTCAGACAAAACATTGGATTATAGTTGTTTCCCCTCTCTCATTCCCTAGGAATGAATTTGAAGGAGTTCACCTTTGCTTCAGTGTTACGCAGACTGGAGGGACCCAATGAATGCCTGAGCAAAATTCAGCAACAACAAATCCATCTGTGATCAATCAGTGTCTCTTGTGGTCACAATCCTACCACCGCCAAACCATACTGTCACATGATGGACCTTCGTGACCTAAACATTCCCTCTCAAAGTCCATCATTATTTATACTGTTCACATACCAGTTTACATTTGTGAGCAGAATAGATCAGAAGTAGATAGCAAATCAAACGTGACACACCTTCATATCACTCAAGCCTTAGAAGCATGTTAGTAGGCTGCAACAGGACCATGGTTACTTAAATGGCAAGATTCCTGTGCAGGGCCCCTCCATTTATGCTATGAGTTCAAGTACCATGGTCATATGGTTTACAACCTAGGTTTATTCTGGTTTTTAAAGGAATGGATCTAAACAATAAAAAAAAATACTTACACGGTTGATTGCATTGTTTCTCTGATTTTTCTATATGCTAGTAAGGGTGCAGATCCTACTGTCTGTATAATTAAAGAAACAAACAAAGCAAGCTGCAGGCATCCACCAGAGGGTAACTGCTTGGGGGTGGGAGTTGGAGTTAGGGCACAAGGTTACAGCTTATGGAAAAACAAATCAAATTTGGCCAATGAAGTTCCATCCCTCTTTGCACTATGAAATGCCCTCTGGCTGAGAGCCCACCATGTCGAAGCTGTTTCATCCTCACACTGGCGAATGAGCAAATCATGAATGGAATTCATTTACATTTAATCACAGCTCTAATTTTGTCTGTGTCGGCGTGTGATCAGCATATTAATTTATTTTGGAGATGAAAAAGAATGAGAATCAATAAATAATACAGAGCTCAAAACTTCCAGAAGGTGCAAAGCAGCGAAAGGACGCTGGTGATTTAGGAAGAAGGATGACACTTAAATGTATTCTTAAAAAAAAAAAAAAAGGCATCTTTTGGAATAAACCATTGGAACTGTTTTCATTAATTGTAACATCCAAGAAACTAAAAGTCTCTTTCTCTCTCTCTTTTTGTTAAGTAGAAAAGAATTCAAAGGGGGAAGGTTCTGAGGTAGTGTCAGAGAGTCACAAGATGAAGCCATTATCTGTAGCAAAAGGTGGTGGGGTATTTGGGAAAGTGATTTCACTTGTGGGATTGTGCGTAAGGACTTTTCAGTCTTGGTAAAAAAACAATTACCAGGTTGTGTTTTAGATTTAGACACCCATCAGAACCTTCCCTTGGTACCTCCCACATCCATATGACTATGTGTGTCACAAACGTTTTTGTCTTTACACATGAACCAACAGATTTGTACTCAACAGGCCCAACAAAAAGTCTTTCTCTTCTGAGAAACTCAAGGCATAAGCTAAAGATGGTCATTTGAAAATGCTTCACAAAGACATCACATGTGCATTAACACCATGACAAAGAAATATGACCAAATAAATGTAAACACAGTGATAATGAGGTCAGTCACCCAACACTTGGCATGTACTGTTCTGGAACCGCCAATCATATTAAAGGTTGTAAGCAGAAATCTTGTGGAGGAGGCTAGAAATCACAGAACCAGAGCCTCCGGTGATCATCTAATATTTGAACAACTGTATCATTTTACAAATGAAGACACTGAGACCCAGATAAGTTAAGTGCCATGCCTAAAGGAATCAAAGGGAATGGCTGAGTTGACAGTGAGACTAACAGTTTCTTGATTCCAAGCTAGTTCCCATTTCACCTCTCTTTCAGTCATGTTTTATTGGAGTAGGCAGCATGGTTGCCCAAAAAAGTCCCATGATATCAGATCATAGTTTCTCACTATTCTAACCACGAGCTGACATTTGAGGCCCACGAGGTGAGCAGTACATCGCCAGATTCACGTAAGCATGATAGTGTACAACAGCAATCCATCACCACGTGACCGAGTGTGAGGTGCAATGGTTTATTTCTGATTCATGCAAATACGGAGTTGTTTCAGGCGACATTAAAGATTTCACTTCATCACAATAAATAAGGGAGTGGCGTGCAGAGCTTGTGTAGAAATCTAGCCACAACAACTTGATCTACAAAGAAGGGACCTAGTAATTATCACCTCAACTGCTTTACAGGAAAAACATGTGGGAGAGTGAATTAAATCAGCCGGGATTGCCACTTATCCAGTATAAGATGTGGCCTCCCTAGGCTATGGCCATCCGTAGGCTGCCCTACCGTGCAACGTGGAGTGGGTAGAGGTGGCCCACGAGGTTTCCACAGGCTGAGTCCCAGAGTCAACACGTGACGTCAAGACAACCCTCATTAGCCATCTTTCTGTATCGTGAGATACAGAAATTCCTAGAAACTTTACAAATCATAATTATCTCTGTTGAAGAAAAGATCAGAGTGTATAAAGGCTTCGGTGCTGAGACACAAGGGTAAACACTTGTGTCTGATGGAGACTGGTATGAAACCAGATTTGTCCAAAAGGCATGGTTTTCCTCCATCAGTCATCACATTTCTTATGCTTGGCATTATTCAGTCAGCCCCTCATGATATTGACAGGGAAATGCCAAACATGAGCCCTAGAGATGGGTAGAAATCAGCACCATTATCTATAAATGCCATCTGGTAATTGTAATAGTGAAATATTTTGTTACCTAAAAGCTTTTCTTCTGCCAAAAAAGCCTCAGTATGGACTTTGTGCATATTTAAAAGACTATAGTTTTATAATCAAGAGGGTTATAGAAGGAAAAAACAAGGTGTGAACGCATTTTATAAATAGAAGTGTTCTTTTGGACCACCCAAATCCCAATGTTTTAAATGAATAAATACATACTTTGTTTCTGTTTTTAAGCATACTTAAAATAATCAGTTATCTCCTTTATCTTTTAAAAAAGACAAGTGACTCTTAGGCAAGGATATCTTTATTTAAAGGGTTTCTCTTCCCTCTCTCTCTTTTTATTACTTAGCACATAGGCTATGTTAACATTTGTCCTTATTGATGGGGCCATGCCGAAAATGTGTTATCAGAGTTCTGTGTGTTAATGCACAGGCTAGAGGGCTATGAGAGTCTCATTAATTTACAGCTTCAAAAACAGCCTTGTCATCCTATCATGATTAATAGCCGGGGTAGATAGGTATTTATTTTGGAAAACGAGCATCAAATCCAGGATTAACAAGAGGAATACCAATTTTTTAAAAATTGTTTTTAATGTTTTATTTATTTTTGATACAGAGAGAGACAGAGCATGAGAGGGGGAGGGGCAGAGAGAGAAGGAGACACAGAACCGGAAGCAGGCTCCAAGCTCTGAGCTGTTAGCACAGAGCCTGATGCGGGGCTTGAACCCACGAACGTGAGATCTGACCTGAGCCGAAGTCGGAGGCTTAACCGACTGAGCCACCCAGGCGCCCCAGAGGAATACCAATTTTATAAAAGCACTACAGGTACAGTATCTTGTATAATGCAGGTTTTGTAAGGTTGTTATTGCCGTTTTAACTCTTACAACACACCAGCCTTTCCTAGTTTGAGCAATATGGCAGCCATGCCTCTAGGAAAATATGGCAGAGTTGGGAGACTCTCCATCGCCAAACCTACGACCAAAGTGAAAACTCATCTCTTAACGAAAAGTGGGACTATTTTAGTTGTGAGGGATGCACAAACATGTAGACATGGATGTGTTTCTAAACTAATACGTGAGGAAAATATGAAAGGCCACAGAGCTTGTTCCTGGTGGAATCCTGTCAGAGGGGGTCTGTATGAGCAGAGAGTCTGTGCAGGGAATGGAAGGTGAAGGGAGTCTGACACGCGGTGGCTCACCTGTATTCTCCAAAAGTGCCATCGTCTTCCTTCATAGGCTGGATTTCAGGATCGGCATGAGCGTCTTCCTTTTCTTTAACTAAAATATTTCAAAGAGATAATATTATCTATGGATTCTGTTTCCCCATTGAAAGTTTTTTTCTTTTTTTTATATATAGTTTATTGTCAAATTGGTTTCCGTATAACACCCACTGCTCTTCCCCACAAGTGCCCTCCTCCATGACCATCACCCCCACTGAAAGTTGTATAAAGAGTGCACCCCCTGAGATGTATGGTGGTGGAAACTAATTCCACCCAAAGTGGATGTCATACAGTCAGATGCGTTATGTGGCCATACATATGCTTTGCTGTTTTAGTTTCTCTGACACAACCTAATAGAATGAACATTTGTTAACCTATAAAGTTGACTTCCTGTACGCATTTGACTGATGAAGGATTAGGCTTTAAGCTTCTGAGATTTCTCCCCTAGTGGACCAATCTAGTCAAGGTTACAAATCATTTTAGCAAATCTATTCTTCTGCAGATTTTTTTCCTTGTCATTGATGTGGAAATGGCCAGGTAAATAGAAATTCAACGGATCCACTAAAATGAACAAAACATTAACAAGAGAGGAAAAGCAATGTTACACGTCATGATATTAAGACTAAGTTCATGCATTCCTTTCTCCAGAAGACTTCCATGTACCTTCCCCTTCAGCCTCGTGATTTTAGGCGCTATTTTAGCACCCAAGACTTTTGTGGAGCCTAAGGAAGCAGAGTCATGAATATATTCAGAGAACAGCTTAATTTACTCCACCAAACACCTTCTGATCCTTGACTGTCTAATTTAGACTCCCATTATAAAAAAAGAGATCAAAAATTGTTTGGACAGACATCCCAATTTATGTCTCTGGGAAAATACACTTATTGAAATCTACATGATCACTCTCATTATTTCCTCTTAGTTTACGATAATTATGCAGCACAATAAGGCAATTTTACTCTTTCTCTCCTACCTGGATATTTACCACCCTTGTTTCTTCTGATGAAGCAAACGATCAGCAAAATTAAGATGAGGAGAGCGACAGCACACATCAGACCAATGAACCAGCCTTGGGTCGCAATATCCACCTGGCGACTTGCCATTGCTGGAAAACAAATCGGTGGTGTAGGGGGGAGGGTGGGGGATGGGTGAAGGCGGAGATGAGAACGGCTGTGGTCTCTTGCAGTAAAAAATCTACCATAGCATATGAGCTTTTATACAATTTACACGTGGTCCCAAATTGCAATCTGGCAGTTATGATAAAGCAGGAGTGATATAAAGACTTTGAAAAATCATCATGAATTAAAAAAAAATTAAAATAGTGAAATCTGAATGCAAATGTTATCAAATGCTAAAGAATCCTGCTAAACATTTTGTTCATGGTTATTTTAATGATATATTCTCAGTAGAAACATAGTCCCAAACCAGTTTTTAAAAGTACGGTCTATAGATAAACTGTACATTAAGTACAATGATAAGAAAGGAAAACTGAGTTTTAAACAGAACAGAATGTATACATCTAATGGAGTATTTTTCCTTCAAAGGAACCACTTTTGGAGGCTAAAATATTGTAATGGTATTGCCATTTTTCAAAATGTTTTATAAATCTTCTTTTAAAATAGAAAAATTTCCACACAAGAAACCTGTCCACATAAGATAACCAGCCTTATTATTTTAGAGAACATCTCAATTTGCACCTAAAACATTCCTTAGATTTGTTATTCATCTCATTTACAAGAGTTGGTTTTAAAAGATTTTTGGAAATTACTGAAAGAATCTGATTTACCCTCAGATGATCAATATTCAATATTCATTATTGCTTAGGATCCATTTAAAAGCCTTTGAAAGGTATCTTGATTGGGGGACTCATTATTGGAATAAATGACCAGCTTAAAGAGAAAATACTCATTCACATGTATACATACTCTTAGTCTTCATCTATTCTGTTTGAGTCAACAAATGTGAAGCCCCTTATTCAACTAGTCACAGTATGCAAATATCTTAAGGAAAACATAGAATAATGAGCATTTGTGGTATTATTCAAAAGTGTCAATCAAATGGGACAAAGTGCAGCATCAGTGGCCATTGAGACAGGCCCGTGAGGATTTGTTTAAGTAAATTGGTATGAAACTTTTTTTAAAGGACTTTATTATTATTATTTCTTGACCATAATCAAAGTAAAAGGTTTTCTTTTTTTTTATTCATAAGCATGCCTATATCATGCTTTCAATCTGATTTTCTTCTGAATGCACTTAATGTGGTTGGGTTGGGTAATGTGATCAGAAACAAACATGCAGGGTCAGCTCTCTGTTGCCAAAATAGCACCTCATTGCCTTATTTTTCTCCACACAAAGTAGAGGGAGAAAACTGAAGTGCCTAAAAAGCAGGTGTGAAGAATGAGAAGGGTGTGTGTATGCATGTTTAAGAAATATAATGGGACGTGGAAATACGTGACTGGGAGTATAAACCAAATGCCAGCAGCCTTTCTCAATCTCCCTTTGTGCCTCATTGGCTAGAGGGGTTTTGAGTTGTTTCATAACTAGATACAACCAAGGCAGGAGTCTCTACAGCGCCCTCCCTCCATACCCACACCATAATCATGTGGACGAAGACGAAGAGGAAGGCAGTGATAATGATAGCTAACATTCCGAGTCGCTTACTATTGGCCAGGCGCTGGGCTGAGGGCAACATCTTCTGTAATCCTCTGAGGTGGGCATGGGGAATCAACTCATACTAGCCAGTATGCTCTACTGCTATAATGCATTCCGAAACACATGTCCAGACATCACATCTGTAGAAGTCTTTGCGAAAACCAAAATGCTATAGACCTTCCATTCTGAGACAGGTAAGAAGATGTTAAAAGTCCATCATGACATACTATTTGGCAATAATTTCTTTCAATTTGCACCTGGTCTTTGATGGTGTGCTTTTTCTCCAAAACTGAACTCCACACCAACTGGTGTAAGTCTATCAAGCATCTGATTGATGTTAAAGAGTTCTTGTTTTCAGTATGCTCAATCATTGATGGCCTTGTTGTGACTAGGATCTGCTTTTACATTTTCCATCCAATTAAATACAACCAATAATGGTAAAATGCAAAGAGATACTCAAGTGCCAGCACAGTCAGGTCTTAGAAAGAAGGGTGTTGCCAAAACTGAATGTCCTGTGGCTAGTGGCTACTGTGTTACTATGCAAAGAGTGGAAATGTTTCCTTGATAGTCAATGAGGGAATGTCCAAATTGATTTTGAAGTTTTACCTCTATGTCCAAAAAAGAACTGTATCAAATATTTCACAATCCCACTCTTTAAGATGAGGCAGACACAGCATGTTAGCAGGAGCATGTGTGTTTACGATCACACACACACAAAGCAGTGTACCAGAAGTTGACGTAAAATAAAAATTATGTAAGTGAAAAAAAACTTCCAATGACTTCGTATCATACAAGAAGGAATCTAAAGCCCAGAGCGACTATGAGAAGCTTCAACTCTTCCTAGGACACTCTAAGGTCATCTTAGCTGGAGATGCTCATGCAAACCCAAGTCATGGCACCATTGTGCACCAAACACATACATACACACACACACACAGACACACACACACACACACACACACACACACTGAAGCCTGTGGGGCTTTTTCTTCTTGAATCCGAGTTTCAATGGGCAGGTATTTGTAGGATTAAAGAGAATTCTCACTTTATTTAAACTTTACAATAAAATTATGGTCATGCATTACTTGAGTAATCCATAGAGAAGTACATGAAATAAGTAGACAAATATAAAGAATATGAAAAAAGAAAATAAGCCAGAGGAATAAAATTTGCTTTGATTCCTATAAGTCAGTTTTAATAAGCATTCTGCCAGCACATAGCTTGGTGTCTCCCGGATAACCCGTGATCTGTGGTCATAGGTCTCTGAGGCAAGGCTCTTGCATAATGTGCAAGAGACAGAGCTAATAGATAGCTATTTGTGAAGAATCCATTAAGCATAAAAATGTCCTCTTGAATTAAAATAGTTAGAAATGTATAGAAAGGGCAAAATCGGGGGTGCCTGGGTCAGACTTTGAATCAGTTCATGATCTCATGGTTTGTGAGTTCAAGCCCCACACTGGGCTCTGTGCAGACAGCTCACAGCCTGCTTCAGATCCTCTGTCCCTCTCTGGCTTGTGCTCTCTCTCTCTCAAAAATAAACAAACATTAAAAAAAAGAGCAAAACATTTCCTTGTTCAAAGACAGCTGACAAAAAAACCCGTTGGGCCCAGTAAAAGCAAATCAGCATCACACCCTTTGTGGTCTCTGAGAAGAGAGGGGCTGATGGGGGAGAGAGGTGAGGAGGAGGAGGAGGCGGGGTCCTCGCAGGGGTGACACAAAGAAGCACAGCATCCACACACCACTTACGGTCTCACCTGATTTGTTTTTCAGTTTGTGCCACGGGAAAAACTTCAGAAATATACCTTAAGAATCCAGACAATAAAAGGCAGAGACGGTGTCATGGTAAAGAGATTCACAAAAGAGGGTGAGCCTGGGTGGCTCAGTCAGTTAAGCTTCTGACTCTTGATTTCAGCTCAGGCCATGATCTCACGGTTCATGAGATCGAGCCCTGCATCAGGCTTTGTGATGACAGCGAAGAACCCGCTTGGTATTTGCTCTCTCTGACCCTCCCCTGTTCACGTGCATGCTCGCTCTGTCTCTCAAAATAAGTAAATAAACTTTAACAAAAAGGTTCATGAAAGCAGAGAGGGGAGCTGAATCTAGGTTCCTGGAGTTAGCACAAGTCAGAGAGAAAAGCAGTATGTTAAGGAAGGGTTAAAAAATCAGCCAGAATGGTACACTTCCATGCCGAGTACAGACACACACATGTCCGAACCCAGCGTGGGGGGAAGAGGGGAGGAGGAGCAAGAGCCCTAGAAGGTGTGGCTTTCACACTGGACTCAGTCTGGCAGCCCTACAGGATAGAGCAGGGAAAGTGGGAGAACGTGGGAGTTGGATTAATAGTATTTGCTCCTGGGGGAATATGGGAATATGTTAACCAAGGTCACTGGGGCTTAATCAAGACTTACTCTTTATAATAGCTACATTTTTGGCCTTCCCCTAGCTCCCTCCTGCTACACACCACAATGGCCCCCCCGTTACAACTCCTCACCTTGAACTACCTGCCAGTTGCAGCTGGAAGTGTAGGTACACCAACACGAGGAAAAAAATTGTTTTCTAAGGGGTTTGCCTTCTGTCCTATAAAAGGACCAAAAAAAAAAGCGCGCCACAATCTGATGTCACACGTGGAATCTAGTTTTAGCTAGAGTGGCAAACCCCAAACAAAGTGGTCATTTCCACCTGTTCCCCTGGGGGGTGTGGGCCTCTGTGACTCTGTACAGTGGGGGGAGTGAGACCCTCTCCTCCAGCACTGGAAGGCTGAGCCTTGAGCCTTAGCTCTCTCACATCCCAGCCGGGTGACACTCTAGTGCCCTGACATGTACTAACACCGCCCACCTTAAGGGACTGTGCTTAAGAACTGAATGAGAGGGGCACCTAACCATTAAGCGTCTGACTTTGGCTCAGGTCATGATCTCACAGTTTGTGGGTTCGAGCCCCATGTTTGAGCTCTGTGCTGATGGCTCAGAGCCTGGAGCCTGCTTTGGATTCTGTGTCTTCCTCTCTCACTGCACCTCCCCCTCTTGCACTCTGTCTCTCTCTCTCTCTCAAAAAAAAAAAAAATTTAAAAAAAGAAGATGACCTGAATGAGAAAAGCCATGAAAATCAGTCGCCCAGTATAGATCTGAGCTGATAAATGCTAGGTCGTTACTATATTACAATTCTAGCCATAAACGAACAAATGTCTCCTTGAGCTTTCGGTATTTTGAAATTAAATGCCATTGATAACAAAAAACACCCTGTAATAATAACTGTGAATGGATATTCCTCTTTGCATTTTAATGCGCTACTTTCCTAGAACTCTTTACATAAGTGGATATGAAAACACAAGGAACAGAAGAGCAGAAGCATGGTTTTTCTCTTTAAACATTATGATTTTTGCTCATGAATAATTTAAAATGTAGTTTAATAAGCTGCCAAATATTACCTTTGATTTTTTTAAAGCCACTCATAATTATAGATCTTATAAATGATATATGACTTCAAATTTTTTAAAATGTTTATTCATTTTTGAGAGAGAAAGAGCGAGCATGAGCAGGGAAGGGGATAGAGAGAGAGGGAGACACAGAGCCTGAAGCAGCCTCCAGGCTCTGAGCTGTCCACATAGAGCCCAACATGGGGCTCAAATTTGGGAACGGCGAGATCATGACCTGAGCTGAAGATGGGACGCTTAACCAACTGAGCCACCCAGATGCCCCATGACTTTAAAAATCATAATGCTTGGTTCATGAAAGACACGTACAAGATGCATTTTGCCTCTGGGTTCTACAGCAAATGTAGCATCTCCTCAAGAACACAGGAGGCGACGGACCATGAATAATACAGACGGATGAATCACAAAGTGAGCACATCCACACAGCCCGTCTCTAAGTAAGCAGGGTTTGTGTTTCATCTTACGTGTTACTATGAATATTCTTGCATTTCATGTGAACATTTTCTTAATTTTAGAAACTTGAATCATTTCTGGTGTATTAGGATACCGTTCAAATAACAAAAGTGATGCAGACAGTCAAGTTTGGTAACAATGAAATGCATGACTCAAACAATTTCTGATTCTATTCAAGAATGATAATCTTCACTTCAGTTGCCTCGTCAGACTGCAGGGTTCTGCTGGATTCCAGTCCCCTTTGACATAAAAAACGGTGACTTTATATCAAGGAGTTATTTTAGCTTCAGAAGCATTTGAAAAATTCTGTCCTCACTCCAAGGGAAAATTTTCATGTGTATATGATGTGAAAAATTGAATTACCTAAACAAGATAAGAGTCGTTTGTACCTCTGTTTTTGTAGGGGTTTTTGTCTATACTGTGATGCGAAGGTGATTTGCTCAACTCTGTCATTCATTTGGTATAAAGAGCCAAAGATGATGAAAAGCCCAAATTCCCAACCCACCTGGGCCCCACGCAAAGACATTCATGGCCCTACACATAACACGACCCCACTGGCCCCCTGATCCCACGTGGAACGTTCTGTGGCGTCACCCCTGAGCATGAGCCCCCACGAGTGTGGTGCCCACCTCACCCGGGCCTGTGGCAACATATCCCCTGAACTCACAAAACCAGAGTCCCCTCTGCACCAATTCAAACTGTGTATGTTTCTGGCATTAGACTCTTTAACCCAAAGAAGCTCGGAGAACCATTTACCACTTCCTCCTTCCTCCCTTCCTCTTTGCCTGTGGGAAATTTGAAAAACAACTAATTTGAATATGAAAGAACTGGAAGTGACTTATTGCTTCAAGAAAGGAAAATTCTAAAAACAAAACATTGAGGAGGCTTAGGTTTCTCATCTTAGAGAAACATCTAGTCATGTCAAATAAATCAATTAAAATGAAATATTACATGAAAATATCCTCAAAGAAAAAATTGACCAGATACGCAGACTGCATAATTTTTGCTGTAATTAAAAAAAATTTTTAAATGTTATTTATTCTGACAGAGAGAGAAAAAGAGAGAGAGAGGGCGGGTAAAAGCAGAGGAGGGGCAGAGTAAGAGAGGGAGACACAGAATCTGAAGCAGGCTCTAGGCTCTGAGCTGTCAGCACAGAGCCTGAGGCGGGGCTCAAACTCACAAACCGTGAGATCATGACCTGAACTAAAGTCAGATGCTTAACCAACTGAGCTGCCCAGGAGCCCCTCCACTGTAATTTTTTAAGGGTTTAAAAAAATGTATTTAAGTGATCTTTCTACCCAACGTGGGACTCCGAAAATCATGACCTCAAGATCAAGAATCAGATGCTCTACTGAATGAGCCAGCCAGGTGCCCCCATTCCCACTATAATTAAGTCTTCTTTATCTGCACTTTGCCTTATGAAACTACTGAGTTTCTCTAACGATGTTTATAAAAACAGTTGTTATCGGTTAAATAGTTTAAGTGAACTATGGAAAGAATTGTGTTTTAAGGCTCACAAGATGAATCTTTTGGTGAACTTAAATGCCTTCAAATTTATCCAAGGTATTGACTCAGACCTTTCTCAAGTATTAATTTTCCTAAAGGAATAGTTATTTCTAAACATATTTACTTACATGATAAAGGCCTAAACAGAAAGTTGGACAACACTCAACCGTCCAGTTTATTCCGTACAGAGCACAATGGCCCTGAGGGAGAGGCATTGGTTTGTGTTAACTGCTAAAAATTAAAGTGGCCCCATCTCCTGGTGGGTATGGCCCAGGTGCAAGCAGGGTGCCTGACTTGGGAAGCCAATAAACAGTGAAATATAATGGATGCTCCCTCAAAGGGTTAATTTTCTGCAATTTCTGATAAGATTCTGTTGGGCAGTAGGGCAAAATGACTACTTTTATGTCAGTTTTGACTTTTGCTTCTTCCAGGGCCAATTTGAACCAACTTTTCTTCTTTTCTACTTGTACTTACAGATACAGCTTTTGCTACATTATTCTTGTTTACAAGTTGTGGGTAAAGAGCAGTTTGAAGTGCTGTGGTATGAAAATAACATATGCAATGGAATGTATTATGTCCCTTGGTTTTTAATGACATGAACAAAAGAGACTCCTAGTTATGTATAAAATATGTGGTTTGGTGGTTTCATTCACTATAAATTTTATAGATAAATATAATTTATTTAATCAGATCAAGTTATCTTTCAGAACTATCCACAGGAAATCCTTAAAATGTTCTTAATCTCTAAAATAAACACCCCAAATTAACAATTGGGTAATGAAATTGTTTCTTACTGCCAGCTACACCATATTCAACATAAAAGTTCACATGCTTGGGGTGACTGGGCGGCTCAGTAGGTTAAGCATCCGACTTTGGCTCAGGTCATGATCTCACAGTTCATGAGTTCAAGCCCCATGTCCAGCTATGTTCTGACAGCTCAGAGCCTGAAGCCTGCTTTGGATTCTGTGTCTCCTTCTCTCTCTCAGAGATTTTCCTCTTAACAGAATAGAGAATGATATGAATATGGTCAATCAACAGAGATAGTAAATATGAACATATATGTAAAACATCAGTGGCAAAGATCCCAGGCAAACATTAATTTTCTTTAAAAAATTTTTGGAATCACAGAACTGAGGAATTCAATCTTGGTATATTTATGGAAGATGTCAAAGCAGAACCACAGTGAAATAGTTTCAAAAGAAGAGTATTCTTTATTCTTTAAAAAATTGTTTTAAATGTTTATTTTTGAGAGAGAAAGACAGAGTGCAAGCAGGGGAGGGGCAGAGAGAGGGGGAGACACAGAATCTGAAGGAGGCTCCAGGCTCTGAGCTGTCAGCTCAGAGCCCAATGTGGAGCTCTAACTCATGAACTATGAGATCATGACCTGAGCCAAAGTTGGACGCTTAACCAACTGAGCCACCCGTGTGCCCTCACTTAGGTTATCTTCAGAGGAGATGTTGTACTTTTAGTGCAGAAAATCCAACACTTTTTGCTTTTACTCTCCACTTATCCACTTCCTTGACATGCCAGCCAAAGGACTATGGGTGTCCTATCTTTTTTCTTAATTGTTGGTCTCACCTGCTAGCTTTTCAGCATATCAAAGGCAAAGCCCGTCTTACTATCCTGCTACGCAGTCCCTTCAAAAAGGCTGGTGCATTTTACAAATCAGAAAGACATCAGCTGTTGAACTGACCGAACCTTTTATATCGTCTTTCTGTTGTTGTTGTTCAGGCCAAACTTTAAATCTGATTTTTGTTTACTTATTCTTTAGCTTGTCCTTGCTTCTTGACCTCATTGCCTGTGGTGAGACCACCTCTGGCATAATTATTTAGTGAGCATCCGACCACAGAGGGGATTTGTCACCAGCTCCTTGGTGCCCAGTGCAGTCCAGTCCTAACTGGCTGACCACATCAAGAATCATGTTCAGTTCCTGACCCGCCAGTTAGTCCCTCCCTATTCCTGTACCCCAACTAGTTCCCTCGCAACAGTGCTCTGATGATTGGTCCTGAGGGTGAGGAAGTAAAAGGCTATGGATAAAGCAGTGTCCATCCATCAGTAACACTGAGATCAGAACTCAAATCCATTATCTGTGTGTTTCTGGTTCATTTCTATAGATGCCTTCACAAATCTATTTCTTAGAATCCCACACCCAGAAACTATTTAAAGGGACACAGAAATTGAACAGACACAGATGAAAAGCAGTAACTCTTATATAGAAGCTGAAGGCTTTTCCTAATCAAGGGCACAGAGCTACATAAATGACTCCTAAAGATGTCAGGACTGTGTCTATGTTCAAACTAAGGATTGTTGAGGGAAAGGGTCCCGCGTGGCGTTAGCACAGTTAACCGCATTATCCCGGACTCTACTTAGTGGTTAAGTGTCCTTTTGTAAGTATGTATTTGCAGGCTTGGGTTTCATTAACTTCTCTTAAAATCTGTAAGAAAATTAAAAAAAAAAAAAAAGAGTAAACCCAGAGGCATCTCTTTTACCCTTCAATCAGAGATGAACTAAAACCAGTAGAGGCTGATGTGTCTGTCCACAGTAGAGGATGTCATGCATGTTTTTTCTCAGTGATTCCTTTCTTACTCTCTTTCATCTGCCTTTAAAGTAAAAACTAAGGGGTGCTGGGGTGGCTCAGTTGGTTGAGCCTCTGACTTTAGCTCGGGCCATGATCTCAAGGTTTGTGAGTTCAAGCCCCGCGTCCGGCTCTGTGCTGACGGCTTAGAGCCTGGAGCCTGCTTCAGATTCTGTGTCTCCCTCCTCTCTCTGCCCCTCCTTCTCTCGCACTCTGTGTCTGTCTCTCAAAAATAAAATAAATAAACATTTCAAAAAATTAAAAAATAAAGTAAAAACTAAAACACACATAAAAATATTAACATTTAGAAGGATCATAAAGAACCTTCATTTTTCTCCTCTCAGAGACTAATCTACATGGTGAAGGGACAAGAAGAGAGGAGAATTCATGCCTGGATTGAAAAATAATTATTTTTAAGGAAGGGGAATGCAAGATAACAAATTATTCTTGAGCAGTTGAAGCCTTATGGCAAATGCCATCCCTTTAGGCAAGCAATGTTTACTTACTAGCACACAATTAAAAGAAACAAGGTTGAAAATCATGTTAGGTGTGGGCTTTTAAAAAATATTTAAGCATGATTTCTCTTCTTTGTTGAGCTCCATCAGATTTCAACATCAGGGGCTTCGCAAACCTTCTGACAGTCCGTTTTTGCTCCTCTCTATAATCCTCAGCAACTCACAATTTGAGTTAGTAACATTAAATGATAGAGCCTAAATGATTTTAATAATTATTTTTTAATTGGTTTTAATTCATTAACATCAAGGAGTTACCCCCCACCCCCCACCCTGCCCTGCCCAGGGAATGCATACTCTCTGCTAACATGGCACCCCGTTACAGCACAATTCCTCAGCTACCGGCTCCGGGCAGAGCCCCAGGGGCAGATCTAGTGCCTGGGCAGCCAGGCCAGGCTTTCTCTGGAAAGCTTCAATGGAAGGTTACCAAGGAAACACAGCTGTGAATTATTGTAACGCAACCAAGGATTTTAATTGATATCTAATTATCCCAGGCAAGGTACATACAAGTAAAAGAGAGAGCTCCATCTTTCTTCAGTAATGTGGAAATTTTGAATTTTTACAACCTTGTTCTTTCAAGTCTAAAATCACATCTACGACATTATTAAGATTCCTGAAAATGGCTACAGTTCTTATTCAGTCACTTGGAAATCTACCTGATCTACATTTTACAATTTACCAAGTCTACAAATATGAACAGATTTCTACAAAACCGGAAAATCTGTACCAGGCCTATGCTTACAAGACCTGAATATTTTCTGGCAAAGCACTTATTTCTCTTGGTCTTCTTCTTTCCTATTTGTACTCAAGTGCGTCAAAGTCCAAGACAAGCCCTGGCCAGGGGACGCCACATGAATACAGTGCCCTGTGGCAGGAACTCCAGGCTCTTTAAAAAGCTAACAGATCGGGGTGCCTGGGTGGCTCAGTTGGTTAAGTGTCTGACTCTTGATTTTAGCTCAGGTCAGGATCTCACGGTCATGAGATCGAGCCCCACGTAGGGCTCTGCATTAACAGCACAGAGTCTGCTTGGGATTATCTTTCTCCTCCTCTCTCAGCCCTTGCCATGCATGTATGAACGCTCTCTCTCTCTCTCTTAAAATAAATAAATAAACTTAAAAAACAAAGCTAACAGATAAAACAATAACTGAGAGCCAAAGACTGAAGCGTCTTTGGAACCATCTCAGGTGGAAGACCTATCACAGGGCATTTGAGCACCGCTCTCCCAACAAACCTTTCTCACCCAGACAGCTGAGAGACACAAAGGAGTACAAAAGTACAGGTTGGCTATCCCGTAGGGGGAAGAGACTTGTGCAGTTTGGTGAAGACAGGATGGAATGGAGCATGCGGGTTTGACCGGAGGATTAGCTCAGAGTGAGTCCTGGTGGGGAAACTGTGGGGCCCAGGCCAGTTAGAGGGCATCGCTAAGCTGAAACTCCAAATGGACGGTGTAGTGTAATGTCGGCCAAGTGTAAGGAGCAGAGGTACATCAGGTGAGAGTGGAAGGCGCGGTTGATCCGAGTTCTTACAGGCTGGTTTCATGCAGGACTGATATTTCTGAACCCTGAATGTGTGGTGTGGCCACACAGAGGATGTGCGACAAGGCACAGTTTGCGTCCCGTGTGATTCAGCCACGGTCTCATCACTAGAAGCTAAGATTAGGGTTTGGACCAGGGATAGGTCTTGAGAAAAAGTGTAAGTCGAGTTCGGCATGTGGCTTTCTCCTTGTAAACAAAACCATATGTTAATTTTAAAGCCAAGATCTTCCAAGACCTTCTCTTCTGTTTGATGTTTCAAAGCTCATATCGCATCATTTTTGTTTTTTTTTTTTTAAACCCATGCTGCACTTCGCCATGTTCAACATTGCAAATTTCACACAGGTATAAAGTCATGCAGATGAATTATTTTACCTTTGCCTGCACCTACATCAGGTGGGAGAATACCAGCTTTAATGAAGGGAAACAGAAACAGGACACTATATTGTTAGATGTAACACACCCATGAGCATGTAAAGCGATATAAAAACACTTATTAAAATGCCAAAGCATGCAAGGAGAATGAAGTGTACCATGTCAGGTACAGGGGACACAGATATGTTGGTGTCCCCGAGCTAACCCAGCAATCAAATCCACAACTTTAGGCGCATTATTCCTATCTATTATGCAACAAGTCTTACAAACCAGTGTTTGGGCTGAAACGTCATTTCCTTATGCTATGGAAGATAATCAAATACATCACCCTTAAGCAATTCTATACTTTAGGGACATGCAAAAATCAGAAAATCTTTTAAGATGTCTTTGGGAATTTTCATTGAGTCTCATTTTTGTTTTTCAAATAACGTTTTAAAATATGAAAGGAAGCATGCATTCCTTTTCTACAGATTCTAATGGGACTATTTTGCTTTCTCTGCACTGGATGGCATACCAAAATACAAAGTCCCATGCTCAAACACAAAATCAATGCACTATTTAATAACTGTTTCATATTCCTTGCTAGGAAATCTAAATCAGTATATGGCCTAGAAAATTATTTTCTGGCAAGTCAAGACCAGAACGAGAATTACATTTATTTGTCTACAGATGTGTACGTTTGTGTATACAGGGAGTGCATATTACCTGTATATTGCACTATGTGGATATGCCTGTGTGCTTATGTATACATGCAAAGTTTTAGACAGGAAAAGACATGGCCTTGAAGTTTGAATTCATGTGTGGCAAAATGCTATCATTACATTTTAATGGAAGTTTAAAAATGTTACACAGATGTGGAAAACAAATAGCAAATAGTTATTCTAATATAGATTAAAGAATTGATTGTATAGACGTCGGGGTGAGAAATTGGCGTCTGCATTGGTTGGGAAAGATGGACACCTCGTGGGAAGGAGGCAGGAGATGTCCACTTAGATTACAGATTTTTGTCTCGCGACCCTCATAGTGACAGGAACGTTATACATACCCAGCTTACCTTCGTCCACAGTTGTCACTGCTTCCTCTGTTATTTGGCTCCCTGATCCTGCTGCTGTTTGCGCATAGAAATAAAACTTATACCGCGTGCTGAAATTTAAATTTTTTAAAGTCCAGCGCGTCTTGTTGGCAGGAATTTTCAGGTCCACCAGTGGGCCTAATTCATGGGTGCTGTTGACTGGCAATAAGAAAAAACAAAGAAGTGCATTCCTCATTAATTTTTCTAGGAATGCTATTATCAATAAGTGGGTCAACCAGAAATGTCAAACTTGGATTGCACTGACTTTTGTAATTCATTCTTTGCCTGACATAGCTGAGAGCCATTTATAGCGTCTCTAATATGGCAAAACAGGGGGAAATATATTCCCCATCGGCTTAGAACCTAGGGGAATTTTGCAGCTAAATTGCAATAGCGTTTCTGTATTTTGTGATTTTGCAGGTGCTATCTTGTACTGATGACCCTAAAGCAGCCTTGTACCAAAGGAACCCTTCTTTTTCTTTTATTTTTTTACTCTTTTCTAATTATAGATAACACCTACCTAATCTAACAATAGCATCCGCCACACCCTCAGAGGTCTATTATTCTGCAGGTTGCTTGATTTTCAATAGCCTATGTGTCTTTAATAAGTATGATGTGAATGAAATTACCTCTGGAATACCACTGGAAGGTGTATGTACACATATATTTTACAGCATTGAAGACATAACCAGTTTGTACTTTGAGAGAACAGTTTTTTCTTTTTTCCTTTTTAAGCCATATTTCCCCTTTCCCTTCTCCCAATAACTTACTTGGCTGATACTTTAAGGTGTATTCGGTCAAAATGCCATTTGGGCGGCTCGGTGGGTCCCATTCCAAAGTGAGGGAGTCTAGTGTTGGGTTAACAATCTTCAAAGATGACGGAGCACTGGGGACTTACAGTGAGAACACAGAGTCAACGAAAAGGTTTCTGAATGTTTCAAAATGCATTAAAGTGATGTACTGTACCATATTCAAACCATTCACAAGGTTTTCTGTAACACACTTTTGTGCCCGATTCCGCTGAAAACTCACTCACAGAAACCTGTGACAAGAACCCGTTCAGCTATTCTGTTCCTCTTTTTTCTTGTCATTTCCACAGAGGCTCATTAAAACCATCCTCTGAAATACATAGACACTTTGCCTCTCTACGTATCCTAACCCAATGTTTTTAAAGGAGACGGAAATTGTTTCATGAACGGTGTCTTAACGGAAGCAAACGGGTTCTATTCGCACCAGACCTCTGAGCAGCTGCAGCTGTGTCCTGGGCTATTGAGGACTGTTTTTCTCCAACACACCAGGTGCCTCCAAGCAGCCAGAACACCCTGCCTGCTGGGCTCTGGGCGTGAGCCAGCCTGCCCAGGTGCACGGTGGTTCTTGCCCGGAGAGCTGACAGACGCCCAGAATCCCATGGTGAGGGGCAGGAGCCCCAGAGTGGAAGGCCCGCAGGGTGTCCGATTCCCTGTGGTAGAGGCTGGCAAATCACCAGAGGAAACGTGCCTCGTCCTCTCTTAATTCACTTCCTCCTGAGGCTGACGAGTAGTGGCAGCTCTCTTTTACAATCGCTACCTCCTCTACGTGCCCGCCATATTCCCTGGGCTCGGTAATGCCCCACTGTCTCTCTTGAAATTGGAACCATATCTCTGCCTGGAAACCAAGGACTCAGCCTGAATTTCTCCCTCTGCCTCATGTCTTACATCTCTTGGGATACCACATCCTGTCAGTTCTACCTTGTATGTGTCAACCACATCCATTCCCTACTCTCCTCTCTGCCACTGCCCCACTTGGGACCTTCAGTGGCCTTTGCCTGGGTCCAGAAGGTTCCTGGCACATAGTTCTAACCTTCCCAAGCCACCCCCTTCAGAAGCTGATGACAGCCAAAAACTCTCCCCAGAAAAGTAAACACATATTGCATGTAAAATGAGGGGGTTCTTGGAGCTCCTTAAACCCATTCATTGACCCCCCAAGAGACTGTATGTAGTCTTCAGGTTAAGAGCCTCTGGCTTACAGGCTAATATGATATGGGTGCTCCTTCGCTGACCTTCCTCTCTTTTCCCCTCATTACTGGTTATATAACTTGGAGTTCCCTAAGGAGCCACGCCGTTCCACACCATTGTGTCTATGGACATACCACCGCCTCTCTTGCTTAGCCTTTCATTCACTGCTCATCTCTACTAGGACACCTTCCCTGAACCATCTCAAGGAGAAATGTGATGTCTCACTAGCGAAAGCCTAGGGAGGGAGGAACCTTTAACCTCTAAGGAGTAATGAGTCCAACCAAGGACAAACAATTGTTACATGATGGGAGCTGGGACACAGAATGACCCCAGAGAATGCTGGGAAGGTGCCAACATCATGAGCCTTTCTTTCTTTCTGTCTTTTTTCTTTTTTTAATGTTTATTTATTTTGAGAGAGAGAGAGAGAGAGAGAGAGAGAGAGAGAGAGAGAGAGAGACAGAGCTCAAGCAGGGGAGGGGCAGAGAGAGAGAAGGAGAGAGAAGGAGACACAGAATCTAAAGCAGGCTCCAGGTTCTGAGCTGCTAGCACAGAGCGTGATGTGAGGCTTGAATTCATGAACTGAGATCATGACATGAGCGGAAGTCGGATACTTAACAGACTGAGCCACCCAGGCGCCCCATCACCATGAAGCTTTCAACCAGGAGCTGGGATGGGTTTGTCTGTAAACTGCTTTTATCTAAAAAACCTAAGGAATCCATGTTTAATATGGGCTTGAAGTAAAATTCAAATTCATGAATCCCTCTTTCTTCCTCTCCTGTCCCCCTCTCCCTCATCCACTAGGCTCCCATGTCCCTGTACCCGAACTCCTCATCAATGGATATCTGATCTTCCCTCCTCCCCTTGCCCCTTTTTGCTATGCTTTTCGTTCTCTTCCCAACCCATTTTGTCTAGGTTTCCAATCTTCTAACTCGGCTCAGCTTTAGCATAAACTATGAACGTGCCCCAGGGAAGGAAGCAAAGCACGACTTACAGAATTATTTTTCTTGCCAGGTCTTTTAGGTTCTTACACAAGTTCTCATACTTTTCAGATGAAGTAACAGAGGTTTAGAGAAGCTACATACCTCACTTCAGGTCAGAAAGTTCATGACCCCAACAAACATCAAATAACAAGGTTCCGACCGTGTGGCTAAGGGTGGAAAAATTTAAGGCAGGAGAGGGGGGTTTGGAGTAGCATTTTGTATTGTGAAGCCTTCCAAGGACCCTCGAGCCACCTATGAGCGGGAACTATGTTAGCATTGTGGGCCCTCTTCTGTCGTGCAGAGCCTCTCAGGATGTACCATAGGTTCTAGAAACTCGGAGACACGTCTGCCCCCTACCTCCTTCTGGAGTATTGAAAATGCTGTCAGGGCTGGCCGGGCCCTCCCCTTTCCCGTTGACCACTCGGACATTCAGGGTGTAGTGGCTGAAAGGCTCCAGCCCGGGCAACATGCCATGAGTCTTGCTGCCCTGGAAAGTGAGGATCTTTTTCTCAATGTGGCGTCTGTTTCTTTTAAGTGAGCCCTCCTGGGCCTTCCAGTAGTAAAGCTGAAAGCGCAAGAACAAAAGTCAGGGACGCAGAACGGGGCAGACTGGATTCTTCTTGCTCATGAGATTAAGGTCTAATGGTTGTGCCCTGGAAATTTTCCTGGTGCATTGTAGAACCCGATTCTTGGCAAAACTCATAGATACTGATTATGAAGCGAGACAGTGGAAGCCCAGAGGTAAGGAGGGAAACTGAATTGAGAATATGTGATGTCTGCTTGGAGGCAGGCGTCTAAGGAAAATAAATGGAGCAGCATGACAAACGCCTAGCTCTTTTCTAGAACATAAGGCAAAGGAAGGTGATAGAGGGATTTAAGCCGCTTACTTGTATAAAATATTTTGATAGTAAAAATTACTGCCCAATGTTTACATACTTTTCCAGAGTTAATACAATGTCATGTGCAATGGATCATTTAATTTAAACCTAAAAGCCACAGTGACACTTTTATTATTATTCCTTTAGCACAGATGAACCCCGGACAACCAAGTGGCTCACCCCCAGCCACAGGGCAATCAAAAGCCATTGTGGGTCCTCTACTACAAAGTCTAGGGCTTTCTCACTAAGTCAAACTACATCACCTAATAAAAATACTTTTTTTAGGGGCGCCTTGGTGGCTCAGTCAGTTAAGCGTCGGACTTTGGCTCAGGTCATGATCTCGCGGTTCGTGGGTTCGAGCCTCGCGTTGGGCTCTGTGCTGACAGCTCAGAGCCTGGAGCCTGCTTTGGATTCTGTGTCTCCCTCTTTCTCTCTGCCCCTCCCCAACTTGTGCTCTTTCTCTCTCAAAAATAAATATTTAAAATATACTTTTTTTTAACGTTTCGCACGACATGGCAGGTACAGGTTTGGTGAGATGAGTAAGCCAAGTGTTGATTAAGTTTGGTTAGAAATCCAGAATTATTAAGTCCTCTCAAATTTTTCTGAAAAGTTTAAAGGTGTTTTCAGGAGAGGTCATCATATAGACAGAAGCTGGCAAACCCAAAATGCAGTGCAAAAAGTGATCTCTAGAGATGAGGGTTACCAAATCAAAGCAGTGACTTTCTTTCTGGGCTCAACACCAGTTTTTTCTCCTATCAATCACAAATCTCTATGAATCCATCTTTCTGTGCCCCCCAACAGCAAAGGTAACTGATGACCCAGCTGGGACTATATGATTTTGAAGTATAATCTGAGTGCTTTTTAAAAAATGTGCCCACCTAAGGGCACCTGGGTGGCTCTGTCAGTAAAGTATCCAACTCTTGGTTTCAGCTCAGGTGATGATCTCACCGTTTCATGGGTTCAAGACCCGTATTGGGTTCTGTGCTGACAGCTCAGAGCCTGGAGCCACCTGCTTTGGATTCTATGTCTCCATCTCTCTCTCTCTCTCAAAAGTAAATAAAACATTAAAAAAAATTTTTAAATGTACCTACATTACCTTCTGGACAATTTAGTGTGTTTAACATGTGTGTTCAGTATTGCTTTATTATTATTTTTTTTAAATTTATTTATTTATTTGGAGTGGGGAGGGGCAGAGAGAGGCAGAGAGAGAGAGAATCTCAAGCAGGCTCTGCACTGTCAGCACAGAGCCCCATGCAAGGCTCAAACTCATGAACCACAAGATCAGGACCTGAGCCCAAATCAAGAGTTGCATGCTCAACCCATTAAACCATCCAGGCTCTCTGATCAGTATTGCTTTAAAGCTAGGTTCATTTTATTTTATTTTAGTTTCTTAAACCTTAGTTTCCCCCACTTTGTCTCTATGTTAATAGTTGGAAGAATTTTAGACCACCTATGGGGAAAGTAAAGAACACTTTTTTTTTTTTTTACTTTGGCTGCAGTGAGGTTTTGCTTTTGCTCTTGCTGAGGTCTTTAGATATGGCCCTGCCTGAGACAACAAACCACACCACTCAAGGTCTCAGACCAAGAGAAGTGGCGCTGGCTGACGGCTTGTTCCTACACAAAAAGTGCAAAGACTGCCTTGACTTGCCCGATAGCCTTGCAGGTGTCCTCGGATACTTTTCAGAGGTACTGGGTCCCAGTGCACCTCGGCTAAGGTACTGTTCACCACGTTCACACGCACATTCCCGGGGGCCACCATTGGGACTAGGGGAAAACAGGAAAGGGGGTAGAAGTATCAGTGTTATTTTGAATTTCATGCAAAAATGCCGCAAACAATATTGGCTTGAAGGATGACCCAGCCCTATTCTATGGGTTATCAAGGACTGAGTGTGCATTTGACAACTGTTCATTTGACTTGGTGAGAATAACGTACCTTTTTAAAATAACAACACAACATTCTGAACCTACTTTTTAGAGAGCAGGATGTTTAAATTCAGGAATGTGGAGCATAATAATTGCTGTCTCCCTCCCTCCCAATCTAAGCGCCCTCTTGGCTTGCACCTTGGTAAGTCTGTCTCATTGATATACATGAAAGTATAAACAAAATAGCACCAAACACTCACGGTCTTCTCCGGAATGGCCCATGACCACAGCCGGCTCTGGAGCAAACCCCACGTCATTCAGGGCCTGCACTTTTATCAGGTATGGAACAAAGGTTGGCGTGCCCGAGACAATATATTTGGATACGTTTGCCACAACCACTGACGCCCATTCATCATCACCATCTTTCTGGCGCCAGCTAACTTTGTACTGGAGGCCTGGCCCATTAGATTCGAAAGCATTCAATGGCTACAAGAAAAGCCAAATAAATCAGAGCTTATAAAACAGACTGTGCAACCTTTTCCTGGAACAGCAAATTCAGTTCTCAGACTTAAAGAAACTGAAACACTAAAACCCAAGCTATTAACAATGTTCTCCATGGCCCTTTTATCTTTTTTTATTTGTAATGAGATTCAAAGCTTGTTTGGGATCAACATTTCAAAAGTTCTTAATTTCTTTTTCTTTCTTTTTTTTTAAGTAGACTTCACGCCCAGGTGTAGCCCAACATAGGGCTTGAACTCAAGACCCTAAGATCAAGACCTGAACTGAGATCAAGAGTCAGATGTTTAATCCACTGAGCCACCCAGATGCCCCACAAAGCTTGTTAATTTCTGTCTTGAAGTAGTAAATACCACATACCACCTCTTAAACTCTGGCTCCACAGTCAAGGAGAGGCACCTTCATGGTTTCCTTCATCTATTCTTGTTTGTGAGACAGCCCATCATTGTCTATTTTACTTAGAGACTGAAACTGGTAAACTACTTCTTTCATTATAAAAAAAAAAAGTTTGGTTTGTTGGGGCACCTGGCTGACTCAGTGAGAGGAGTGTGTGACTCTTAACCTCAGGATTATGAGTTTGAATCCTATGTTAGGTGCAGAGATTACTTAAAAATAAAATCTTAAAAAAAAGTTGGCATGTCCGTCTATCCTGTCATGTCTGTATGTATATAAGTGTACAAGTATGTAGGCATAGAAGTGTGCCTGCATGGGTCTACTGAAGTAAGTTTTAAAACCAAACAGTGTATGTTAATTGTTGAAGTCCAGAAAATACAGATAAACCAAAAAAAAAAAAAAAAAAAGAGAGCGAGAGAGAGAGAGAGAGAGAAGAAGAAGAAGAAATAGTAGCAGCAGCAGCACAGAAGAAGAAGCAGAAGTAGAAGAAGTTGAGTACTGGGAATAACTTGGAACACGTCTTCTAGATGGTTCTCTATGATGATGATAATACTGGCTAGCATTTATTGAGCACATATATGTAGGCATTTTTCTAAGGGCCTTAAATGTATTCACTCTAACTGTATGAGTTTGGTTCTACTACTAGTCTCACGATACAGATATATAATGGAGATGGTAAGCAACTGCCTTAGAGTCACACAGTTAGTAAATGACAAAGCTGGGATTTGTGCCCATTCATTCTGGCTCCAAGAATCAAGATTTAACTACGACACAATAATGTCTCTTAAATATTTTCCCCCAAGATGGATGACATAGGATTTCAATATAAACATTGTTCAAAAACAATTTTTTTTTTCATTCACTCTAAAATACACCAAGGAAAGTTGAAGCCTTCATGGCGAGCTCACCTTCCAGGTAATCACCAAATTATCAGGCTCAGATCCTAGTCCTTCCACAGCTGTGGGATTTGTATCTGGTTCTAGAAGTGAAGCAGCCACATGTGTGTAAGCTTCAGTCTTTCTTGAACAGCAGAAAGATTTTCTATTTTATTTCCTGTCACAGAAGCCCCGTGGCTTTACTTACCTGCAGCTTTAGTCAAATATTGTTCAGATGGCTCGCTGGGCAGGCTCCTCCCAAGGTTGTTCACAGCCATCACTCTGAAGGAGTAGTTCACATACGGTGACAGCTTCAGCTGGGCTGTGGTCTGTGTTCCAGAAACCTCGGTTTGGTGGTGCCATAGCCCCGCCTCATGCATTGCATCTTCGTATTCAATGATGAATTCTGGCCACAATACACACACACACACACACACACACACACACACACACACAACCCAAGACAATGAAGTCAGTCACGCAACGGTAGGTTGCTAGGTTGCTACGACAATGAACAGGACAATCTAACAAGAGTAGCTGAACATGAATTATTTCATTTTCAAGAAAAATTCCATTAGAATATTTTGATATAAGAATTCTATCATTATCCTCAATACCCAATACTCAATAATATTTGGTATTCTTTCTTGAGCGTGCTGAATTTAGTTACTTAAAGCTATTTAGAAGTGGTCTACACATCCTTTGGAAAGTTTAAATATATGAAAAGATGGTGAGGTTTTTTTTTTATCATAACAGGAGAAATTAAAATAAATTTAATGTGGGGCACATGGGTGGTTCAGTTGGTTAAGCATCCAGCTTTGGCTCAGGTCATCATCTCATGGTTCGTGGGTTTGAGCCCAGCATCGGGCTCTGTGCTAACATCTCAGAGCCTGGAACCTGCTTCGGATATTGTGTCTCCCCCTTTCTCTGACCCTCACCCTGCTCATACTTTCTCTCTCTCTCTCTCTCTCTCTTCTCTCAAAAGTAAACATTAAAAAATTTAAATATAGTGTAATACCACTTTCCATTAAACAGATTGGCAGCAATCAAAAGTTTAACTTTTGTAACTCTGTTGACTCTTACACAGGGAAACAAGCGGTCTGATATTTTGTTTCTGGGAAGTATAAATAGGCACAACTTCTATAGAGAACAACTTAGGACATCTCACAGTATTCAACTCTGATATCCATTGTTTGAGAGACTATACTGTTAGCAATTTATTTTGAATGAATATGCTTGTGCATATGATCACAGACACATGGAAAAGAACCCACATTGCAGCACTGTTTGCTGTTGAAACAACCCAAGTGCAAAACAACCTAAACATTCATCAATAGAACCCTGATCAAATAAATTATGGTGGGTGCACACAATGGAATACTCTGTAGCTGTAAAACATGAATGGGGCTGGGGCACCTCAGTTAGTTAAGCGTCTGACTTTGGCTCAGGTCATGATCTCACAATTTGGGAGTTTGAGCCCCGTGTCGGGCTCTGTGTGTACAGCTCAGAGCCTGGAGCCTGCTTTGGATTCTGTGCCTCCCTCCCTTTCTGCCCCTCCCTCGCTCATACTCTGTGTCTCTGCCTCTTAAAAAAATGAATAAATGTTAAGAAAAAAAATTTTTTAATGAACAGGGCTACTCTATATGCCACTGAAATGGGAGGATTTCTAAAATATACAGTTAAGTGTAACCAAGCAGGGTATAGAAAGGTGTGGAACACTTATGTAAGAGCACAAAGATTTACTGTAACACATACACATACATATATGCTTGACTATGTGTGTACTACCTCTCAGAGCACACACCAATGCCATTAGTGTCATGAAGAAACTGGGAATCAGGTGTGCAGAAGACTTACTTTTAGTTCATATCCTTTTGTATTTACCCAAATTTTGTAGAATGTACATGTTTTACCCTAGTAAAAAAAATTGGTATTTATAAATTGCCTGCTAATGTGCTACGTACCATGATCTGAATTACAGACATGAAGTAGAAATGTTGTACAATGCAGTTCTCCGAAGCTAAGTAGCTAGAGCTTTCCTTTCACTCTTCATTCACTTGCTGGTGGTCTCCAGTCTCATAAGCTGATGCCTGTTTATATGGGCAGCCCCTGTCCCTCCCCGGAACTACAGACTTGGACAGACAGTTCATTGACTCATCAGCTCCACCTGATTGTCTATTTTAGCAGGACAAACTGGTTACGGCCATGAGTGATCCTGGTTCTCCTCCCCAAGTGGCAGTGACAGCTCAGGTCAAACCCTGCAGTCCATCTTGGATCCTCCCCTGTCATACTTTCAGTAGTTTTGTTGGCTGGACCTTTAAAACATGCAAAATCTGACTATTTTTCAGCCCCTCCATCCCTCTTGACCTATTCCAAGCCACCGTTATCTCTTGTGTGAATCATTGCATAACCTCCCACCCCATGAGTTCCCAAATGTTCTTAGGTCATGGTGCACTTAGTGTCTCAGAAATTTTCTTCATGGTTTCCTTAGGCCAAAAAAATGTATATGTAACATTTCCAGGCAAGTAGTTAGGTCCATACAACTTCATAAATATTCATATCTTAAGAACTTAAAAAAACGCATTTGGCACTGCATAACTTCTCGAACCTTGTGAAGGAATTGGACACCATTTACCTCATTTTCTGTCACATGCTGATTTTCATGTGGTACTGGCTTTGCACCACAGCAAAAATGGCTTTGCACATATGACCTCACCACAATATGATACGGCAAATCATGTTGGAACTGTAAGCTGCCTCAAGCTAATATTTCATGTGGCATCTGACAGCTGTGACAGTGTCTTGTAAATTAATTAATTTTTATCTTCAAGAGTGAGTGAGTGGGGGAGGGGCAGAGGGAAAGAGTGGGAGCCTGAAGGAGGCTCCACACTTCGTGCAGAGAGCCTGATGTGGGGCTTGATCCCATGACCCTGGGACCATGACCTGAGCCAAAATCAAGAGTTAGAGGCTCAACCAACTGCACCACCCAGGCACCCCAAATGTGTTTTTTTTTAAATATCAAAATTTAAAAGTCAAAAATTAAAAAAAAGTATGCTGAGGCACCTTGTGAGTTTGCTGAGGTTCTTCAGGGGACTTCACAGAAAACGGCAGTCCCACCTGTGTCCCTGTGTCCTCTCTTGTTCTTCTAGGAGCATCTTCAGTAGAAGAGCCACAGTGATTTACTCATCACCCCTCTACTTAACCCCTCCCATGACTTCCCGACCCTTACAACAGCCTGCAAGACCTGCACGGTCACAGTCCACCCCTTGTGCTGCAGCAGCTCAGGCTGTCCATGGCCTCCTGTGCACACCGCAGCAGAGCCTTGGGAAGGTGCAGCCAAAGAAGCCTGATGTCAACACTCCTTCCTGAAGGTTTTTTCCTGAAGGGAGGTCTGAGTAGTGTGTGTGTGTGTTCTACATATGTATACACACACACACACACACACAACATATACACTGTATTTGTGTGTATGGCATTTTATGTACGTATACACACATACAATGATATTATATTCAACATAATATATCTTATTAATTTTATTTCATTTGTGTCCTCTGCTAAAATATAAGATCCATAGGGCAGAGATTTCTGACTATGTTGTTTTAGAACAGTGCCTGGTACATAACAGGCAGTCAATCAACATCTATTGAATGAAGGAGAGGATGAATGAAAGAATAGAAATGCTTTGAAATCTAATGGTCTCACTTTAACATTGGTACAAAGAGTCTGCAAGCATCCTAACTGGCTAAATCTGGCTACTGTCTTGAATTAACTGGAAGACTCAGCATAATGGATGAGTGTTCTGGTCAAGGACTAAAACCTCAGTTGAGAAAGGAGCACTACTAAAGAACACAAGAGAGAGAGAGGAGGCTTCTGTTGAATTTCACTGGAAAGAGTCTGCTATACCAGCAGGTGCAATACATCAACATACATGTCATTTCTGAGTAATCTGGGGTAGCCATCAGAAAAGAATTCAGTTCTCCTGCAGAATATACCTGAAGGTAATACTATATTACAGGCCTGTGATACTCTCTGAAGTATCTCTCTAGTTTTAAAACTTTTAAGCACATCTAGAGTCTAACTTTATTAAGTTCTTCCAGTGTCCTTATGGTGTGGCTCTCCCTTGATTTTACTCCCTGGACTAGCATCATCACAGGAAAGATAGGACATTGCGGACTATGCCCTTTCATAGCAGGGGCTGATGGGAAGAAAGAGGCCCAGACTGGAAGGTAATGGATCTAATGTTCACACCCAGCTCTGTTACTAACTGTGGGTCTGAAAAGTCACTTTACTCACCAAATCTCAGTTTCCTAATATACACATGGCAGGATGGTGCCTGTTCTTTCTTTTTCTCCACATTAATGGGCAAAATGAAGAGCTTATAAGACATCTTCCTACTATGGTGGAAATTTATGGTGATTCTTGTTTTTTTAAATGTTTATTTATTTTTGAGACAGAGACAGAGCATGAGTGGGGAGAGAGGCAGAGAGAGAGACACAGAATCTGAAGGAGGCTCCAGGTTCAGAGCTGTCAGCACAGAGCCCGAGGTGGGGCTCGAACTCACAAATCAGGAGACCAAGACCTGAACCAAAGTCAGATGCTTAACCAACCGAGTCCCCCAGGTGCCCCAAATTTATGGTGATTCTTACAGTTCTCATACACAAAATGAAAGTGTATTTGCTTAGTTAACATCTTCAGCAATTAAGTAACATCTTGTATGGGAAGCTGTAAGTGGGAATAACTCTGGCTCTGGAGACAGGCCAGCTATAAACAAATGTTTCTGTTCTATTAGTAATGAGGCAGAGAATGCCAGCAAATATCTCTGTAAGGAATTTCAGTCTCATGCGACAAAGTACTTCAGAAATGGTCCTGAAATGTACCAGCGACAAAGAAAATGACAGCACATACTTGTAATGGGGCTATTGTTGTCATCGCCTGGGGTCCATGACAGCTGAACACTTTTGTCGAGTTGATCCGTCAATTCTAAATCAAAGGGAGGATTTGGGACATCTGTAGACGGAACACACACACCACGGTTAACTATCCATCCTTAGGCGGTTTTCTTTTACTTACTTGTAATACGATTCACAGAGGGTTCATCTTAAAGACACAGCGCACTTAATGGTCAATGAGCATGCAACGGAAATGAGGAACAAACAGCCGAGGTTGCTGGGAACACACAGGCACACCCGGGCCAACCATCAATGAGTGCTGCTTGCTTCTTTCTCACATGAAACCGAATCGCGTGACCAACACTGGTGAGGTGGGCCTGTGGGGCTCCCCAGCACTCTCGGTGTGTCTTCTCAGCACGGAGGAGCACAGACAGAATAAGTAATATTGAAGCTTGATTTCTAACAAATGGGCAACAGAGAATAGCAAATGCTGAAACACACATACAGGCAAGTCCATGTACTGCTTATTGAGAAGACTTCGATGTCTTTCAGAGACGTGCGAAATGGATTTTGGAGCTCCTGGAGAATATTTATGTTTTTAAGGGAATTCTAAGATTGCTGATCTATAAGTAGCCCTCGGCATGCATATCTCATGCGGATACTCAGTATAATAGTCGGGCACATGGGGGGACACGGTGTGTTTACCTTCAGAGGACACCAGGGTACAGACACCTGTTGGGACGAAGGTGTCCCCGAAGCATGTCTGCTTCTTCTAAAGGTACTTCTGAGATCCAGAGAATTAACGTTCCCCTCTGGGCTCTTTCCTGACCGTGATCTTGGGAATGATTGTAGCTCATGGGGAACCAGAGAGTATACAGAAAAATGGGCACTGCTTTCCCACCCATAAAGAAACAGTAAATGTCTGCCAAGATTCTTGGTATAACTAAGGATACTGTGTAAAATTCTGTAGAGTTTATGCCATGAATTTATTTTATATTTATATGCTGACTAAAGATGGGGTTCTTTAATCAGATAGAGTTCAGGAAATAATTTCTGATTTCTCTTCCAGACTCAGAAAAATCATACAACCTGAAAGTGCCTCCCTGTTGATCTTTCTTTAGTGATTTTTGTTTCTTAAACAAAGTGAGCTGGTTTTCTCTAAGACAAAAGCCAAACACTGTTCGAAACAGCCATTGTTTTCCTATGTAAATTTCTTGAAAATGGAATCTCCAAACATTTATGTTTCCAAAACAACTTGCTATAGACTGAAATAAAAACCTAATTTGTGGGATAGTATTTGAGATATTTTTTCGAAATACCTGTAAATATCAAAATATCTGTAAAACGTAGATTACAGCTTTGGAAAAAGCATGATGCTACTTTAAAAGGGAATCATATCAAAGAAGGACATCTGTCTATTGAAATGACTTTAGAATAACACATGAGAGGGGCACCTGGGTAGCTCAGTTGGTTGAGCGTCCGACTTTGGCTCAGGTCAGGATCTCATGGTTTGTGGGTTAGAGCCCCACATGCGGGGGTCTGTGCTGACAGCTCAGAGCCGGGATCCTGCTTCAGATTCTGTGTCTCCCTCTCTCTCTGCCCCTCTCCTGCTATCATTGTCTCTCTCTGTCTCTCAAAAATGAATACATGTTAAAAAATTAAAAAAAAAGAATAACACCTAAAATATTTAGACACGAGTGGTAACACATTCAGTGACACATTCCAGAGCTATCATGAAGAAATGATTCAAAGCAGTGAATGGGCAACGCAACAGAACATTGAACAGAGCCCTTTTCCTTAAAGAAACACAATGATATGATAGAAAAAAGAAAGTAATCTTTTTTGGAAATGTGGACTTGTTTGACAAAAAATAGAGAAAGAAGACTCGTATTAGTTTACCGTAAATAGGAGCTGGAGTTGGAGTAGGAGCTAGAAAGGACATTAATATAAAGGATTTTAATCAAAATTAGGAACAGAAAGATATAAGACAGCCCAAGAAGACAAAGACTGAACACGGTTCCGATTCTAATGCGAAGCTATATGCTTAACTGTGGGACATGGCATCCATAAACACACAGTCACCGCTTCACGGGGGGAGGGGGCCCTTCAGTTTTAAATAAAAGCATATTATTTCACCCAATTTTCTTTTACAAATAACACTGTAGGCGGAGGCATCATTTTATTCCAATGCCACACAGTGGTATATTTATACTGAAATGACCGCCTGTGAGGCGTCTTTCAAAGAAGAAACATGTAGGTCTTTAACTCACTCACACAACTGTGACACTATATGAAACAAACATTTCCTGCTGAGTTTTCCTTCAAGCCTACCAGGGGGCAGCAGCGGTACCACGTGTGTCCTAGTGCTTACCGACAACGCTAAGCATGGCGCTGGCGGAAACCATGTCCAGAGTTGTGTTGGCCACACATGTGTATGTCCCACCGTCTCCGTCTTTCACATCAGCTACCTCCAAATGGTCTTTGTCGACAGTGAACCTGTGGAGAAAACGTGTTCAGAGCAGCTGAAATGGACATCCAGCCACACACGATGGATGGTGGTGTTACTGGCGTGAAAGAGGCTCTGTGAGGTTGAAAAAAGAGAAACATGGGCACCTGGGTGGCTTGGGCTGTTGAGCATTGGACTCTTGATCTCAGCTCAGGTCATCATCTCAAGGTTTGTGAGACTGAGTCCTGCACTGGGCTCTGTGCTGACAGCATGGAGCCTGCTGCGATTCTCTGTCTCCTCTCTCTACCCCTCCCCTGCTCATTCTCTCTCTCTCTCGATCTCTCTCTCAAAATAAATAAATAAACTTTTTTAAAAAGAGAGAAAGATGATAAAGATTTTCAGCTTATTAGAGCAAAACTCCAAAAAAAATGTATCACTTTGATAATGATTAAGGTTGGAAAACAGAGATTAGAATCTTGGGTGTCAAGTCGTCTGGTCGGGTGACTTAGCAAGCATGCTTCTGGAGATGGAGGAGCTTCCTTAAAGACCAGAGGCGCCCACAGGTGAGGTGGGGGCAGCTGTAGCTACCCTTACTAGCAGCTTCTGTGGCTAGAAAACATTCGTATGCCACCCATTCAGCTCAATTTCTAACAAAGTGAGTATTTTTAAATAATTTATTGGGGTGTCTGGGTGGTTCACTCAACTGAGCATCCAACTCTTGATTTCGGCTCAGGTCATGATCTCAGGGTTTGTGAGATCGAGCCCCACATCAGGCTCTGTGCTGACAGTGTGGAGCCTACTTAGGATCCTCTTTCTCTCCCTCTCTGTCTCTCCCCCACTTGTGCTCTCTTTCTCTCAAAATAAATTATTAAAATATAATTTATTATTTACTGCAGAAAACTCTGCCATTTTTGTCACATGCATAAACTCATAGGAGAAAGTAAATGCAAAGAATAGTATCGACTTTATCACAAGAAACAGGATGACTTAGATCAGTCAGCACCGTGAAGAGTTTTCTAGAGGTGGGGTTCCTGGGTGGCTTGGTTGGTTAAGCATCCAACTTTGGGTCAGGACATGATCTCATGGTGAGTTTGAACCCCGTGTCGGGCTCTGGGCTGACAGTGTAGAGCCTGGAGCCTGCTTTTGGATTCTGTGTCTTCCTCTCTCTCTGCCCCTTCCCCGCTTGTGCTCTGACACTTCACCAGGAAGATGAGTATGACTTTGATTTCATTCCAAGCTCAAGGATTGCTTAGGCTCTTTTAAATACCTGTGTCCTCCCCCTCCCCCCCCCCGCCCCCCGCTTCTCTTTCTACTGGCTTTAGGTGAAATCAAAAGAAAATGCCTTCTCCAAATAAAAACCAGTGCCCTTTAAAATACCGACAAGGATTTAGGCATACTCTGCTGATTAAAGCGATCGTATTTCTGCTTATTGGTAGAATGATAATGAAAACATCTGTCGAGACTTCACTGTACATGGTAGAAAACAATGGATGTCATCCAAGGCCTGAAAAGTTTTTCCCATCCTGAATTGCCCAGGAGACCAACACGCAAAGGTACAACAAACATTCTCAGGGTCTTATTTCAATGACTCGATGCCTCTTTAGGTCCAAGCATTTTGCAGCAGGGAGACAATGCACCTTTTTTTTCTTGGAGAGAACAGATTTCAGACACTTAAAAAGCATCTCTGTTAAGTCACTCTACAATAAGCCTTTCGTTCAAAGCAGCTTAAAGAGACAAGGAAGAGAAAGGAAAGAAATGGTCTTCAAATACCTTCCGTCACTGGGCAGCTCACCGTTGTCCTTCAGCCACGTGATGGTGGGGGTCAAGGTGTGGTCGTGTTTCACTTTGCACTCAAAGGAGACGGTGCTCCCTCTTTGCACTACTGCATATTCAGGCTGCTTAATGATCCTGGTTGGATCTGAAATTTAACTATCGTTATCCATTGCCAAAGCGGAAGAATCTGCTCAAAGCCACATGATACGTGACAAAGCTTGGTCACCTCTGCCTTACCTTTGATTTCTAAGTGAACTTCATTCTTTGCCATTCCTAATTTATTCCTTGCCACACATGTGTAAGTTCCGGTGCTGTCCTTTTGGGCCACAGGAATTTCCAAAGTTCCATTTTCGTGCAAAATATAAATATCATCACGGAGCGCGCTCCCCTTAGCCTCCTTGAACCTTCATTACAGAAAGTATCACAAGGGGAATAAAAAAATCATTATTTGAAGTCAGACACAAAATGGTACACTCAAGGTCAACACATGATGCTCTGCATCATGGTATCAACTTCAGAGACATTTGGAATCCCTACATGACTGTTTGGAATTGCATGCTTGTGAGTCAGTGGGGTCAACGTAAGGCAGGGTATAAAACAGGAAGATTTAATGAGAAATGGTAAGGAAGCATCAGGGTGACAATGCGAAATACTTAAATTGTAATTTCAGTATCAGAGATTTGTATTTAATAAATACATCATTACCTATTCTACCTCTAAATGGGCGATAAAACAGGCAAAATGAAAAGTGACCTTCCTGACATCTCCTTCCCACTGGGACATATCTGTGAGCCGTCTGCAGGCTGTATTTCTAAAGCAATCTCAACTGGAAGGTATTTGGTTTGAATTCTAAAGAGATTTTTGATTTGTATCAATAAGAATTTATTCAGGAAAGAAAAACAGCAAAGCATGCGTGCAAAGCCTGTGCTCCTTCAGCTTCCTGGCTACTGTCAGACAGAAGTGGGCACTGATGACAGGGGGTGAGGCAAAGTCACCTAAGCTAAGTGCCACCTCCACCAGAACACCGTCCACACAAGCACTGCGTTTCTCCACTCTGTGGTCAAGGTGGAGACTTGGGGAGATTGTCCGTTAACCCTGCGCCTGGCTTTCCTCTCACATCAGTCAGTGGCGGGAGCCCAGCTCAGGGTCTGGCCCCTGATCGATGTTCTCATTCTCCTTCACTCATTCCTTCTGAGCTGCTGCCTCACCTAGTCTTGTGCCTCCCAATTCATGTTAAGGTAAGCGACCGAGGAGACAAGTAGCATGTGACTGGAGAGGTAAAAGGACACCAGCCAGTGTGGACAGATCCAAGTCAGGAAGCTCGGGTGGGAGGGGCACTAACAATGAACACCGGGGAACAAATTCTGTTTTTGAGCTTAGAGAACTTTTCTCTGACCCCAGATGATATTTTATGATGAAGGAATGTCCCCAACCAGCCCTCCAGCCAGCATTCCTTGTGAAGTCCCAGGTGATGTCACGGCACTGTAACATGTAGGGGTGGGGGGACCTTAAATTTTTAAAAAATACATTTCCAGCGGCACCTAGGTGGCTCAGTCAGTTACATGCCCACTTCTTGAGTTTGCCTCAGGTCATGATCTCGCGGTTCATAAGCTCAAGCCCTGCGTCAGGATTCTGTCTCCCCCGTCTCTCTCTCTCTCTCTGCCCCTCCCCCACTTGCTCTCTCTCTTTCAGAATAAATAAAAATAAACTTGAAAAAATACATTTCCAGATACCTCTGTGGTTGACAAAATTTGCTGCTAAGTAATTGTACACGTGTTAAGTATTTAGGGCACCACAAGTAGTTCATATGCATTTAGGAATGAATTTCATAATAGGCGTATGATGGAGTCTGTACTGTCTGTTCTCTGATTAAATAAAAACCCAACACACAGAGAAACGTGAAGGCTTCAGCAAATGTAAATATTAAAACAAATAGATGGGCGCCTGGGTGGCTTGGTCAGTTAAGCACCGAACTCCTGATTTCGGCCCAGATCATGATCCCAGGGTCATGAGATCGAGCCCCACATTGGGCTCCGCATTGGGCATGGAGCCAACTTAGGGTTCTCTCTCTCCTTCCTCCTTTGCCCCTCCCCTGCTCTCACTTGCTCTCCCAAAATAAATAAATACATAAAAACAAATAAACAGAGCCATTACTTACCACTCAACAGTAGGTAGAGGAGACCCAAAGAAGGCACAGTCTAGTAAAGCAGGCCTGTTTGCAATGACCTGATAGAGTGTATTTGCCAATGTAAGGATTCGTGGTGGCTCCGCTGAAAATAGTTTACAAAGGTGAAGTAAATATTAAAATAAAATAAACATGTAGGCCCACTGTGTATTGCGTTGCAAGTTGACAGTAAAGCATTACTGGTATGTCTCTCCCTGACCATTCTCTAGCAGGACACCCCCAGTCACGGAAGGTGGAGAAATACATGTTTTCTCCTGCCTCTTGTCACACATCTTGCTCAGCTGTGGTATTTTAATGATTTATTTATCTATGTCTCCTACTGTACTATGAGTTCCTTACAGGTAGGGAATGGGACTTTTATTGTTTTCTCCCCAGAAACTAGGTCAGTATCTGGCACAAAAATAATGGCCAAGTACATCTCTGTTAACTGATTGGCCCATCCTAACCTCAGGATTAGAGCGAGAATGAGTGGGTAGGGGTGGTGGTGAGCAGTCAAGATGGCGGAAAAGAAAGGGGTGTGGGTGACCAAAACACAGGACCAGAAATCCAAACTTCCTCCTAAACATCCACCAATGTGGTAACTGTGCTCAGCTCTGCATGTGGCTTCCTGCCCTTCATTTCAAGCATGAAGGACAAATACCAAGTCCTGGTTGACTTCCTGACTTTAATTTCATTTGAAAGGGAGCCTACTGTACTTAAAGAGTTGACAAATAATTTCTGGCACCGTGAAAACAATCCTCACATAAATTTCTAGTAAATTTGAGGTCTTGGTAGTTTTGTCCCATAGGAGAAATATAATGATCACACAAGCCAACCATTTCATGGAAGGACTGGAAGAAACATTTTGCCAGAGAAGACATGCCAATAGGTGCAAGGAAAGGTGCTCAGTGTCACTCGTCATCAGGGAAGTCAAAACCACAATGAGATACCACTTTGCACCTGTCAGGATGGCTAAAATCAAGAAGACAAGAAACAACATGTATTGGTGAGGATGTAGAGAAAAATGAACCCTCAGGCACTGTTGGTTGAGAGTGCAAACTGGTGCAACCCCCGTGCAAAACAGTATGGAGGGTCCTCAAAAAACTAAAAATAGAAATACCGTATGATCCAATAATTCCACTATTGGGTATTTACCCAGGGAAAACAACAACACAAATTCAAAAAGATACATACATCCCTATGTTTATCACAGCATGGCTCATAATAGCCAAGACATAGTGGGGTGCTGGGTGGCTCAGTTGATTAAGCATCCAACTTCAGCTCAGGTCATGATTTCATGGCTTGTGAGTTCGAGCCCTGCGTTGGGCTCTGTGTTGATTGCTCAGAGCCTGAAGCCTATATTTGGATTCTGTGTCTCCCTGTCTCTCTGCCCCTCTCCCACTCAAGCTCTGTCTCTCTCTCAAAAATAAATAAACATTAAAAAAAAGACATGGAAGCAACCTAAGTGTCCATCAATAGACAAATGAATAAAGAAAATGTGTGTGTGTGCATGTATGTGTGTGTGTGTGCATGTGTGTGTGTGGAGTCTTACACAGTCATAAAAAGGATGAGATTGTGCCATTTCAGACAACATGGATGAACCAAGATGGTATTATGGTAAGTGAAATAAGTCAGACTGAGAAAGACAAATACCGTGTGATTTCACTCATAAGTAGAATCTAGAAAAAAAAAAAAAGAATTAACAAACAAAAAGCAGGATCAGAACTATTACTACAGAAAGCTGATGGTTGCCAGAGGGGATGCGGGTAGGGAGTCAGGCAAAATGGGTGAAGGGAGGGGAGATACAGGCCTCCAATTAGGGCATGGGTGAGTTATAGGAATAAAAAGCAGAGCATAAAGAAGAGAATCAATGATTTTAATAGCAATGTGTCCGGACAGATGGTAGCTACACTTGTGGCGAATAGAAGCATAAAGTATAAACAAGTATAAACCTGTCAAATCACTAAGTTGTACACCTGAAACTAATGTAACATTGTGTGTCCACTATCCTCAATCAAACCAAAACATCAACCATTTTGGAAGATGTTTCAGTGCATCATAGTTTTCTAAACATATTACTAAGAATTAATTAATAAATGTACATCTATGACTAGGATAAAGCCCAAACATTATGATTAATGATTTATTTTTAAAAAAATCAGAATCATGAAATTGTTATTGAACTTAACCAGTTTCTAAATATGGAATGGCATGAACATTCAGTTACAAAAAGCAGATTAATGCTATTTTCTTTTGGAGCATTTACTGGTCTAACCATTTGTGAATGCAGCAACCTGACTATTTGGTTCTTTCTTTGGTGAATAATTTGACCCTTATAAGAACTGTATTTTGGGGACACCTGGGTGGCTCGGTCAGTTAAGTAGCCAACTCTTGGTTTTGGCTCAGGTCATGATCTCAAGGTTCATGGGTTTGAGCCCCACGTAGGGCTCTACACTGACAGTGTGAAGCTAATGTGGGATTCTTTGTTTCCCTCCCTGCTCTTTCTCTCTCTCAAAAATAAATAAATATTTAAAAAAAAAGAACCGTGTTATAAAAAAAAAACATCAAGGCCAGAGTATAATACCCTTTAGGGCAAGTTCTGTATCTTATCCATCTTCATATGCCCCCATCTAGCTCTCAATTCTCTGTGGTTTGTGCATAGTAGGTACTCAGTATCTTTTTGCTGAACAAATGGAAAACAACAGCAGTCATTAACTGAACTTGTCGTGTCCATAATCAAGGAAGCACTTACCCAACACATTTACAAATGCATTTGCCAGTAAATATCCATATTCGTTAGAGGCGTTGCACTGATACACCGCGCTTGATCTTTCTTGAACATTTGAAAAAATAATGGTATCACCATTGATTTTCCTGCTGGGGTCATCAGGGGCAACTAGGTGTAAAAAACAAAAAGCATGCATTTATTCCTCGTTGCTTAGAAGATGTGCAGTTTGAAGTCTGCATTATAGTGAGTAAGACAGAAACACACATGAATCTAGGTATGTACAGTAAGGAGGGGGAGACTGAGAACCCAGGCAGAAACCATAACGTTCCCTCCTCAGACTTTATGCTCGATATCCATTTAGTCCTGAGTGGATTGATTCTGTAAAACTGAGTATTGTTTTTGAGAGATCCAGGGGCAGGGTATAAAGCACAAGTTAGGTTAACACAGCAATACAAATTCAGGAAGACATTGCCTTGTTCACAAAGAAACCGTGGTTCTTTACGAGGAAGCAGGGTAATTATCGAGGGGAGATAGCAAACGCTAGTTGAAAATTCAGAAACCGGGGCGCCTGAGTGGCGCAGTCAGTTAAGTGTTTGACTTCAGGTCAGGTCATGATCTCGTGGTTTGTGGGTTCAAGCCTGGTGTCGGGCTCTGTGCTGACAGCTCAGAGCCTGGACCCTGTTTCAGATCCTGTGTCTCCTTCTCTCTCTGCCCCTCCCCTGCGTGTGCTCTGTCTCTCTCTCTCTCAAAAATAAATAAACAGTAGAAAAACTAAAAAAAAAAAAAAAAAAGAACATACAGAATCCCTCTAGCGCATCCAAACCTGTATCTTTTATGAGCCTCTCGATGACATAAACAGATAAATAAATAAATAGGTACTATATAAATATACAGGGCCAATTATCAAATATGAAACCTTCTTTTTTTTCCTGAATCGGAAATTACTGAGGCTGAAACAGATTATGTGCAATTTCTCTTAGAGTGTTTTTTAGTGAAATCTTTCGAATATGTTAAAAATAAAATAAATAAAAAACCCCCAAAACAAAACAAAAAAAAAAACCCAAAAAGCCAAAGTCAGAGCAGGATTGATTCTTACTGCAGCGGCATGTGAGTAACACACTATGTGAGAATTTAGTGCAGGTCACGCCTAGCAGTGTGGAAGTCCTGTGCCGCTGGAGATAAATGCCCTTCCGTGAGTGCCACACCTTAGGCTGCGACCTTGCGCTGTGTTAAAAGCACACTGAAAGGGCTGGTTGGTACCGGCCCCAACACGCTGCTCCAAATCAACGCTCAGAACAGCGCTCTTTCTCTTAAAGCTGCTCTAGCAACTCGACCCTAAAAAAGAAGCCTTTGCTTCCATTCCAAACACATTCTCTTTGATGACAGAAAAAAACATGTGCATCTAAGACGTACTCATCACTGCATTTAGACACCTTGTGGTTCATTTGTGGTTTATCAACTCACCTTAATACAAATAAACCGAACTATAGCTATTCATTCTTGTTGGAGTACATGGATCCGGAGTAGTATGCTCATGCATGCTGTGTTTGTTTTCCACGGCTACAGAATTAGTGACTTTGAACCACATAACATTTACTGGCAGACTGTTCTGTGTGTGGTTGTCTGACACTCTGCTCACAACAAATAGCTAATTAGTAAAATCACCTTAGATACTCCAGTTACCTCAACTCGTGCTGGGGGAATGCCTGGGTAACTTGAGTTGGTTTCTTAGTCGCTTATGACTGTGAACATTTCCAAATTGCCTTAAGAAACATGCTCTTCCAACCAGAAGATAAATACAAGTTCTAATTCCTTTAGCAGGGTAAAGATGTCACCAGTACATGACAGCAGAGGACAGAAATGTCACACTGGCCTAGGAAGCAAACTATAGCTGTGGCAGCCAGGTAGCCTGAGAGTGCAGTACACCGCGGGGCCACCCACGGTCCTTGTCCCAGACCCCAAGTCTAGTATCACTGGGGCCTTTCTGACTCATCTACTCTCAGTGACGTCCATGCAAGCAAAACTATTGGAACAGAGCAAGGTTTCTAGAATCTTTTTCTTTGTCAGGTATTCTCAGCAGTTTTGGACCCAGCAATTGCGCACTCAGTGTTGGGCCACTCTGGGGGACTGTCAGTGCCCACCATTCTGATGGCACCTCTGCAGATGTGCCATGCAGTGGAGGGCTGGTTGAGTAGCGTCTGGGTATTTTAGGCAGTGATGAGGCAGACCCCTGGCCTGAATCTCTCTGGATATGTGAGGAGAGCTCCCCACATTTCTTGAGTGCATAGAGCTCTTAAAAGTTACACCACCATGTGATGCTTAATGAGTACAGACCTATATGTTTGCAAAATGAGAAAGTTCTGGAGGTCTAGTCAACAGTAAGATGAATATACTCAACACTGCTGAACTGTATACTTAAAAATGATTAAGATGATAAATTTTATGTTACATGGTGTTTTTTTTTTTAACTACCATAACAATACATTACCATGAACTTGGAAGACCAGCTCAACTAATGAAGCCAGTAGGACGATCTTTCCTCAGTGGGACTCATGATTCTCAACATAAACCATTTTAAAAAGCTTTTATGTAGCCAAACCTTGCATTTTTATTTGCTATCAACTCTTCTCAATGCTATTCTTTACCTGAAAGGCATCTGACTGTATCTGCCTTGTTGCTGCTTAATGGAGCAGTCTTCAAGTATTTATTTTTGGCAAGGTGTTTAGGAATAAAACAAATCCTTTAGGTGAGAGAAGGGAATAAGCTAATATCTCTCCACAGGGATTTGGGCTACATTTTCTGGAAGTACCTTAACTAAACAAACACACACAAACCCAGGAACTATTGCAGTAACATACGGTGGCTCAGTCAGTATTGGACAAAGAAGAAAATTGCCAGGGTAGAGATACTGGAAGCCCTTGGATTCTGTGTGCTGGCTACTAGGTAGGAGTAAGTCTCCAGCAACCAAACCCCAGTTATACAAAGGAACAATGATTAATTCTGAGAATAAGCAACTTTGTTTGGTATCAATGGACAACAGAAAAAGAAATTTGAGCATAGAGTCATCATATACAATTTAGAGCCACAGGTTCAGAACTGGGCTGATAGCTTTCCAACAATACATTCCTTTATTCCAACTGTCCTGATATAGCTGGCCAAAACTAGAAATGCTTCCAGCAGTTAGAGAAAGAGAATAGTAATTAGTGCCACTTCATATGTATAGAGCACTATCAATGTAGAAAATATTTTATTGCATACTTTTATTTCAAAAAGAACTTGAGCGGGCGCCTGGGTGGCTCAGTCGGTTAAGCGTTCCACTTCAGCTCAGGTTGTGATCTCACGGCTTGTGAGTTCGAGCCCTGCACTGGGCTCTGTGCTGACAGCTCAGAGCCTGAAGCCTGCTTTGGATTCTGTGTCCCTCTCTCACTCTGTCCCTCCCCCTCTCATGTTCTCTCTCTCTCTCTCTCAAGAATAAATAAACATCAAAAAATTTTAAAAAAAAGAACTTGATGCAATGGATTAACTAGAAAGTATGTGTACTTCGGACAAGAGAAATTAGAAACTGGAGCATGTGGTTGTTTAGCATGAGATGAAGGCTCAGATTTTCTGAGTCGATCTACTTTATAAACATCTTGAAATCAGAACATTTGGCCATGATGTAGAACACATCTTTGGGCAAGGCGATAGATTTTCCTTCATCTACTTACTCCATCCCCATAAGGGAATGCCAACTGAGCCTTTTACTTTGGAGAAAAGGGAGGAGGGAGATGTCTTGGTGGCATCTGGGGACTGTCCTGGACCAGGCCTCCATGCCTGGCTGCTTCTCCTATGTCAGAGCCCAGACACACTCTGAGTTACTTCTTCCAGTTCTGTGAGACGGGTAGATTCCAGGTCTGAAATGCACAGTCACAATTCCATAGTGCAGTACTCTGCTCACAGAACCCTAGTCTTACCCCTCTTTATCCATGATTCTGATTCTCCTTTCAGAGGGTCATGTGGCCTCGGCAGCCAGGGCTTGCTGAGCTAGGAGGAGGTATCAATGTCCTTAGATGGTTGTCCACAGTCAGAAGTGGGGAGGCAGTGTATCCGGTAGCGTGGTCCCCTGTTATGTGACACCTGGCAAGGACACTGCACAACTCCCTGCATGAAGCTGCAGAGACAAGGCTCTTCCCTGACCCTCATCCTCAGAAGCTGGCCCCCCTGCCCTGCCCCTACAAGGTCTCTGCAGCTTCTCAGGTGGAAGGTATTGTTTCGAGATGGCCTATGTTCTCATTTAACTTCCGGGGTCTATTCTAGGCCCCTTGGAAGGTTAGGAATCCTCACCAGGCCAATTCTGTGCCTCCCTATGGTCACATACGGTTCGCTTTGAACTTAGCTATGCAAACATAGCAGAACCTGTAGATGGATCAGCTGCGGGGGCCTGTGGTAGGGAACACAGTGGCCCTGCAGTATTACTGTGCAGAGAGCTTTGAGATCCCCCTATCCCCAGATGCCTCAAGCCATCACCTTTTAATAATGAGATTTCACACAGTAACCCACACACTTGTAGCCTGGCCACCAGAGGTGGAGAGAGCCACCATTCACAGACACTCCACATCATCTTGGTACAAACATGTGGCACCTGTTTCCAACACCATGGGGCAGCCTGGCAGGCGAGGGAGGTCCCTTGCTTTGCCGCCATGCCGCATGGTGTTTCTCTCCTCGCTTGTGGACCAGAGGGACTGCTCTGAGGCACGTTAGAGGTTGAGGGATCCTGGGTCTGTAGAGACTGTAGAATCCTGATCCTACCTTTGCTCAGGTCCTTGCTGGCTTTCCAGCAGGGGCTTGATGCATACTTTCAGGATGGAAGAAATGAACTAATTTGGAACCTGATCTGGGAGATTCTGTTCTAACTCTTTCTGCTCGGGACTTAATCGGATGGTTTGGGGTTACAGAAAGCCTAGCTTATATCTCAGGACTGCCCTCCTATGCCTCCCCTCCTTGGGCAAGTCTTTCCCAACTGCTGCTCCTTGCAGATATTTCATTTAAAGAGGTGCCTACGAGTGCATTTCAAAGCTCTTAATAGGACTGGAGTCACAAGGCTCCCTGACAGGCATTGCCTGTGTCGGGTTTGGATAGACGATGATCCCAGTGGATCACAGGAAGGGGTTAATCTGTTCTACCTTCCCTGGCTCCTTTGTTTTCCCGCCAGGGGGTGAGACGCATGGCCCTTCCCACTTGTCAGCCCCACTGAGGCCTGATCTCAGGTGTGCAGTTAACCTTACACAAAAGGCATGGAACCTTCTAGTTGCAAAATGTGCTCTCGTAGTGCTGAGCATGTGCCGTCCTCTCCTGCCCCCATGGCTGGCCTCTTTAGAATCTGCGTTCTCCCTGGAACATCCTTCCTTTTACAGTAAACACAGATGATCTGTTTTGGAGTATCTGATAACTACAGTGTAGTGTGGCACACATTCCTAACAAACATCATAGAACAGGAAGCTCTTCCTTGGTTCAGACCTGCAGTTGTATGAGCCTGATAGTGAGAAATGGGGACTGAGACATTAAATATCTGCCAGTAGCTCTCAGATCCATCCCCGGATGAAGACTGTTTCAGGGAAGCCAGTTTAATGGACCTTTTGGTCAAGTAAAAGTAGAACCAGTTTTTGATTCTGGCTTGGAGGTAATGAGGAACCAAGGTGTTTAACTTCATGAGCCTAAAGACTGTCTTCATTGTGAGTCAAGAGTATCTTTTGGGGCGCCTGAGTGGCTCAGTTGGTTAAGTGTCCAACTTCGGCTCAGGTCATGATCTCATGGCTCATGAGTTTGAGACCTGCATCAGGCTCTGTGCTGACAGCTCGTAGCCTGGAGCCTGCTTTGGATTCTGTCTACGTCTCTCTCTGCCCCTCCCCTAATTGTGCTCTGTCTCTTGCTCTATCTCAAAAATAAATAAAAAAAAAATTTAAAAGAATATCTTTGCATGAGTGCCTGGGTGGCTCAGTTGGTTATGCGTCTGACTCTTGATTTCAGCCCAGGCTATCATCTTACAGTTTGTGTGTTCGAGCCCCGCACCGGGCTCTGTGCTGATGGTGTAGAGTCTGCTTGGGATTCTGACTCTCCCTCTCCCTCTGCCTCTCTTGTACTTTTTCTCTTCCTCTATCTTTCTCTCCCTCAAAATAAATAAAAATAGACTTAAAAAAAGAATATCTTTGCAGATTATTATGCGATTGGCTAGGAGGGTGATCTTAAGTTTGGGTTTTAAACAAAAGCTGATTTTCTCTCTCTCTCTCTGGGTCTAAGAGAAGGTCTGAATTCCAAGAAGGGGAAAATGTGCAGAAACTCTCTGCAGGCAGCAGCTGGTGGTGAGTGAAGTCGGGGGGGGGGGGGGGGGGGGGTTTGGAAAATTGGCCTTTGCTGTGATTGAGAAGATCAGTGGATGGGCTTGTGGCCACACTTCGGGGGACTGTTCTGGTGGCACAGCGGCAGGCTGGAGAAGCTGGTGGGGAGCGATCAGCCAGGAGGGGTCCAGGGAAGGTGAGTCACGAGGGGACATGCAGCAGCCAGGTGCCTCGGCATGCCTGGGGAGGCAAAACTTAGCAATGCCTGAGTGTCCAGCATACAACCATGGTCAGGGAACCTGTCCTTCGAAGGGTCTAAATGGGATGCTGGCCTAAGACCACAGAACTTAGGGACATCCGGGCCATGCTTAGGAATGAGAACTCTTTAAATAACAACAGCTGTGTTTCTTCTTCTCACCACATCCCCCGGCTCTATCCCTAGCCTCCCTGGACTCCTACGATATTTCCACAAGCCACTTGACATTTGGAAAGAGAAAAATGATCTGAACTTCTCAGTCATGTTTATTTCTGATGCTGTCATTCCTCCTAGGGTCAATGTAGACCATGGCAAATATTGCTGAATCCCCATCAACACATGGCATCATGTTAAGCGCACCAATGATTCAGTCCCAAGGAATATCTGAAGGCAATAAAATAAGCACCTAAAGGCAATTTGGGGCCTCTTTTTTTAACTGCACATGGCTTCCTTCATTAACAACAAGTATTTTATCCCCAAGTGTTCCCAGCTGTGACAGAGCTGTGCTCTGAAAACATACTACCACCGGAGCCAGGCACAGAAACTCACTTTCTATCGGGACGCCATTTGACAACCAGCTGATTCTGGGCTTGGGGTTGCCGTTGGCTCTGCAGATCAGCGTGCCGTCCTCTCCCGGGGACAGAACAAGATTTTGAGGTGCCAGGATCCAGTATGGAGCCGCTTTAGGAAGGAAAGAAAAAACACACAAAACTTTGAATCATGCAAGTATTCTAACAAATTTAGTATGTGGAACCATTTTAATAATGAAAAATAAGTATTTTGCAAAACATCTATTGGCTTCATTTTTTTGAGAGTGGGTAGATTTGTAAGTGATGTCTCAGAGAACACTACAAATTTTCAAAACGATGTTTAAAGAGATTCACAGATGACTACGTATTGTTTCCAAACCCTTTTGCTACAAATGTAGTCTCGCTTTATATTAACTTCAGACATGAAAAAGGTAACAGATTTCACAAAAGAGGCAAAGCATTTTACAGGTAGAGAAGGGTTAAGAAACATAAATTTAAATTCTGAGTCCTGCCAAATACACCTAATTATAAAACTAGGAAGCCAGTTAAAAGACTTCCCACTTTTGAGAAACCAGAAAGCCAGCAGAGTGTTCTTGTGAGCCCTTCCCCTAACTTTCTCCAATGTGACCCTACATAACCATGGTACAGTTAGTACACAAGAAATTAACAATTGGTACAATACTATTAGGTAAACGACATGTTCTATTAGGATTTCTCCAGTTCTTCTACCAACACCTTGTTTCTGTCCCAGGACCCTGTCTTGGATACCACACTGTGTTTACTTATCCTGTCTCCTTAGCAGTCTCTTCCCATATGACAGTGTCTTGGTCTTCCCTGGTCTTTCGTGACCTTGACACTTCTAAAGGGTACTGATCAGTTGTTTCATAGAATGTCTTTCAACTTGGGTTTGTCTGATGTTTCCTCATGATTACACTGAGGTTTTAGATGACGGGCCCTTCTTACTGCATCATTTCAGGGAATGCAGGATACCAACATGACTCAGTATTGCTTATGTGAACCTGGCACACTTGGTGAAGGTGATATCTGCCACGTTTCTCCTCTGGAAAGTTATAATTTACCTGCTTTCCACAATCTGTTTGTTAAAAGTGAGTCACTAATTCAGCCCCTACTCAAGGGTCAGGAAATCTAGCTCCATCTCCTTCCCAAAGGAATGGCAAAGAATCTGTAGACATTTGTTAAACCTGCCTCAGTAATTAATTTTGGGGAGGCATGTATGCTATGCAGATACCCTATTTCTCCTTAAAGTTTTATCCACTAATCTCAGCTTTCATCACTGGCTCTTGCCTGCAGCAGTTATAACCATTGGATTTTAATGGTGATTTTTAATTTCCCTTGTTCTTTCTACAGTTGTTAATTGGAATTCTTCCATGAGGAAGATTTGAGGGAGAGAATTTTTCACCTGCTTGAGATGCATTATAAATAGCAATGAGAAGAGATTCAAGGTATTGGGAATGTTGATAAAAATTTACATTTGTTACTACGGAAGAATATAATCAGAAGTGTATTTAACTGAAGAGTTACGAGTTCTCATGAAGGCAAGGGCAATGCATGTGAAACAATGATATACCTTTAACTGTGACGGAAATGGTATGATGGATTGCTCCTAATGCATTTTTGGCTATACACTGGTAATTTCCGGAATCTGCTTCTGAAACCTGAATAATTTGCAGAGTTTTCTTAAAGTTCCTATAAAATGTCCGGTTGATGGGTAGGGTTCCATCTTCTTTTATCCAGTAAATGACTGGGGTAGGCCTGAGAAGATAAATAAATGTCACAACAAAGAAGTTCACGGAATTCCTTTTGAGGGTGAATTTTCCTTCAAGTTTGTAACAAACTGTGTGTATAAAGATTATGAGAAATATAAAGACATTGTAGCTAGCATTACCCTTTTATAAATAATCTCCGGGGCTGGGGGCTGGGTGGATCCGTCTGTTAAGCATCCAATTCCTGATTCTTGATCTCGGCTCAGGCCATGATCTCACAGCTCGTGAGTTCAAGCCCCACGTTGCTGTCAGCCCAGAGCCTGATTGTGCTTCTGTCTTCCTCTCTCTGCCCCTCCCCAGCTTGCACTCTCTCACTCTCAAAAAATAAGTAAATAAACATTAAAAGCCTATTGAAATACCAAAGTCCATAAGCTACAATTTTCACACAAGCTGCTATGCTAATTATTATGCTAATTCCAGGGCACCACAAATTTTGACTTTCCTGATTCAATGAGCATGCTGGCATAAGTGACTTTGCTGAAGGGACCTAATTATTTTCTTCAAAGCTCTGATCCATGAGGCACCACTGGAAAATTTTACATGAAGGAAAATGTCAATCAAAAGGGTTACTCTGAAATTAATGATACTGAGGTTTTCTTTTTTTATCAGCTAGAGTTAAAAATTCAGAGAAAAGGAACGTCTGTCTGGCTCAGTTGGTGAAGCGTCTGACTTCGGTTCAGGTCATGATCTCACTGCGCTGACAGCTCAGAGTCTGGAGCCTGCTTCAGATTCTGTGTCTCCTTCTCTCTCTGCTCCTGCCCCCACTCATTCTCTCTCTCTCATTCTCTCTCTTAAAAATAAAAAAAAAACATTTAAAAAATGCAGAGAAAGAGTTGACATACCTATTTGTGCCCATGAAGTTTTATACATATATCCCCACCAAATGGAAGAATTTTGATCTAGTGACTTTATGAGATTCCCATGAGGATAAAATAAGCCCCCACTGGACACAAACATTTACTAAGCAGTGAACTACAGACCAAGCACTAAGTTGTGTGCTGGGAAATAAAGACAAAAAAAAAAAAAAAAGTCTTAGGCCCCCAGGGAGATCACAATATTTGTCATTAGAAATGCAAGTAGGATTAATTGACTGATTGTAGAATTGTTTTTGGTTTGTGTAGTTGAATACAAATAATTGAACATACATATTTGATGAAATAGCTTCTAAAATAAAACATGCTTTGAATACAAAAAGAGGTAGAAAATGTAAAATCATTTTGAAAAGCTGAAGATATATATATATATATATATATATATATACTTATATATATATATACATGAAGATATAATATCCAATAGCATATCTGATGTTTCTTTATAGTCAGATAACTGGCATCTCATATGATCTGCAGGCGAGAGGGTGACAGGGATAGAAGCGTGATATCAAAGGAAGTCATGAATTGGAGGCTTCTTTACTCCCCCTTGAGCAGCTGTTATGAAGGAGAAGTATTTTGATTCTGAGCCCTACGGCTATTGGCTTGTAAATGAAGAGACCCCACCCTTAATGTGACAACATTCCAAGGTTTTAAAAAAATTCTTGTGAAAGTTTTATGCAATTTCCAAATATCAATCGTATTTTAGTTTTTATGTAAAAGACCATTTGTGGGGAGGAGAATCCCAAAATTGTGAGAATGGGTATCTTTACTCCCCAAAGTTTAGAGTTTGTAGATTAAAGCGCTTTCTAGCACCATGATGATGAAAACTCCAAGGGTTTTGTTTTTGTTTTTTTCTTTTTTAAAGTCTGATGGGAAAGATATATATTTTAGATCTTTAATAGGGGTTGCCAGTTTTCAGTTCCTAGAGGGAGTAGCGCGTGTTGTGATTCCCCGACGTGACCAGCAGAGGTCTCCCTGTGTCTCCCGCAGTGCAGAGTGAAGCCATTTCTTGGAGACCCATTCTGGGCAGGAACCTGAGAATGTGGGGTGACCCGCATCAAGGGCAGCGCAGATCGGACCATGTGATGACACCGATGTTTCTGGGATTCCGTTCAATGTTCCCAGCACATGTGGCCATATCGACAGTACCTGCTCTGTGCCAGGCCAGCAAGGGAACCATGTAGAAGCTTGCCTCTCGTGCACACCTAACAGAACAGAACAGTTGCTCTTGTCTCTGAGCGGAGGCCTTTCTGCAATTCCTGTCAAGGGCACACGGGTTCTCAGAGTGGCATCAGCTCTGAGGTGTGCCCAGAGGAGACATTCACAAGGAAGCTAGGCTTGTGACTTGAAGGCATTGAAGGGACAGTGTGTCAGTTCTGAGGCCAGGCCCCTAAGAGGCCTTGAGTGCTTCTGTTGTTAGGATGATATGCCAGTACTAGACTGCTAGAGGGTCAGGGGAAACTCATGGCCAAGAGCTGCCCTGCTAGCAGCCAGCAGACCCTCAGCACTGAGAACCCACCTCTGAACTGCCTAGCAGGTGCGTGAGCAGGCTCAACCTAAAATATCCCCATCTTGTCCATTACTCAACAGCCCTGGGACCTGTGGACAAATGATTCATGATAAGTAGCTATTGTTTTTAAGCTGCTAAGTTTTGAGGTTGTTTGTTACGCAACAGTAGCAAAGTGATACATCCTAACTATAATCGCAGCAATCATAAGGTAATCACGGCTACTTATTTCAAGGGGAACACTATTATAGTAACAGACTATTTCAGTTATATGAGAGTCATATGGCTTATTTTGAAAATAGCTCTCAATTTTTTTTGATGCTTGATGAAATTCGTATAAGACAATGCCTCTTGCTGTGACATTAACGCGTCTCTACCAGTCTATTACATTTTGTAAGAAGTGTACATCATGACATAAAGCGTCAACTCACAGCCCCTCTGCGATGCATTCCAGCGAAAGGACATTTCCCCTTAATTCCTCCTTGTTACTGGTATTGCCTTCTGGAGTTAAAAACGTTGGTGGCCTCTCTCTGTTTGGTTTGGCTGCAAACAATAAAATCATATGGATGAAAAGTTATGAATATGTATTTCTAGAAACACAGTTCATTGCCTAAAACTCTAATTCCTTTACAAAACCACTTAACCCCATGGGATTTGTTAAACTATACATCACACTCTGCCTTATGAACAGCCATGGCTCACTCAGCGAGGAACAGAAGCAATGTTGGTTACATCAGCACTGATAGTAAGGACAATTCTACTCATGTGTGTTCTGTTCATTTGGGCTCGGTTTTCATGAGTTTTTGGTGGGCTGGAAAATTTGCAAGATGTAGACATAGAGGGGAAAGGCATGGCATCAAATTCTCCATCCCTGAAAATTTGTGCTTAGGTCGAAGGGAAAATTAACTATATTCTAGAAGGTGTTAGATGTTTCTGAAAGCTGTGACTATGATTTTGGTTTATAGTAGGAACAACATCATAGTCAAGTCCACTGATTAATCCTGGAGATAAAAATCTGTGGTGGATGTCTAAATGTCACGACCCTCAAATTGCAAAGTTTATGGAAAACAAAACAAAACAAGAAAGCTACTAACAGAGGTCTAGTAAATTGTGTGCCATAAATTAAGAATAATGCATTTCAAATACATTGAAATTGATTTCATGGTTTCATCAATAAAAAAATAAAGAGGGCTCAAGTCGGAGATCTCAGGGAGATTTACACAGGACATCTTCCTTCCTTTTTATAGAAACGTTGCTTAATTGTGGCCTTATCTTCTGATGGCCTCTCAGAAACCCTTAAAGTAGGAATTACACTAATCTTAAGGTTCTATAGCCCTTTATAGAAGCAGCACTATTTAAGTGCATTATCTATCTGATGCTCACAAAAACTGAGTGAAAAGGTAATAAATGAGGGGAGGCTGCGTGGCTCAGTTGGTTAGGCGTCTGACTCTTGCTTTTGGCTCAGGTCATGCAGGATCTCGTGGTTTGCGGGTTTGAGAACCACATTGGGCTCTGTGCTGACAGTGTGGAGCCTTCTTTGGATTCTCTCTCTCCCTCCCTCTCTCCACCCCTTCCCAGTTCACACTTTCCCTCTCCAAATAATAAGTAAACTTTAAAAAAGGTAATTTATGAATTATTCTCATTTCTCAGAAGAAAAAATCTGAATACCAGGGAAGGTATTATTTGAGAGAACTTAGAATTTTCCTAGGACTTTAGAAATTGTGGAGGAAACCTTATGTCTCTGAAATCATTAAGGGAATGGTTTTGCAGCCCATCTTTATCAGAAGTAAATTAAAATAAAGTAAAATGAAATAAAATAAAATACAATAGTAAGGCAGGAGTTGTGTTATGCCTACTCTGGTCATTAATAGTACCTTAAGATTTTTTACTTGACATCTCAAGGGTAAAAAATTAATACAGCAGAAATTCTGCCTTAGAGATAATTAAAAGGACTCATATCCAGAAACCACAATTTTTATAGATAGACTCTATACTTGAGAGTCACATTTCCCTTAAGGATATCAAATTTTTTTTCTTTTTAAAAGAACTTGATCTTAAATGCTCTATTTTAAAAAAGATGATTTCCACTGGAGATAGTGACTCAGTTTTAAACAAAACTAAGGAACATACTATTACTGATTCGATGACATTGATAATGTCGTGTGAAAACAGACGGGAAATGTGATGACTTACTATCAGAGACCACTTGATGTTACTAAGACTTTGATGAGTTAGTATTCTAGCAGGTTGATGCACTGTTATTTGATTAATGAAAAAAGTTTGTAAACGAGACAAAAAAATGAAAAATATTGTTCTGAACATACATGAATGGTTTTTTCCCCAAATCATGTGAAATGGTGCTTTACATAAAAACAGTGATAATAACTCTCATTATTATACATACACCATGGAAAATGTTTTAGTGACAGGACATAAGCTTATAACTACATTTCCCAGAAAACATACATTTGTTCTAGTGGGACTAAACACGTAACCAGGAATTTCATGAAGATATAAGGTTAAACAGCTATGGAGGTGAAGTTAGTGGACTAAATTCTACGATGGAGGAGAATTTACAGTCACCGTAACTCACCACTATAAAACTCAGTGTCACTCAAATTAGCAGCTATAGTGTCATTCAATTCATCCACTGAAATAAACAGAATATTATGAAGAATGCAAGAAGGAGGGGAGAAGGTACTACATAAAAGTATCGGGCAACGAAAGCAAACATATACAGTCTCACTAACCACGTGCCACTCCTACCAAACACAGACTTTTACCTTGTACATGACTAACCGATTCATTCACTCAGCTGCCCCCAACCATTAATCTCGAACACACAACTGAAGCTGCAGGCCTGCCAATCAAAGGCGTTGTGGATGGGGCCCCTGGGTGGCTCAGTAGGGTAAACACCCGACACTTGATCTCAGCGCAGGTCATGATCTCATGGGTTTGTGAGTTTGAGCCCTGTGTCGGGCTCTGCACTGACAGCACGTAGGCTGCTTGAGATGCTCTCTTTCCCTTTCTGCCCCTCCCCCCACACTTCTGGTATACTTTCTCTCTCTCTCTCTCTCTCTCTCTCAAAATAAATAAAAACTTTAACAAAATTAAACCTAAAGGCGTCACGGGGCATAAAGCACACACAAATGCTCAAGATACCAAGTAGATTCAGGAAGTCATCATGGACACAGCAATGGATGTAAAACACAGTATTTAGGTTACGTGTGCTCTTTATATATCAACTCTTTTGTAGCTAACTATACACGGGTAGTTTCCTTATCAATGAACCTGTTGACTTCAAAGTCAGTAGTATAGTTCATCTATTTTCTGCATACTTGTAAAGATCATTACAAAAGAGATTCAGGAGGCTGAGCTCTTACCTGAAATCACCTTGACCGAAATAGGTTGCTTCTGCTGTATGGTTTGAGTGTGATTGAATCTCGCATAACAGATATAGTCTTCACGCGTGTCCTCCGGGAGAACGTTGGAGAAATAAAGGTCTCCGTTCAGACCCTGAGAAACCCTCTCGCTTTGTGGAAGTCTTTGAAAGGCTGGAGAAAGGCAGAGGGGAAACCCAGATCATTCCATCACAGAGTGGCCGCTTTCCAAATGACCAAGACAGATGTACCTACGAGTAGTTTGGTGAACCTCAGTGGAATGTTGTTCCCCTATAAAGCTCTTCGAGTAAAAGCAAATAACTGTAAAAACAACAACAGCATGACATGTGAAAACGCCCACTGTGCCTGCCAGACCCTAATTTCTCTGGAGCGGGGGCAGCAGGGAGGTTAGAATTGTTCAGTCATGTGCATTAGGCACGTGTAAACCAAAAAAAAAATGCTTTACAAAAGCGTTTGCATGACTCTTCCTAATATTTATGCCAGTCCCTAACTGTTAAACGTGTATACACACACATCTTAGAAAATGCATTTTTTAAAAAGGTTTGTAAGGAGAGGCGCTTGGGTGGCTCAGTTGGTTAAGTTTCCAAATCGTCTCAGGTCATGATCTCGTGGTTCATGGGTTCAAACACCACTTTGGGTCCTGTACTGACAGCTCAGAGCCTCGAGTCTGTTTTGGATTCTGTGTCTCCCTCTCTCTGCCCCTCCCCTGCTCTCTCTCTCTCTCAAAAATAAATAATAATAATTTTTTTGAAAGTCTTGCTAGAATGTTAACTTGGGTTGCCTCTACATGCCCAGTCAGACACCAAACACTGTGAGAGCACTTAACTGTGACCTAGGTCCCACGCCAGGTGCCCTGAGTCCCAGGGTCTCCCTGTTAGAGCCCATGGCCTAACTGAAGAATCAGGTAGCACACGGGCAATGAACAGCAGACTGCGGACGAGCCCCTCAGAGCTCCCCCACCCAGTCCAACCTCCCCACCCCCACCTGCACTACTTTTTCTTTTGAGACTTACATCACCTTCTACCCTACAACATCTTTTACTTGCCCTGCGTGTGGTTTATAGCCTGTCTTCGTGCACTAGGGTTTAGATTCCAGGAGGGCAGAGACGGTCTGCTGTGTCTGCTGTCGTGGTACTGAAACCACACTGGGCCCTTACCAGGGGCTCTGTGATTAAGTGAACTTAAAGTCAGCATTCCGACTTTCCAAGTTCATGCTTAACAGTTTACTTCCCCTCAGGTCCAGTTAAGGAACTGTCCAGCCTCAGATACTGAAGCAAGATTTTCTTTTCTTGTCTTGTCTTTTTAAAGTTTATTTTGAGAAAGAGGGAGAGTCAGAGCACAAGCGGGGAAAAACAAAGAGAGAGGGAGAGACAGAGAATCCCAAACAGGCCCTCACCTGTGAGTGCAAAGCTCTGTGTGGGGCTCGAACTCACAAACTGTGAGATCATGACCTGAGCTGAGACCATGACCTGAGCCGAAATCAAGAGTCCGACGCTTAATTGACTGAGCCACCTGGGTGCCCCAAGGAAGATTCTCTAAGTAGACAAAGGGTTTGGGGAGGTGGGGCCTCTGATCTATGCATAAATTTACACTGGGCTGGCTAACAGGCATATTGAAGCTTCTGACCCAGTCCCCGCAGCCCTGAGAGTTCTGTGCTTCCGAAGTGACAGCACTAGGAAACCTGTCATCCTTGCAGCCTCGGGCCACGTGTTCTGTCTTCCGGAGAAATCTCCAGGCTGAGCTAAGCAGGGGTCCTCCTGCATAAAGCGCGCCACCTAACATTACATGAAATGCAAAATTCTAGTTGAAAGCCTGCAGTTCCCTTCGGGCGGGAAATGCGGAGCCAGAGCTTGAAAGAATGCTGGTTAGCCATGTTAAACAAGTTCTTGGTCAAGATGCGGGGGGTGGGGGGCGCCGTGGTAGCTGGTGGCTGGAAACCACAAGTCCTTGTGGAAAAGGCTTTTTAAAAATAATTCAGGAAAATATGGTACATTTATTTAATGAATATAAAGAGTGAAAGACAAGCATGCCTTTCTTCTCTTCTGATTCTCATGCCTGTATTTTATTACTGATGGGAGTTGGTAGATCAAATTAAAGGGAGTGGGACTTGGAGAAGGTGGTAGCACTTGCCCATGGAATTTCTTTGCCTTATACTTAGAAAACAAATGCATGCAGATCGGAAAACTTGATAATGTCATCTTGCAAGAAGAATGCCATATAAATCTGATTTTCCCCCCTCATATTCCAGATGCAATTTCATTTGAAAGGTGCAGAAGCTTTGCCAAGAGCCTAAAATGTATGTAAATTACATAGCCAGCAGTGAAATCTGGGGAAAAAGTCACATATTCTTGTGATTTTGAAACTTTACATGTATTTGTCTATCTATTAAGCGAAAAGGTCACCATTTCCAAATAAGAAGCAAATATTGGGCCTCATTTGGGCAGTGACATTTGGACACTGCTATTTTTGATGCCACACACCACTCTTTTACATTAGATTTGTTATCTAATTTTTCTAAACCTCTTAAAAAGTTGCTATGGGGGTGCCTGAGTAGCTTAGTCAGTTAAGACTCTGACTTTGAGTCAGATTATAACGTTGCAGTTTGTGAGTTCAAGCCCCGTGTGAGGCTCTGTGCTGACAGCTCAGAGCCTGGAGTCTGCTTCAGATTCTGTGTCTCCCTTTCTCTCTGCCCCTCCCCTACTTATACTCTGTCTCTCTCGCTCTGTCTCTCTTTCTCAAAAATAAACATTAAGAAAAGCTGTTATACAATAACAGGAAACTATATTTGCTCATTTATGCATTTATATATTTATTTTTGTTTTTGTTGTGAGATTTTCTGAGTAATTTCACATAAGCGTCGAAAATGGAAAATATTAGAGCTAAATGTTCTCTTCAGTAATGTATACAGTCTGTGAATTCAGAAGAAATCATGTCACTGAGAATAGACTATATTCCCTACAAATATTTTGCATTCTTTCCCACCATTCCACCTACACGACTCTTGTCAAGGTCAACAGTAATCTCTGTGTTGCCAAATTCAATAGTTGTTTTTCAGATCAGAAGTTATCTGATCTTTTGAAACAGTTGATTGTTCTGTCTTCTTGACACTTGGCTTTATTTTATCCCAAGGATGCTGCTTTATCTTTGTTCTTTTCACCTCAGTGACTGCTCCTTCTCATCTGTTTTGCTGGTTTCTCCTCAGGGTTCCCTGGGGGGCTCCTGGTCTTCACACCCCAGGCTTTTCTCTTCCCTCCCAAACCTCCTCCCCCAGTTCGCACACCCAGGCCCCAGGTCTAGGAGAACCTGTGCACTAACGTTCCTACCCTGTGACTGGGGCCCTGCATCTGCCTTCCTACTCCTGATGGGCACCTCTACGTGGCCTTACAGGCCCCTCATATCCCAAACCCTGGTTTCTTTGTCACTGAGCAGAACAACGTGCTCCCTTTAAGACACTATTGGCACAAGAGGATTTGGAGGGCAGGGGAGGCAGCAAACAAAAATTCCCTTAAGGGTAGGGGCGGAGTAGACAGATGTTCACGTGCCTAACGGATGACTTCATTCTGTGTGCCCCAGTTTCTTCATCTAAAAGTGGGAAGATGAGGGGAACCTGGATGGCTCAGTCAGTTAAGCTTCCGACTCTTGGATTCGGCTCAGGTCAGGATCTCACAGTTTGTGAGATCAAGCCCTACATCCAGCTATCAGTACAGAGCCTGCTTAGGATCCTCTCTCTCCCTTTCTCTTTGGCTTCCTGTCTCTCTCTCTCTCTCTCAAAAATAAATAAATAAACCTTAAAAAATAAGATAAAATAAAAGTGGAAAGATGAGAAGATGCTTATCAGAGAAATGTAAATGAAACACCACAGTTTTAATTACTTCACACCTGTCAGAATGGCGATTATCAAAAAAACAAAAATGAGCCTTGGCAAGGAGGTGGAGAAAACGGACCCTTCGTGCACGGCTAGTGGGAATGTAAACTGCTGCAGCCAACATGGAAAACAGTATGTAAGTTCCTCAAAAACAGAACCACTCTGTAACCCAGCAATTCCACTTGTGTGTACTCATCCAAGAAAAATGAAAATACGAGTTTGCAGAGATATACGGTCTCCTGTGTTACTGCAGCATTATTTCCAATAGCCAACATATGGAAGCAGAGAAGTAGTGTTCATACAACAGACTGCCACTCAACATCAAAAAGAACGAGATCTTGCCATGTGGGACAACATGGATGGACCCAGAGAGCATTATGCTAAAGGAAATAAGTCAGACAGTGAAAGACGAATAACCGTATGATTCTGCTTATATGTGGAATCTAAAAAAACAGAAAGCAGCTCACAGATACAGGAAACTGTTGGTTACCAGAAGGAGGAGGGGTTGGGAGGGTGGGTAAAATAGGTGAAGGGGATTAAGAAGTACAAACTCCCTGTAATAAAATGAGTAAGTTAAGGGAGGTCACGTACAGCCCAGGGAATAAGTCTGTAATAATGTAATAACTCTGTACAGTGACAGTAACTAGACTTATCGCGGGATCATTTTATAATGTATAAAAATATGAAATCATTATAATGTACACCTGCAACTAATAGGACCTTGTATGTCGATTACGTGTTAATGAAAAAACATTAAAAAAATAAAAAGTAGAAAGAATAAGCAGACATGCCTCATGGGGTTGTTGTAAAAAACTGGTGAGATAACTCATGTAAAGATCTCAGCAAAGGAACTGGCACTTAGTAAATACCCAATAAATATTAGCCATTGTTGGCAATTAAAAAGAAAAGACCTGAAGGGGTGTCTGGGTGGCTCAGTCAGTTAAGTGTCCGACTTTGGCTCAGGCTGTGATCTTGTGGTTCATGGGTTTGAGTCCCACATCGGGCTCTGTGCTGACAGCTCAGAGCCTGGAGTCTGCTTCAGATTCTCTGTCTCCCTCTCTCCGTGCCCTTCCCCTACTTATACTCTGTCTGTTTCTCTCTCAAAAATAAACATTAAAAAATAAGGCTGAATGAAAAAATGTAACATGTTCCAAATAGTGTGAGTCCCTCCCCCTACCTTCCTGCTCATGGGCTTCTGCTGTTTCAGGAAATGGTGATTCCCTGTTGCCAAGAGCTCAGTGTTCAAGTCTGCAGTCACCTTTGGTCACTCCCTCTCACGCCCCCATCCCACTGCCAATAAATCCTGCAGGATCTACCTCTGAAATATATCCAGAAGCTGACCATTTGGCTCCCACCTGATGGCCACTCCCCGAGTCCATGTGACCATCAGCCCTGGCCTGAGTGACAGCTGTGGCCATCCCAGTAGGTCTCCTTGGCCTCCCCATGCCCCCTCTGCAATCCCCACAGGAGCTGAAGTGATGCTGTGCTATTTGTTTCATTTTCAGGGGTACATCACTCTTTCAGGGTCTCCCCGCTTCATTCGGAGCAAAAGCCAGAGCTTTGCCCGAGCCCTGGACTTCTCTGACCTTTTCTGTCGCCCTCCCCTCTAGGCTCACTCTGTCTGGGCAGTGTCCTCTGGGGCTTTTACGGGCACTGATCTGCTCCTCCCTTGGGGACCTACCCCCTTTCCTTTCCACTTGGACGTTTAGGGGCCTGCCTTGCTCTCTCCTCATCCCTTTAAAGCTCAAAATACTGCCTTTTTTTCCTCGCAGCACTTCTTTCCTACATGCATTTATTCTGCTTCCTTCTTCACCCCCCAACTAGTCCTACTGCATAGAATATGAGCTCGGTGGAAACAGGGAATTGGTTTATGTAGAGCAGTGCCGGTTCAAGAAAATCATGCTGCACGTGACATGTTATTTATTTCAATGAGTAATTATTCTCCTGAGCATCTCTGACACATTTTACCAATATTTTGTGAATCACGAGAGGTAACAGTTTACTGGGACAGCAAATAATCATAAGAACCTTGAAGAAAGACAGTTCCTATTTTTAAAACTTACAATTATCTGGGTCGCCTGAGCAGCTCCGTTGGTTGAAAGTCTGACTCTTGATTTTGGGCTCAGGTCATGATCTCGTGGTTCATGAGTTTGAGTCTCATATCAGGCTCCGCACTGACAGCATAGAGCCTGGTTGGGATTCTCACCCTCTCTCTCTCTGCTCCTCCCATGCTCTCTCTCAAAATAAATTAACTTAAAATTTTTTTAACTTAAAATTATCTAAAAAAAAATATAAACTTACAGTTATCCATCCAGAATATTATAGGTGGTGGCAATCCAAGTGGGGGTCTGCAGGGAAGGACCAGAGACTGGCCATTTCGAAGGGTTATTGGTTCAAGTTTTTCTTTGGTCCACAACGGTGACCCTAGGATACAAAATAATAACTTCTAAGTTACTTCTGCATTGAAAAATAAAAAGAGCACTAGAAAGAAAGACAGAATAAACTTTGGGGGAATAGGTAACTCAGAATTTATGTGCATTAAGATAACAAGAGAATAATTTTTAAATACAATGCTAAAAGTCAAAATGTGATTATTTTCATTCACTGCTATTAATAGTATAAATGTAGACTCAACAATTTCATGTTTAAAAATTTTTATTATTAGATAAATCATGAAGGAGATACATAATAATTTCGCTATAAGTATGTTCTTCACAAAAGAATGGAAAACTCCAGGGGCACCTGGGTGGCTCAGTCAGTTGAGCATCTGACTCTTGATTGAGGCTCAGGTCATGATCCTGGGGTCATGGAATCGAGCCCATGTTCGATTAAGGGCAGAGCCTGCCCTCTGCCCCTATCTAGTGAGTGCTCACTCTCACTCTCTCTCTCAAAAAAAAGAATACCAACTGTCAAAAGATTTGTTAAATAATTGTGTATGTACACTTGTGAGTATCAAAGAATATTATATATTAGGTATACTTATTTATAAGATTGGTATGAGAATATACATGATATGCAGATAACTCAGAATAGGTTATAAAATAGTATTTCAGAATGAGCTCATTTGGAATGCATACATACACATTTGCCTAGAAAACATGGAAAGAGCTAGCTTGAGTGGAAGGATTCATGAGTGATTTTTCAATTTCTTTTTTTGTAATTTTTTTTCCAATAATGAACGCAGGTAATAAAAACAGTTTTTAAAATGACCAGAATTGCAAGTGATTACCGTTCTTTAAATACATGCTGTTTAATTACATGTTGTTGAGAGACTTTGGGTAGTAACTACTGCAAAAAGAGTCATACTAATATCAAGGCTTCAGGCCACCCTATTTCCAGGGAAACCCTAAAACAAAATGTCAATTATCCATTATCCATTTCACACCGAATTTATTTCTGTCTGGCTGTTGAAAGTTTGTCCATATGTAAGTGATGTGAGAAATTAATAGTTTGATCAAGTCAGGAAAGAAACACTTCTCTTACTACTGGTGTTTTGTTCTGGACTTGCATATAACACATCCTGGGTTGGCAAAGCACGGGGCTAATGTCCCACTTACTGGATGGACGGACAACAATATTATTAGAAATTGCTGCTCCGCGTTCATTCCTGGCCGTACACTGATAAACCCCCTCGTAGGTCTCTGCTTTCCCTTCGCTCATGATGTTGATTGTGAGGGTTCCTGAGCCGGGCTTCATGGTGACCAGAGGGTCCTTATCTATGTCAAAATGAGTCCCATTTCGAGTCCAGGAGAAGCTACCCAACACATAAAGGATTAAGCTTGTTAACAGTCAAGAAAAACAGGATTACTTACTCTTGAGCAATTTCCTAGCAGTTCTGTAGGTTTCTAGAAATAGCGATTAGATTATACTATTCAGTAAAAGAGGTTTCTGTACCTACAATGTTTCATTGAATTGTGACTTGGGAAAAAGTACTGGCCATACATTTTAAGGTACATGTCTTCATTAGAACTAGCCGACATCTGTCTCGAGGAAATCATGCACACAAATTGCCTGTCATTTTTCAAAGAAAATATAGAAAGTAGGTCTCCCAGGCACGCTCTCTTAAAGCTTTATTAGCATTTTTATTGTAAACTCCATTGTTCACAGAGTTCATAACCTGTCTATAAAATTTTGCCCTGGGCTGAAACGTGACAAGAAAGGCTTTTCCAAGTACTAATACATATGTGCATTTGAAAGTGATCAGACCAAGTTCATGTCACCCAAATGCAAAGTGCAAGCTGGGAAGAGGGGGCGAAATAGGAAGAGTTCAGTGGTGTTTAAAATGCTGGTTATCAAAAGTGGTAACTCTTTAAAAAATACATCGTGAGAATTTTCAGTTCTAGAGATAATTTTGTAAATTCCTTAGGAAGTATTCCAAGTTGCCAACTGAAATTCCTCTTTTTCAGTTTTATTTATCTAAAGGACTGCCTTATTTTGAAGTTACAGCACCCATGTAATTAAATGCTTTATAACTAGTCACAAATCAACAGTGGTCATGCTCATACCAAGGCATGGATCTCGAAACTTCACTATGTTTTCCCGGATCACTTGGATTTCCCTTCCCACTGCTTAACCTTACATCAGTGGTTGACCCAACGTGGAACAGTAGGAGGTCGTGGTGGGCGGAGGGCACCGAGGCTGCAGGGGCCGGGAATGCTGCTAAATGCTGAGGTGGAGAAATCCTACCTCATAGGGAGCTGCAGGAAGTATTATGTCAGTGTGAAATGGACCGGGAACTCCGTGAAATGACATCACATTTGGGTTCAGGTGCTAGAGGTTTCTAATAATATGGCAGAACAGACTGTTTTGAAGCAAACCTCTGATGGATGTTTTTGACATACTTAAGTATTTACCAGATAGTGTTTCTCTCAGGTGCCAGTCTGTGACAATTGGGTGAGGCTAGCAATAGATCAGAGTTGAAAGATCTAGAGGGGCGCCTGGGCAGTTAAGTGTCTGACTTCGGCTCAGGTCATGATCTCACGATTCATGAGTTCAAGCCCGACATTGGGCTCCGTGCTGACAAGCTCAGAGCCTGGAGCCTGCTTCATATTCTGTCTCCCTCTCTTTCTGACCCTCCCCCATTCATGCTTTGGCTCTCAAAAAAAAATAAGCATCAAAAAAAAATGTAAAGAAATGAAAATCTAGAAACTTTCACTTCCTTCTTAAAAATCCACATTACATTCTAATAATAATAATCCAACTCTCCAAAACTCCCATATGTTACTGTGCAAGTTAGAGTATTTGCTATCTGGCTGCGGGACCTTGGCTACATTGCCAAGCATTATCAGGCATCAGTTTCTGTCTACAAAGTCTATTAGTTGTACTGGATAACCTCTCATGTCTCTCCCACCTCTAAAATGCTGTGCAATGCTCATGCCATAATGCAATGGAGAATCTGGAGTACAGAACCCTGCCAAGTCTGAAATCTCACTTAGGGCTATTTTATAGAACTCTCCAGAGCAAGGACAGATCTTTGATGTCATCAAATCCAACTTCTTTATTTTACAGATGAAGAAACTGAGGCCCAGAGGAAAAATGGGTACATCCATGCTATAAGGGCAGGAGAGCCATTAGAAGGCTTTCCTCCACATCTCGCTACAATTTTTGAGCATTTTGCAAAGGGCATGAGTACAGAAATGGAATTTATGGGGTTTCTAAGAAGAACACCCTGACTTTAATTTATCAGAAAGACAAAACCCTGAACTTACACATGATACTTTAGAGATAGGCAGGACTGGACATTAACTTCAATATGAATAGCAGTGCTTATTTTCAGCTGTGTAACAGAGCAGAAATCACACCCACCTTGGAGGAGGCTTCCCTTTGGCCTCGCACTGGATCACAATATTCTCTCGAGGATCAATAATGTAATCTTTTGGAGACTGGCGAATAATGGTTGGAGGCTGTACCACTTAATTGTAGAAAGAAGAATAGTGTAAAGAACTCATTTAAGATCATCGTAAAAATCATTCTGTCTATATCAAAATCACCTCCCCTAGATGAAATATGCCCCAAACACTTTTAGCAATTTCTATGGTGGCAGCACATACCTCATTAGATTTTTAGCTAAACGTCTCCTAAAACTTTGACATCAAGGCACAACTTCCTTTTGGTGACTTTATATGGACTCACAGAGCCCATTCTCCCCCACTGAAAGTTTGAGAAATCAATCACTAAGACAAGCTTCATATTAAGACAGTTTCTTTTCTGATGTAACCATGAGAAATTCTTCTGATTTTTTGACTCAAATGATGCTTTTCAGTAAAATTTAAGTTAGGAGGTAAATGAGAATTTCTTAGGAAAGAGTAACTGACTTATATAGTTCATTAGTGTGCTAATTTAAATTATTATATGTTGGGAACAAATCAATTTGAGAAGTTAACATTTAAAAATGGTTAAATCAGACACTTAGCATGTCTTATTAGAGGCAGGAAGTAGGAGGTACTAGTAACAAAGATAAAACAGTCTCCTTTAGAAGATCAGTGGATCGGTGGGGAGTGCTCTGTTACAGGAGACATTTCCACTTTACTCTTCAAAGGGTTATCCAATCATTTATTTTCAAATCATATGAGGAAACTGTTCTGACCCAGAACAATTAAATTTGAAGGAAGCCAGTTTCTGCACGTCCAATGCTCAAGTCACTCGTAAGATCACCATGCCCTTCCTGTGAAATCAGGATCACAGAATGTTAGAACAGGAAGGAAGGAGAAATAATCTATTTCAACTTCGTTTGTTGCGCAGGGCAACAAAATGGCTTGACTAGGAAGGCACATGGCAGAGAAGAGAACCAAACTCTCCCGGTAGAAGCGAATGCCTTGTACATTGCCAGGAAGAGCCATTTACGTAGACCAGTGGTTTTCAACCTAGGGTCCCCTTGTGGGACATAGGGCCATTTCTGGAGACCACTGTGGTTGTCACCACTGGGCCGGGAGATGTACTGCAATCTGTTGGGTAGAGGCCAGAGATGCTGCTAAACATCTTACAGGACAGTCCCCTTCCACCCAACAAAGACTTATCTAGATCATTTAAGCTTTTGATATTCTGGCTCTTCCCTTTCCTCCCTGCCCATGCTCTGTGCTTCCTGAAACCTCTTCCACCCTCTAACCAAGCATTTTCCGTAGCTTAGTAATTGCCCTCTGCTCTTGTTGTTTTTACTGTGGCTAACTGTTGCCAGAGCTAACTTTATCACTTCTGTACCTAAGGTCCTATAAATCTGCAAACATGGTTCTGTTCGCTTGTTTTGTCTCTGGTCTTGCCGCTGTCTACCACAACAGACACAAAAATGCTGGCTCTTACTAAATATCCAAATAACACCCAAAGTATAGGTGAAAAGCAGGGTTCATGACTGTCTTCTCTTACTGTGTGCCTACTAAATGCTGGATACTCAACATTATCATGTCCTCCTCCATTTAGAGCCACCCCCATCTCCTGCTCCCACTCGGCCAGCTCCCTGTCCTTGCCTCTGCCACCTTGCAGGGAACCCTCACTCTTGCTGTCCTATCAGTTCCCAGTGCTGGTTAGTACTTTGGTTTGGGGGTTAAAAACCAGTCTCTTTGCCTCTTCCCCGTGGTAAGACTTCAAGCCCGTTTCTTAATTTCTGCAAGCCCTCTTTTCCTTACGGGAAAAATGGAGTTTAAAAGTGGTATCTATGGGGTCTACCTCCAACGGTCACTGGGAGGATGAACTAAAAGAATGTGTGTAAAAGTCTTAGGACATGCTAATACTTAGTGGTTCAGTGTTAGCTATGTGCCAATTATGATCACAACCATTTTTATTTGGACCAGCTTCATCTTTGAGTACTCCTTTAGGCTCGGGAGTATAGAGTTCGGGATGATGAACAGAAGCCTCGAATTTCACACCAGGTGGCCAATGGAGGGTCTCTGTTAGGAAGCCTCCATCCAATTCCTTGTATTTTTCTACAAGTGACAGAGGTCTGGTGGCTTCAAACCCAGAACTTCTGTTCAGATGTCTACAGTAGAGCTGGTTAGATACCATTCCTGACTCCCAGGCATTTACAGTTCACATACGCCTCTGAACAGTGCTTAGGTCACCTGACAATGGATGAATGCTTTGAAGTACTAGGGGAAAAGGTGATTTTATATGGTTTTCCTGGTTAACCCAACCTCAAAGGACTTTTCAAATGCCTGAAAACTTTTTTTTTTTTTTTTGCAAACTACATTTTAGGCAGATACTAGACGCTGCTCCACTCACTACCAGAGATAGCAAAAGTTTTGCTCAGAGCAGCCACTCAGAAACGATGGGAGTGGGGGCTGCTTATTTGTCATTTGGACACTTCAAAACAATATGCAAATTCTCTGGGCCATTATACTGATGAAACACTGGTCCATACAGTCCTCAGGCCGAAGAAGTGTGGCAAGGGACAGAGCTGCTGACTTGGGCAAAGCACATGCACGCACTCACCTTCTGAAAGACACCAAAAGACATGACTTTGGCCCAGTAAGCATTTCATGGCTTTTAGAACCAGACAGTAATTTCCTTTAAATGGTGTGAATTTTCTCATTGAGTTACATCAGATGCGACTCAAGCTTGGAAGTTAGTAGAGCAGAATATTGGCAAAAGAAAGAGTAATACGGGAGTCCTCAGAATTCATGCAGGGAATACATTAAATTTGCTCCTTGGTATTTAAATGCAACGTTTAGCCATAGTAAATGCACATGCTTAAAATGACGTTAGTCACAAATCATAAAGTTGTGCACTCAATTCACAGCATTCATTCAAAAACAAAGACATGGTCAAATCTGCCTAGTAACTACAGAAAGACACTTACAGTCTTCAAGAAGTTTTGCTTTTTCCCCATCAATATCAGCAGGTGAGTGGGCAAACAGGATTAAAGAAAACCAGATGTTAGTAAAAAGAATGTTAGAACCCTGGAGATAAAAGGGGCATCTCGTCTATTTGGTTTGACCTAAAAAACCAGTACAGTGAAAATGGAAAGGATAAAGCTCTAAAAGGAAGACACTCCCAATCATGGTTTTGTTTACTCCTGTGGCAGCGATCCTGCATAAACATGTGGAAGAACAAAAGGAATGCTGTAGGCAAAAAAAAAAAAAAAAAAAGGATTCTTTTAGGAATAGGGATGGCTAATTCCATTCCATACATGTTCTGCTGGACAAGTAATTATGTTCAATTTGAAAAATAGCTGAAATCTACAATTAATCTGAGTTGTCACATACTGTGTCGCGTCTGATCCCATTATCCCAGACATCACTATGCACGTGGTCATAATACCTAATAATGGGACAGCTCTACAATGACAGTGCTCCGTCCACGCCAAATGCAACACTGATTTTCATTTTTTTCCTCCATTTCTGTGGTTCATCGCCAAGTCAGTAATGTAACTTCTCAGCTGGTAGCGGATTTCTGGTTCAGAATCCCTCCTCACCCAAGGGTTGCGAGGACCCACATCAAGGAGCGGTTCACAGAGAAGGGGTGTGAGGCACAGGGGCGGGGAAGAAATTACATTAACATGCAATTCAACTGATTCTGCCGCGCTGCCTGCTGCTGCTACTTGTAAAGGTTAATACAGGAGCTGGGTTGTCTGTGACTTTCTTTTCATCATGGTGATGCCTCTTCTCCATTAGCAGCGGTAATTGAGTTAGCCGTAGGTGACTGTTCCCCTCTGATTGCTAGATTAGGCAGTCAGATTAAGGGAGAATATATTTAACACAAGAAAGAACAAAAGCCCATTTCTCTCCAGCGCTTTTGTCTCTCTCCTACCTATCTGTTAGGGCAAATGCTTACTAAGGCAATCCAACTCCAAGGGCTCTAGCCAATCAGACGTTTTTGGTTTTGTTTTTGTTTTAACTGAAAGGAAGGTCAGTGAATTAATACTCTTTGAAAAATGAAAAATAATGATAAGTAAATAATAATGAATGAATATTTTTTTGAAAATAAATAAATAAATAATGAGACGTTGCATTTTATTGTCCACTAGACTATAGATGCGTGGCAAAGGAAGTCGCCAGAGTGTGGGGCAGACCCATATCTTCTTAATGTCTTCCTACTGGCACTTGCGATATCCTTTGGCAAAAAAAAAAAAAAAAAAAAGACATTCCCAACAATGAAATAGCCCCCAAGAAAGTACTATCTTCCTTGCATCCTGGAAAGCTTGCCAAACCGATGTCCTATTCAGGAAGCGAATGGATTTAAACACGTCACACAGATCAAGAATAAAGGATGAATCTGAAGTACAGTAACTGTCCAAATTTGAAATTCTGCTTTCCACTGCAAGATAAGGGACCAGTTGGAACCCAGCGTTATCTATATTTTTACTACCAGGCCGTCCAGAGCAGGGAGAAGGCAGCGTGCACCCCACTATCAGGAAAGTGGGGGGGGGATGTTACAGGAGTGGCGCTGTCCCATTTTAAATTGTGTCTTTGCAGATGACTTATTTTATTCTAAAAATTTACCTTTTGGTCTTTGATCACCTCTTTTAAGCCAAAGATCTCTCTCTAGGCTGCAGACACACGTCTTATATCCAGACTCCTATTTAAAGGGGCTTTGGCCTTGTTGCAATCAAGAGAAATGAATTATGGGTAGTCTGAGGATACTGAGGGGCATGGAGTTGGCTGAGAAACCAACCCCCAATCTTTGCAGAGTGCTCTGAGTGCATGAAGGGAGAGGGTGGAGTGGCGGGGCAGGGATAAGTGGAGAAGTCTCCATGACTGTTTTAAAGTGATTCATAGAGTTTTCTTGTAGGACTGCTTTGATCAAGAATAGCCTGTGGGGCGGATCAGGGGAGCCCATGATTTGCTCCTTCTCCATCCACTCCCCTGCCTCCCACATGGTACACAAAAGTCACCTGAGGAGGAAGAAAAATAATGACAGGGAGAGGACAGTGGTCTGACCAGTTCAATGACCATTTCTATGGTGAGACTCTTTATGAACACCAGGTGCTGGAGGTAAAAGCCAAATTAATTTTGATTAGCTTTTCGGTATCACACAGACACCTTCTCCATTCACACAGCTCACAGTGATGGGAAATGGGGGGAGGCTTTGACTCCTGGGCCTAATAGCTTTGAAACGTTAATACTTACGATCAAGTGGTACTTCTAATGCACTAATCATCTGGCACAGGTAAAGAATCAGGGCCACTCTGCCTACGGGTAAGCATTTCTTTTTCGGCATTATTTTAAGCTGCATTCGCTGAACTCCTGCTGAGACCCACAGACTGAATTGCCTTTTCTTCTTTCGCCAAAGATTTGCGTGCCACAGTTAAATAATGTTCATGCAGGGAACTGAAAAAGGGAAGAATAAGAATGATAGTGTTAAAAAAAAAAAAAAAAGAAGGAACCGAGAGAAGTCTGCAGCACAGAAGATCAGTTCTGTATTATACATGAACTCTAAAAAGGAGCTAATGTTTAAATATTTAATTCTCAAGGCTGAAATAGTCATTTATTCATACGTCAGCTAAAATAAGGTCAGAAATATTTGTAGTGATGTCAAGCAAAATCTGTCTACTTGGTCATCCCATTACAGTTTTCCCATTTAAAAAATCTCCATTTATATCGGAGGCTACTATGTCGTTCCTAATAGAAAAAAAGCCGGGCATATAAATCGATTGGAAAGTGTGTGTTTAGAGGGAAGGCCTAATGGCTTTTCCACTCTAGGGATTATCTTTGGGAAAATCCAGGGCACTGTGATAAATTTGCTTCCAACCCCGGACACTTATTTACCAGGTAAACTGCCAACCATCAGGGGCTCCCCCTTCCCTCCATGAGACTACGACATCAGGTAGTCGAGGTTCCGGGTTCCAGGCCTTTCTCGTGACACTCACCCTCTTCAACAGGGGGATCTACTGAATAAAGTTAGTATATCCTTAAATAGATAACAGAGAAACCTCAGTGATCTGGTCTCAATGTATCCTACCAACCTTGTCTTGTTAGCGTAAAGCTTGTTTGTTTGTTAGACTGCTTCTGTTTCTCCTTCTTGGATCTATCCTTCAACATGCCCTGAATTTTCCCACCTTCTTGCCTTTGTTTACTCTATTCCTTTTACCTGGAATGTTCTCCCCACCGTATTTCCCTATCAAAGTCCAACTTATTTCTGTATAGATCAGTTAAAATGGAAACATTAGTTGATCAACCAAACTAGAAGTCTTTCCACCCCCACTAAGAATTTCTGAAGATCCTTGTGGTTTTTCTTTTTTTTTTTTTTAATGTTTGTTTATTTTTCAGAGACAGACAGAGCATGAGTAGGGGAAGGGCACAGAGAGAGGGAGACACAGAATCCGAAGCAGGCTCCAGGCTCTGAGCTGTCAGCACAGAGCCCAATGCGGGGCTTGAACTCATGAACTGTGAGATCATGATCAGAGCTGAAGTTGAACACTTAACTGACTGAGTCACCCAGATACCAGTGAAATTCCTTGTTGTAATCATGATGTATATTATACAGATAGATACAGAAATAGACTTTTTTGGTTGTTTTTTGGTATGCATGCTCTCTCCCCTACTCCTTCAGGCAAAGCAGTGCCTCTCTCACTTCTGTATCCCTCGCCCATCACCTAACATAGTGTGCCTTGCACTTGAACGTATTCACCATACACGGAAGAACATGAGCACAAACATAGGATATAGACCTCTGTCCCACAGCCTACTCCTGCCTGGGATGATAGATTCAATCGTGACTTCTCATTAATGAAAACAGAGGGGAGTCACCAATGTCTCTCTCAAGAAGACAGAGGGATGTTGTTATTACAGCGGGTAGCTCCCACAGCTTAATTACTGAATGACTTGTGTGATTTTCATTGTTTCTGTAATTGTGTCTTTTTACAATATCCATCTTTCCCACTAGACTGAAAGCCTTCTAAAGGTAGGGACTGCATCCTTACTGTTCCCTATTGTGTCTCTAGAGCCCATCACAGTGCCTGGCACGTGGTAGGGAGTAAATAGATATTTATAGAAAAAGAAGGTGGGGGGAAGGGAAAGAAATAGAGATTTAAAATCTTTGAAGATGAGGTTGTATTCAGATAGTCTGTCTGACCGCCATCTACCTACGGCTATTTATATTCACACTGCTGGATTTGAAAACCAAACCCTTGTCTACAGGGTCACCTTAATTATCATCTCATGCTGTATATGGGATACAGATTAAATATATATAAGGAAAATGAAACAATGCTGAAAATATGTTTTGCTAGCAACTGAGTTCAGACTTGAACCTGATTACAATTATAGCTGGGACACTTAACAAATTAAACAAATTAAAAACAAAAAAAAACCCAAAAAAACCCCCAACCACTACTATGCTACACAGAGACATTATATGTACATAAATACTGTTATCTGAATGAAACATCTGCATATGTGGTTTCATTTAAGAGCCAAGAAATCTGTCTTTCCATTTACAATATATGAACAATCATGACCATTAAACATCAAGAAGCAAACTGAGAAGCTTGTCCAACTATTTCCAACCAAACTATATACACCAGACGGTCTTTCTCTGTGTGCAAAGCATATCTATGTCACTTAGTCAGGTTTACTTAGGTCTCTCGTGATTTTTCTGTTGAAATACCAGTTCTGCATTTCAATACAAACTTTAGGGAAAGCACAAAAAAAAAATGGCGCAAATGGCTCTAAAGCACATTGATGTTACACACTACGCATATTGAGAGAAACTATAAAATCCAACACCAAGATAACAAATGACGTACCTGCCTGCTTTCTATTTTGGGCTAATCTAGTTTATTTCACGTACATGCCTAGCTCTCTGATGAGGTGCTGGGGAAGGAAAACCCTTTCCAAAAGATGCACAAATAAACTGTAATGCCCACACAGTCTTAAGCAACAGCCCACAATTTCTAAATTCTTAATTTATTATTTACTTTGCCTGCATGCCTTAACTCTTCATCCTTCAAAAGAGAGGAAACTGCTAACCCATTTCATGGACAAGAAAGTATCTTTCGACCTACTCTACCTTTTCAGACACTACATGGAATAAAATATTGCCATTAAATCACAGGGCTGCATAAAGAAAAACCCCCAAATTATAAGAAAAACTGTGAAAGGACTCACTTGGAGAGACATGAGTAAATCCTCACAATGAGGGGGTCGTGAGCTAGGTGAAGTCTTTCTTCGGAAGCAGCAAGTTAACTGCATCAACTGCCACAAGACTGTCTCCAGAGCAGCTTGTTTGGAGAGGACAGAGCCACCGCCCTGCCCATCCTTGGACTCCAGCCTATGGAAAATCACTCACTCCTCCTATGTATGCCATCAGAGGTGAAAAACTCAATGCTTAAGGGCAGCATTAGGTCCCCAGCACTCAGTCTAAGTGAGAATCAAATACAGCTACAGAAAATTAGAGCTTCCTCTCTGTAAGAGTGATGTGCTCCGCTGGTCTCACAAAGAAAAACGACTCAGTATTGATGTCAATGCCCCGCCCTGCTAGGAGCCCATCTGCCCTGAGGTCCTACCTTGCAAGATGATGATCATCCTCTCTTACCTGAGAACCATGAATCAACACTACCCTGCTTATGCAATTACATTAAAATGAGTGAAACCCTACTTTGAAGTAGCAGGCATCATGTTCAGCCAAGGCTAATGAGTGTGTTGGTACAACACAGCTTGAAATTTACAAAAAAAAAAAAAAAATATCCGCACAGACATTTTAAAGCGTGCTTGAACGAGACAAATGGTAGGTCGGTCTTCAGAATATAATTTTCCCTGATATTTAAAACCACATACATTGTTAAAATCACCCTGGACTATTGATAAACAGAAAAGCCTTTTAATATTTTCCTTCATTTAATTCCATTCAAAGCAATTCTTTGCCTGTTACCTACAGAAGGGGAAGAAAAACCTCCCTTCTTTGGTAAACTTTTCATCATTGGAAAAGAAATACAAGTCAAGGTTCCCTTATTTCTTTTTGCCTAAAATACACATTAAATCAAAGAGCAAATACTCTCCTGCACTGTTTACCATATATTTTAAAAGAATTCATATTTATCCCAAGAAACATAGCTCTTTTGTTACCCATGTAAGAAGTCCTGTCATTTGAAAGAAATCTTTGTTTTTCTTTCAAGTGAAAGATGAAATTGGTTTAATTATGAAAATATATCAGCTTTTAACCAGGACCGGAAGACCATGCATTAATCCCCATATCATTCTGGTCTGTTTGTGCTTTTTTGGCGTCCCCACATGGGTGGTTCAATGTTGACCATACAACGTAACGTGATTTATTCTCTAAGCCAATAAACAAATAATGCTTATGTGACTTGATGCCCTTTGGCACACTAATTGTTGCTTTGGTGACCTGTCAGTGTCTGGTCTCACTAACTGGCCACACTAACCGGGTGTGACATCATCCTGACTGTGAAAGGCGTTTTTCAGCAGTCAACTTGGGGATGGTTACTTTCTATATTTTGTTAAATATTTACCATAAGAATGAGCCCATTAACATCCATTGTAGCCCATGCTTGCGCTTTTCAATCACAGATTTTTGAGTCTGAAACTATGGAAGGAAGATCAATGGGAGATGGACAATGGCTGCATAATGAACACATCAACAAAGTCACACATAACTCTACACACAACTACATTACTGTGTAAACGCCTCAGAAAAAGTAGTGTGAGATTATGTGCCCACAGCCATTGTAATGGTCTCTTCAAATAACAAAGCAAACTTTGAGAGGGACCAGGGAACATGTTTCTAATTTCCTTGTAGCTCAAAAGGATGTCCTAGGGTAGGGTTTCAACAAGGAATCTGGTATCTAGAACCTAGGATAGTATTCAAGGAAAGATGGACAATTATCAGGTGTTTTTTCCCAAATAATAGATGACAGAATACGTCTTGATAACAGTTCAAATCTTCATTCCTCAGAGCACTATAACTGGTTATCCCATTTGATATCCGTAGAAACCCCAGAAAACAGGAGAGCAGGTACCGTGCCTACTTGATAGGTGAGAAGAAAGAAAAACAATCACAATGGCTGCAATTCATGGAGCACCTTCATGTGCCGGGAATCATGCTGAGTGTGCTCCGTGCGTTCACTCATCTCATCTTGCCAATAACTCCAAAAGGGAAACTCTACTACACCTCCAAATTTACTGATACAGAAGCCGAGGCACAGATGGTACAGTCACCCACTTAAGGACACACACACAGTACGTGAAGGGCCAGACCTAGAGCTCTAGTTCTGGAAAGTTCTGAGACTTCCGGCAGACATACATCGCCACACCCCGAGGAGCCCCACTAGCATTTCCCTCCCTCTTGTGGCTTCTGATTTTGCATTTAGCTAAGAAGCAACTAGAATTACCAAGTTTAGTCACTGATGTTGAAAAAAAACCCTAATGGTTTCTGAATATTTTATATATATATGTATATACATATATATAGAGAGAGAGAGAGAATATACACACACACACACACACACACACACACACACACACATACACACAGAGACAGAGAGAGCGAGAGAGAGCGAGGGAGAGAGATCAGACAGAAGATCGTCACAGCACTGCCCACAGCACGACGGCAGGGGCTTCTTTGTGTGTGAGTCCCACATGAATAGTGTCAGCTGGAATTGTACCACATGCTGGCCCTGGCCTTTTAAAGGAACTGCTAGTGAGGACAGTGTGGACAAGATATGCTTTACAAAGTTAATTTTATTTTTAAATTTTTAAAAAATTTTTAATGTTTCTTTTTAAATTTATTTTTGAGACACAGAGAGAGACAGTGCAAGCAGGGGAAGGTCAGAGAGAGGAGGAGATACAGAATCCGAAGCAGTCTCCAGGCTCTGAGCTAGCTGTCAGCCCAGAACCTGGCGCAGGGCTCGAACCCACAAAATGTGAGATCATGATCTGAGCCGAAGCCGGATGCTTAACCGACTGAGCCACCCAGGCGCCCCACAAAGTTAATTTTAAAAGTAGGCAATATATGCACACGGAAAAACATTCATAAGGCACAAAAAATCAGAAATTCAAAGTAAGCAACCTAGTTTTTCCCTGAGAGGTTATGATTACCAAGTTTTGCAAATCCTTCTAGAGCTATTTCATGGTAAGAGGTATAAACATATGTAAAACGATAATTTAAGGATCTCTTGAATTTAGAAAAATTTATACAAGCCCTTTTGTCCATGAAGTTAGCGCATAAAAATACCAACGCCTTTCAATGAGATCTAGCTTTTTGCAACCCATGGCATTAATTGAATGCTGGCTTTTTTTCACATGTCCTTTGGTGAGCATAGCCAGTTATAAGAAAGGAAATAGTAGGCAATGATATAATTGAGAGATGTAAGACAAAGGATAAAGAATGCTTAAGAAAAAGTCCATATGGGTGACACTAATACTGACCCTGACCAACGATGGCACTTGTCACCCTTGTATATCCAGTTATCCGCTGACAGCTGTCAGGATCAGCTGGACGTGTAGGAGAGCTGACTGGAGAAGGAAGCATGGGTGCAGCAAGAAAGGGAACAGATGCCTCTCAAAGGAAGACTTTCTCCTCCCACCCTAAATCCAATCACAATTAACTATGAATGAAGAGGCGGTTCCACCACTCTGAATGCTCACTATGCTCCCTCTGTCCTTCTGTGTTGACCCCATCACCCTGACCAAGGCTAGAGGAATCAAGGGTGGGGGTCTGACCAAGGCGGCAGCCACGGTGAGAGTGCGGGATGACTGGCTGTTTTAAAGGGCTGACGAGGGACCAACAAAGTGGGAGCAGATTCCTCTCTCAGGGGGAGGGTAAGTACGAGGCAGAAGGGCAAGTGAGTCGATGGTCTGGAATGGGAAGAAAGGCCAAAGATCACAGAGAGGCAAGGCAGCATGAGAAAGCACGAGTGAGCAGAGGATAGGAGGTGTCAGGAGCAGAAGGAAGCCAGTGGGCAGCGACAGGGTCAGTCGAAACAGGGACAGATTGTCACTGAGTGACTGCAGCATCCTGGAACACCTGACAGGTGATAACAAGCGCCTCCTTCTCTTGAACCGTGATAACCAGGCCTCTAAAACTCCTGGCACCCCAGACGATGTCCCCATTCTTTATGAGGTTTGCCAGAATAGTGGTTCTGGTTGAAACGTATTCCTGTCTTTCTTCCATCCAAGCCTTCATTCTAGCAGGCCAGGTAGGCCGTTACTGGGTGGCTCACTCCTCACAGCATCTGTATCCTGCGGTCACCTCTCACAATGATGCTGGATTCAGTCACATGACCTGCTTTGGCCAATGGGCATTATGCAAGTAGAGGTGTGGTGAGCATTTGCACATGGGGCTTGGAGTCTCCTAAGTTCTCTCTAGGAAGCCTGAGCTGCACTGCTGAGTGATGAGAGGCCAGTGGAAAGAGACCCTGGGGAGACAAAACTCCATCGCCGACACTCTGGGCCCACCTGAACTCTCAACTGAGAACCACTGAGCAAGTGGCTTGTGAAACCACATGCAGGACCAGAACCATCTGAGAACAGAGAACCAGTTATTGGCCATCTGAGGGTTAACCCTTGGTTTCATGAAAAGCAACACATTGCTGTTTTAACCCACAATACTTGGGGGTGATTTGTTACATGGCCATTGATACCTGGAAAGATTCATAAGATAAACTGAGACAGGCTGTCTCCTCTGACCAGAAAGACCTTAATACACACCCTGGGGGGCGCTGGTGAGTCCCATGCACAGATCTCCTTGGGAGATTATGGCTGGAACCACAGGGATTCTAAAGGAAGAGTCTGGCGATGCAGGCTTTTCCCTCTGAAATGGTCTACCTTCCGTTTTCTACTGAATGTGCTTCCTTGTATACATATTGGCACAGTCAAGAGGCACAGACTTAAGTTACATTTCTCATGCAAAACTTAAGATGGTTACTGCTGATATCAAGCAAATTTCCTTGTATGAAAATAAATGTGGGTTGTGTCTAATTAAGAGTCTTAGATATTATATCAATTGATTTCTAATGCAGAAAAAGCAAACCCTGAGCTAGAGAACAGGGTGAGAGAGAGAGAACTCAATGTTGTTAATCTACTCCTCCCACCTTCCCATCTCCATGAACCAGCTGAGGATTCTAAGCTCAGTCCTGGCACCTACTGGACCCACTTACTCTCCCAGCAAACAGGGAATCGGAACAAAGCGGGAGGAGAAAGAGAGAAGCCACGCCTTAGAGACAGGTCTACTTCAACACACGGTCTACTCCCTCTTGGTTTCCTTTAGATTATAAAACAGAAACAAAAGTCCCGATTTTTAAACACTGAAAAGAGGGAGCTGCTTGCTCTAAAGGCAAGGTCTGAAAAATGGAACTGTAATTCTGAATACAGGTCTTGATAACCATGTATCTGGAAATATCTGTCCAGCCACGGGAACAAGCTGGGGCTTTATTTATCTTCTTGTAAAGTGAGATTTTCCCGGAAAAGGTGTAAGGTTCAGAAACAACTTATTAAAACTTCCAGCATAAAGGCCTTACAGGATATTAGTATTCTAAATGAGCAACGTCTTCTCCATCTGTCAAGGAGACAAAATGGCAGCCACTTAATGGTAGATAATAGCACTGGGGATGCCTGGTGGACTAGTCACTTAAGAAAAAAGTCACATTTCAAAGATAAGAAGCCAGGACTTATAAACTGATATTCCTGCTAAATGGTATGAACTATGTGGAATGGAGAGGCAAGGCATGGTTCAAAATCTCATTATGTGCTCCTCTCCTAATGGGCCTGCAGGTAGGTTTGGGGAGGAGAGCGGGAGAGAGAATAAGCAATACTGCAGGGAGAAGCCAGCCCCGTGGCTCAGCACAGGACGGTTTATATCTCACTCATGCTAATGTCCAGTGTGGGCAGACCGTGGGCTCTGCTCCAGGCTGATGGCAGTGCCACCATTTTGTAATGTTGCCATCTCATCATGTGACTTCCAGAGTCCCCATATTCTCCACCCAGAGCTGACACACACATCGTCTGCTCACAACCCTTTGGCCAGAAGTAGTCAATTTCTCTGGCGATGTCTAGTAAGCGCCACTAGTCTGCCACAGAGATCATGCTCGAGTCACCGCAGATCTGCAAGGTGCTTTTTCTGGGAAGGGTTTCCAAAGCAGCATCGTATGGGACGGCCATCTTAATGTGTCATCTCAGTGATCAGTCAGAGTCCAGGAGGAATGAGAACCAGGGCTCTGGGAGGGCTGACCATCCGTGGCCACCTCGTCGGCCCTCCTCCTAGCTACATTTCCAAATCACTCTCTCCTATTACTTGGGCTTTCCCCAAACACAAGCCTGTGTGCAGGGGTGAGGAGGCAGAAGGCTCAAATTTCTCAAATCCAAGGGACATCATTCCTGCCATGTCAGATGACTATAATCTTCCCAGTAACGTTTCCAAATATATTTTGCTAACATACCCAGGCTCTGTAGAATCACAATAGGACCATGGAAATGAGAGATGGAGACAGACGTGACATGAAGAATTGTGTTCTTCACTTGTTATGAGTGCTGGGAAAGGTATATTATCATAAATGAAATAGCTGGAAATCCTTCATTCTAGCCAGAGGCGATTTCACCTAAAGAACAGATCCGCTGATATGCATTTTGCACTACAAAGGATTTATCAGCAAAACAGGGAAGGAATTCATGAAATATTTAACTCCTAATGCACTTCATTTTCTTTAAGCTGGCCACGTGGAAATCTGCATTTATTAAAAAAAATAAATAAATCAAGAGAGTGATCCTTTGCTTCCAAAAGAATTTGTCAGATTTATTCCAAAGGGCATCCAGCTCCTTAGCAATTAGAATACAGTACGATTTCCAGGAAGTGAAATATTAGCTCCTTAGGAGTCCATACGCTCTATAAAGGCTAAGCATACAAAAGCATGGATGTTAGAAACAACTTTCTCCGTGATGCTGAAATATAATCAACCCATTTATCAAAGCTGTGGAATACTCGGCTGAGTGTTGTGTGTGCTAAAAGACATGGACTTCTCAGGAACTGCTTTTTCTGAGAAGATCATGTTCTATTTCTCCTACTGCTTACAAGGACTCCAGAGAAAGGATATATTCCATGATGCACTGAAAGAAATAGCATTTCCAAGAGCCAATTAGGAATGCCAGCAAGAAGAAAGTATTTTGGGTCCGAGTGTCCCGCTTCCTGGAAGAATCTGGAGAGAAAAGCCTCTGGTTTCTGTCCAAGTTGTTTGATAAGAACATTACATTTAGAATCACTGCCTCTTTGTGCCTCTACAGGTGCATTTTCATGGAGCCACTTTTGTGGGTAAACTGAACCTTTATTTCCTAAAGACAAACAGGTGTGCCTTTCTGGAAAGCCAGCTGGGAAATAAGAAGGGAAAGTGACGTAGGAGGACAAAGGCAAAGCAATGAAAGATATACTGGAGATGTAAGAAATTTCCATGTTACATTATTATTGTCTTTCTTTTTCTTTTCTTTTTTTGGTTTTGAAATTATGGCCATTCATCAAGAAACTAGGCAGAAAAATACCTGCGAAAAATCATTCTTTTAGGCACATGAAAGAAATCTCAAAGATTTCCAGGGAAACTTCTGTAAGGGCTCATGCTTTGAACATCTCTAAGGTCTCCTCCAGCCCTGGGCTTTGGAGTGTGAGCTCTGCACCTGTGTTAAGGTAAGTGCAGCCAAAGAAAGCAGCCACCCAGAGGACAGCCACCAATGTGCCCCAGCAGGAAAACAGGACCAAGACCAGAAACTGGAAAAAAAAAAAAAAAAAAAAGAGGCCCAAGCAACAGATTCTGCAAGGCCACTGGTTATTAAATCTGGTGAACCTGGCAAGACAGAGATGGAGACATGAGTATGAGACACACAAGACTATCTCAACAATGGGCAAAATGACATGGGCAGGGGCGGGCAAGGCTGTGCCCAGTTTCTTCTCAGAGAGGAGGAGGCATGGGGCTCCTGGCGGAGGCTGAGCAGTGGTTCTGGGTCCAGGCGCCACTTGCAAGTATCTCTGTGTCCAGTGGACACCACTTGGGCAATAGGAGAGGAAGTAGTTTGTGGAGAAGGGGATTCAAAAGCCTGGAAGAACAGCCAACAGAATCTAGAAATGAAAGGGGTGGGTGAAAAACAAAACCAGCAGAGGGGCACCTGGGTGGCTCAGTCGGTTAGACATCCAACTTAGGCTCAGGTCATGATCTCAGAGTTGGTGGGTTCAAGCCCCGCATTGGGCTCTGTGCTGACAGCTCAGAGCCTGAAGCCCTCAGAATCTGTCTCCCTCTCTCTCTGCCCCTCCCCTGCTCATGCTCTGTTTCTGTCTCAATAATAAACATTAAAAATTTTTTTTAAATAATAATAATAATAATAAAAAGAACAAAACCAGCAGAAAGGTGAGAGGCGGTGGGAAGGACACCCAAGGAGACCACTAAGAATAATGGAGACAAAACCCAAAGACATTCCTAGAGCTGAAAAGAGCATTAGGTGTGAGTACAGGGACTGCTCAGGTGTGAATGGGAATCAACAGTTGAAAGTCCTCTTTCTCCCAGCCAGGTCAGCTGAGGGGAATAAATTTAGGAATTCCCTGGGCTTGCATCCAAAGGTTAACAAGACACCTTTCTTTTGCTAATTAGCTCCACTCTGGGCAACTTCGTCTATAGCCCTATTTACCTGTTTACCTAATTTGGTCCTTCCTGTGAAAGCAGCTTTCTGCTATAGTACTAAATTGGGGGTGCTTCCGCCCTAATATCAATCTTGTTTACATCGTATATCTTTATTCTATATTGGGGCCTTTGCCCCACTCTCTCTATACCTATTTACCTCATCTTGTTTACCCAAACTTGGGTGTGAGCATCCCAAGGCTTTCTAATTCTTTATGCCTTGTTACCCCATCGGTGCAAGCCCAGGGAATTCCTAAACTTATTCCCCACAGTCAGCTGGCTCAGGATTAAGCCAGCAAACATGGGGGATTTGACACCCAAAAGCAAAGGCAATAAAAACCAGATAAACAAGTGGGATTATGTCAAACTAAAAAGCTTCTGCACACCAAGGGAAACCATCAACAAAATATAAAGGCAACCCACTGAAAGGCAGAAAACATTTGTGAATGATCTGTTTTATAAGGGATTAATACTCAAAATATATGAAGAGCTCCTACAACTCAAGAGCAAAAAAAAAAAAAATCTGATAAAAGAAATGGAAAGAGGACCCGAATAAACATTTTTCTAAAGAGGACACACAGATGGCCAACACATCCATGACGAGCTTCTCACTATCACTACTCATCAGAGAAATGTAAAATAAAGCCACAAGAAGACATCAACCTTACAGTTGTTAGAACGGGTATTATCTAAAAGACAAGAAGTGTTGGTGAGGGTGTGGAGAAAAGGGAATCCTTGTACAGTTGGTGGGAATGTAAATTGGTACAGCCGTTCACTTAAAAAAAAGTTGGACAGTCAGGAGAGCCTGTGACTCTTAATCTGAAGGTTGTGAGTGCAAGCCCCACATTGGGAGTAGAGATTACTTAAAATAAATAGAAATAAATAAGTGTGATGTGATTTTATATAAACGCACACAAACACACACATAAATGAATACTATTCAGTCATTAAAAAAGGCAATCCTGCCATTTGCGACAACATGGATGGACCTTGAGGGCATTATGCTAAGTGAAATAAGGCAGAGAAAGACAAATACCACATGCTCTCATTATATGTAGGATCTAAACAAAGCAAAGCAAAATGAAACAAAACAAACCAAAAAACAAAGAAGCTCCTAGGCACAGAGAATAGACTGGTTGTCAGAGGCAGGGCTGGTTGGAGTGAAATGGGTAAAGGGACTGCAAAGGTACAAACTTCCAGTTATAAAAAAATAAGTCACGGGGATGTAACGAACAGACAGCATGATGACTTTGGTTAGTAACACGGTATTGCCCATTTGAAAGTTGCTAAGAGGATAAAGTGTAAAAGTTCTCATCACAAGAAACATATCTTGTAACTAAGTATGGTGACAAATGTTGTCTAGACGTATCAGGGTGATCATTTCACAACATATACAACTATCAGATCATTAGGGTGTATACCTGAAACTCACAGAATGCTGTGTGTAAATTAAACCTTGGTGAAATGAACTGACACCTTCTCATGCAAATAGCAAAACGTGCAGGGAATTTTTAGAGGATTCCATTAAATTTAACTCAATAATCTGAGAATCAATTATGTACAGATCAATGGCTGCCTGGGGGTGGTCAGAGAGGATAGGGAAAGCTGTGGTTTGGGAGGGGTGTGTGGCTTTTTGTTTCATTTTGTTTTCTTGTTTTGTTAGGAGGAAGCTGTTTTTCGTAGTCCTCAGCAGAATGGATGCTATAAGGCATCTGAGGCCAAGTTATAACTGTGTGAAATGACAATAATACACCTGCCCTCCTGACCGCGATCATTACCACAACCACTAAACCATAAAACAGGCTGCCAAGCCCTTGTTGCGACATCTAGAAGATTCTTGGTCATTTTTAAAGAAATAAAAGTCAATAGCTTCCATCCTTGATGTAAAATGTAGGAGAACAGCTCTTTGACTTTCATTAGGTAGCTTCTTAAATATCATACTGACAATAATCCAGAAAAGAAAAAAGATAATAAATTGAACATCATCAAAATTAAAAACATTTGGTTTTCAAAAGGCAGCAATAAAAAAATGCAAAGCCAAGACACGGACTAAAAGACAAGTATTTACAATCACATATCTAATAAGAGACTTGTAGCTGCAATACATAGAAAACTCTTAAAACTCAAAAATAAGAAGACAATTTGATTTTTAAAAATGGGCAAAAGATATGGATAGGCATTTTCTCACAGATATACACATGGCTAATAAACCCATGAAAAGATATTTGATGTATTAGTCATTAGGGAAACGCAAATTACAACTGGATGAGATATCACAACGACCTACCTAAAGAGCTGTATTCGAAAAGACTGATAAAATCAAATATGGGGAGTAACTAGAATTTCTGGACATCGCTATAAGAATGTAAAAAGGTATTGCTGGGGCATCTGGGTGGCTCTGTTGGTTGAGTGACTAACTTCAGCTTAGGTCATGATCTTGCAGTTCACGGATTTGGGCCCCGTGTTGGGCTCTGTGCTGACAATGTGCTCAGAGCCTGGAGCCTGCTTCTGATTCTGTGTCTCCTTTTCTCTCTGCCTCTCCCCTGCTTGCACTGTCTCTCTCTATCTCTCAATGATAAATAAATGTAAAAAAAAATTAAAAAGAAAAAAGTATTGCCACTTTGGAAAAAGTGTGGCAATCCTTAAAAGTTAAACATACACTTAGTATATACAACCTAGCAATTCCACTCCAAGGTATTTAACTAAGACTGGTAAACAGAAGACACACAAAGACTTGTATGCAAATGAAGATGGCAGCATTTCCTATAATAATCAACAACTGGAAACAATCCAAATGTCCACCAACTGGTGAAAAGATAAACACAATGAGGTATATTTATGTAATGGAAAACTCAACAATAACAAAGAATGAATGGCGGATATATGTGTCAACATGGGTACAACCTGAAAATTATGCTAAGTGAAAGAAGTCTGACACAAAAGTGTATATGATTCCATTTCTATGTAGTTTTTAGAAAGGTAAAACTATAGAATCAGAAAACAGATCAGCGGCTGCCTGACAGTGTGGGATGGGAGGGGACAATGGGTAGGAAGAAATTTTGGGGGAGGTGATGGTAGTATTCTAAACTTGATTGGAGTGAAGTTTGCACAACTGTATTGATTTACTAAAATTCATCAACCTACACTTAAAAGGAGTAAATTTTACGGTATGTAAACTGTATCTCAATAAAGCTACAGAAAAGAAAAATAACTTAAAACATCTTGTGTTTTCTAAATAAGGACACACTCCAGAGGTCTTACCTGCCCTGACATGTGCTCTCACATACTATACTACTTCTAGTCCCCATATGAGTTAAATACATCGATTTCCAAATAAAAGAAATTAAGCAAGACTGAGAGAAATGGTAAATAATATATTTGTTTTGAGACTAACTGAATTATTGAAGAGGTGATTTCAAGAGGACAAATGTAGAGAGAGAAATGTGGAGGGGACTACTTAACTAAACTACAGAAGGTTAGAGAAAATAAGCGACATTTGTCACTTTCATGAAAATGGGGTTTCTATCACCATTTGCAAGTCAGTTTTCTTAACAAGAGCTCAGGACAACTTTTAAAATTTCTCAAAATGGTTTTCACGATATAAGACCCACTTGTATGCTGATTTCAAATCAGAATGACTTCAGCCTCACCCGCATTTCCATCTCATGGAAAGTAGAGAGCTGTTTCATCCAGGAGTCTCAGATGAGGACACTGTCTCCTTCACAAGCCACCACACCCCCTCCTTGTCTCCAAGGGGCTTAGTGTGCTGATGATTACGAACACTTTTAAATGTCAGTGGCATTTATTTCTATCTCGATAAGCAAAAATAAGGCACCAAAAGCAGAGATTAAAAAAATTAAACTTCCTGGGGCTCCTGGGTGACTCAGTTGGTTAAGCATCTGATTCTTGATTTCAGCTCTGGTTCTAATCTCACGGTTCATGAGATCGAGCCCCATATTGGGTCCTGGGCTGACAGTGTGGAGCCTGCTTGGGATTCTCTGCACCACCCTCCTCCCATTTCTGTCTCTCTCTCAAAATAAATAAATAAACTTTAAAAAATATAAATTCAATAAAACTTCTGAAATGCAGACTCCGTCTCTGAGAAATCCATTTGCTCGCCCAGAGGAGGCTCCCAGGTTTCCAGCTGCTGGAGACGGAGGTGGCTGTCTGTATGCTGTGCTGGATGGGAACTCTTCCAGGAGGTTCTCCCCACCGATTAACAGCCTCCAGGGCTGAAAGAGCTCACGATAGTCCTCTGGCTAAGAGTCGGCTAAAATAGCACTAATCCCCTCTGGCCACCCCATCCTCTAAGCTGGCAGCTCTTTGTCTTAATTATTCCTCCTCTCTCTACTTTTCCCATTCTTTAAGAAGTCTCTTCTCTTTACTTCCCTCTCTTTCCAGCCTAGGTCCCATGGGACACCCCCTTTATTTTTCTGGTATATCCTATTAACTCCTTTTTCTCACAAACGACCTGGATTCAGCACAGTCTTACCTATGTGATGTAAAGCCCAGATCGCCCATGTTGCACATACAAGTGGGGTAAAGTGATAAAGTGAAAAGATGGGCAGTGGAGTCAGTCTCTTGTTCAAATCCTGGCTTTGCCACTTAGAAGCTGTGTTGCATTGGTTATGTTAAATAAACTCTCTGTGCCTTAGTCTCTTCACCTGTTAAATGGGGCTAACTAGCTAGCTCTGGGGATGTAGAGACTATCAGTGAGATAAATGTGTGATGTTCACAGCAACATGCCAGAAGCCTGGTGGACCCTTAGTAGATGGTGACAAGTCCATGTGATAAGGTCTGTCACACACAGCCTCACACGCCTTTCCAGCCTCCTTTTGTGTCATGTGCTCTACTACAAGCCTAACGCAGGACATGTTGGTCTCCGTGTCTTCCAGACTCTTCCCACACTGTCCTCATGGCCTCGATAAGGCCGCTTCTGTCCTGGAGACTCGGTCGACACGTGAGCCTCTCAAACTGTCTGGAACAGTAGCCACTCACCACATGCGGCTATTTGGATTAACATTAATGAGCACTGACTACAATGAAAAATCCAGTTCCGCAGTCACACTGGCCACGTCCCAAGTGCCCAATAACCCAGTGGTGGCTGCTGTGCTGGACAGCGCAGAACAGACCGTTTCCATCCTCCCAGAAAGTTCTGCGGGACAGAACAGCTCCCGGGGAAACAGGTTCACTCACCCACACGTTCTTTCATAAAAGCGCACATCACTTCACATTTTAGTTGTTGAGTCTTTGTCTCTGTGAACCATGAGTTTTCTGGAGGGCCACCCCACTCAGTAACAATATGCTAAATGGGTATTTGAATGGTTTAAAAAACTTAAAAAAACGTCTAATTTTCTGGAGGCCCCTGATCCCATGAGGAAGGAGCTGCGATGTCCCTGCTCTCAGGAGCTGGTCCTGACTGGTTTTGCCTTGTTTCACCTCCTAGTTTTGACTGGTTTTGCCTCCTATTCCATTTCCCAATTCACTCTAATCCTTCTTAATTCAGTTCCTGGCCTTCTTGGCTCTCTGACCTCTTTCCTCTTCTCAGATGTGTGTCTTCCCAGATTGGCCGCTATCTTGTGCTCTGGGGGCTGTGTCCCTGGCTTGCCTCCCCTGCTTCTCACTGTGCTTGTTTGTGGGATTACATTTGTTTCCAGCCCTTCTGGGTCCCTAACCTGTTCAGGCAAGCCCAGCTCTAGGTCGTGTGGCCAGGATTTCTTGGCCTCCAAGACCGGGTGTTAAATAATATGGCTTCTGGGAAAATATCTGATGCCACCTAAGTCACTGAATAGAAGTGATCTCTATATCTGCAGTGCCTTTGGCAGCTTCTGGTACACAAACCTCACAAACATTGGCTGAAAGAATGAACGAGCCATTTATGCTATCAAGAGATACAATCAGGGGAAGGAGAGAGGTACACAGGAGAGTGGGGATGGGGAAGGAGAGGAGCCAATATGGAGAAGAATATTTTGCTGCAGAACATGACAATTCCATTCACAGGGCGCACCTCCAAGAATCTGTATAAACCTGCTCAGAAGCAGCCCTGGGACACAGCACAGAAGGGAGGAATTTATCCCCAAGCTCCACTCGGTCAAAGGCTCGCCCCCCTGCACCTCTGGGTTGTGCATTCCAAATCATGGGCACCTTGTGGTTCCTACAGTGGTGTCAACACTGTATCCTGGGCGGGAGACAGAGGTGCTGGTGCAAAGCTGCTCAGGTCCCATCTAGACCTTGAAAATGACACAGGGAGGCTCACGGGCTCTGACACAGGAGCATAACAGGCGTCTGGCAGAATGGATATAAGTTAATCTTTCCAATCGTCTAGCCATCATGGGCGGGACTCGGACACCAGAGGATGACAATAGGGGAAGATTTATAATGTGGGGTGTTCTCACACTTGATTCCTGCCGACGTTCTAGAAACGGGAAGCAGCAGAAAGTACTGATTGGTTGGCAGTATGGAGGCATCTGAATGGTCCAGTGGGGTGATGGTTCCCCAAGGATGAATGTGATACAGGGAAAGTGAGTGTGGGGATGTCAGCAGGAACCGTGGGCACAGAAAGGCTGGAGAAAACCTGATCTACTTTATAGTTTTGTCTGAGGCCAAGTCTACTTTGAGAGATTCCCTGCATCTTCTTCTTTGCCCTAAACCTCAGGCTAATGAAAGGACCCTGGCACCCCTTCCAAAGTGTCATATTTAATAAGATTTCCTCAATCATTATAAAAACTATTAAAGGGCCAGATAATGGTCTTGGTACTAAGGGTCAATATACTTGACTTCTCACCAGACCTGCCTCAGAGCCCAAGCACCGATTCCTTTGTTTTCAGTGTGTATCATGGCCGCCTACTCTCTTACTAGCTAGTGGGGACCACTCTGATTTACTCTATACCTAGTCTACTGCTAGCAGATGTCTTTTGGAGACATCTTTCTTGTGATTTGCTGTGTCTATTTCTGCAAGTTTTTCTTTCTTCTTGAAGAATCATAGATTTGAGAGGCGCCTGGGTGGCTCAGTCGGTTAAGCATCCGACTTTGGCGTAGGTCATGATCTCGCAGTTTGTGGGTTCGAGCCCCACATCGGACTCTGTGCTGACAGCTCAGAGCCTGGAGCCTGCTTTGGATCCTGTGTCTCCCTGTCTCTCTGCCCCTTCCCCAGTTGTGTTCTCTCTCTCTCTCTCTCCCTCGAAATTAAATAAAAAACAAAACAAAAGAATCACAGACTTAGGAGGCAAAGGCATTCCAAGAAATTATTTCAATGCCTTCTTTCTAGGTGGAAGGACAAAAAAGGCATTCCTAGAAGAGTGGGTGTGCTCTAGGAGTACAACACCCACGACTGGCCCCTTGTGTGTCCCTGCACAGGGACTCCTCAAATGCAATGACTTGTGTCTTTTTCCCAGTCAACAGAGGAAACAGGAACAGCTCTACCCTCAGCACCTGCGTCTCCAGCCTTGCTCGGGTTTTCTTATTATCCTCTTTGTAGGTGAGGGGCCAGGTACAGAGAGGCCAGATAACTCATCCAAGATCTCACAGTGAGAATTCAAATTAGGATTTGGACCTAATCCTGCAGGTTCAAAGCCCATAATTGTTCTACAGCATGCTAAGAGGAGACAAGTCCATATTACTACACGTCTTGAGCCCCTCTGCCCTCCACAGTCATTCCCTGCAAATCTAAAGAACAAGACACATGTGTCTAGATGCACAATGTCACTCCTTCTCTGGGTCATTTCTTCTCAAGATGCTGTCTTTGGTCTTCCACCACCTCAGGGACCACAAGATGGCCAATCTGCCATATTGACCTTAACAGTGTGAAAAGTCTTTCTGCTTCACTATCTAGATTTTTTTTCCCCTTTTCTTCTTCCCTTGGGTCACATTCCTTCTCCTCCTGGCTCAGCTTTGCATTCTCCTTTGCCTCACTGGAAACACAAGTGCAGACTCCCTTGGGGCATGAGTCACAACTTGGAGAGGCATTCGTCAGCCATCTTCGACTTCCACCTCCAGCTTGGCTACCAGATTGACTTGAGAGCTCACACCGGAAGGAAGGTGAACCTGACTCAGCCTGTGAAGACCCCAGAAACAGCTCTCATCTCCCCAGGAGCTACGTTAGAGGAAGAACCTCTTCTCCCAGAACCATGCTGATGCCGCGTGTCAGCAAATCCAAAATTTCTTCTCAGACCCCCAGGAGGAGGAATACCCGAATCACATTATTTTATGTTTGCCTCCCTTCACTCTGTTCATTCACCTTCTTCACAAAAGAGAATTTCATCACATTCTTTGTTTTGTTGTTGCTGTCGTTGGAAATGAGAATGGTGTCCTGTCTCCCCAGGTGTGGGGACGAGAGAATAGCACTAAGTCCAAAGGTTAGAAAAAGAGAAGTTCTCTGAGCCTCAGTGACGCAGTAGCCTGGCCTCTTCCCTAACAGGTGCGAAGTGGCAGAGGAGTCACCGCAGTTTGTCACCCTGACTGGGAGCCTCCCCTCCAGGCAGCGCCAAAACAGAGCGGTGTCTGCCCAGTGCCCACTTCCTGCCCTCACCGTCTGCCATGAGCCATGCTGTGTAATTGCCTCAATTCGTGGGGTGTTTCTCTGAAGTCCCTACCCCTGCCATGAGCACAACTGTCACACAGAAGCCACTTAGGAAACGAGAAGTCATTTGTCTCCATGAATGACCCAACCCCACAGAGCTCGGCTCACAGGCTTACGGGATGACTTAATCAGAAAAGCTCATTTTCATGTTGGGTGGATGCCACCACTGAGGAACACGTGTTTGACAGCTGAATGTGGCCTGGGCCAGACCTCATGCCAGCCTAGCAGCTTGAAGTTCACATCCTGAACTTTCTTTACCACACAGTACCATGCAGGCTTATGCGCTCTCCTCATATTGCATTGCCTGCTGTTTCTCCAGAATACCACAGTATTACAACTACATTTAATGCCATGTATATGAAAATATAACATGGCTTAGCACCTCTTCTACTGCCTGTGTCGAGCTCTCTTTCCATTTAACTAGGAAGACATCTTTAATGCTGCATTATTTTATTTCTAATTATGCATATGTTCTATACACACAGTGTTAAATACGTGTAAAGGTATTGTAAAAGGTAGCACATTGTAAAAGGTTTCATTGTAAAGGGGAGCACATGGAATGCATGGGTGGCTCAGCTGGTTAAGCATCTGTGAGATCGAGCCCCGCCTCAGGCTCCCCACTGAGCACGGAGTCTGCTCAGGATTCTCTCTCGCTCTCATTCGTGAGCTAAATAAATAAACAATAAATAAACAAACATAAATAATAAACAAACATTAATTAAACATCAAATAAAAGTAAATAAACATCAAAAAATAAAAATGGAAAACATTAAATAAATCAACATAAATAATAAATCAACATTAGTTAACTAAACATTAAATAAAATAAACATTAAAAAATAAAAAATTAAAACATGAAATAATACATAAAATGTTAAATAATAAATCAACATAAATAATAGATAAACATGAATTAAACATTAAATAAAATTAACATTAAAATACATAAAACATTAGATAATACATAAAACATTAAATAATAAGTCAACATAAATAAAGAAACATTAATTAAACATTAAATAAACATTAAAAATAAAGATTAAAACATTAAATAATAAGTAACACATTAAATGAATAAACATAAAAAATAAACAGTAAGTAAGTAAACAAACATTTAAAAAATAAAGAAGCTAACACACACCTGGGACTCTTGGAAAAGAAAAAGGGACTTGAGGTGTTTCGGTGTCATCAGAACTACGATGATTCTTCTACCTTTACTCGAAATGATCACTCCAAAAATGGCCTGAAGGCTGTAATAAACTGTTTTTGCAGAGACATATTCACAGTCCATACCGAATGATCCAACATTTAACTGTAACTGCACCGATTATTTATACAGTAGCTACCTTAAAAAAAATTTTTTTGAATGTTTATTTGTTACTGGGAGAGAAGAGACAGAGTATGAGCAGGGGAAGGGACACAGAGAGAGGGAGACACGGAATCCAAAGCAGGCTCCAGGCTCTGGGCTGTCGGCACATGGGGCTCGAACCCACGAACTATGAGCTCATGGCTGGAGCCAAAGTCAAATGCTTAACCTACTGAGCCACCCAGGTGCCCCTCTAGTAGCTATCTTTTTAGCATCCTAATGACAACTTCTTGCTTCTTATGGTCTTCTCCAGAGTTAAGACTAAAAACAATGGCTCTATCTCTGTTCCTATAATGAACACATATAACTCTCTTTCTCTGGGTTGTCTTCTCTTAATCAGAAATCAGAGTCTGTTTCCAGTCTGAGTAATTGGATCAAACCCTCATTCAGTTTCTAGGTTTCTAATGCTATGGGTTTCTAGGGGAAGAAAAGTTATTCTCACTCTCCAGGCAAGGTATAAGGTATAATGAAAAAAGCAATGATCTCAATACCTCCTCTTCCCTCTAACAGCAGATGAACAATAAGGGTCTCCTCCCAGATAGGTAATGAACGTGAACCTTACATTTGCTCAAGAGGCATCAAGACATCTGGGACTGAAGATCCATCCGAAGGTCCTAGGAGCAATGGTGGCACCTGTGTGACCTCTAGCAGCTGCTGATTCATTCAAGCCCCACCTTCTGAAAGATGTTCAAGGCTGGGTGTATAGAAGCTGAGCTTCACAAAGGGCCTCAGGGGAAAGAGCTGCATCTAGATAATAAACCTACCAAGTGACAATATCCACGGCACCCTCCCAACTGTCTCTTCCTTTGTCATCTGTAGATTGCTGTCCCTTTGCACAGTCCTCCTGGATCCCGCAGAAAACCCTGGAACTTTGAGATACAGGCTAATGGAACATCCCTGCCCCTGGTGGAAGGTCCCTTGCTTCAGCGGTGATGGCAGGTCACCTGGTAGAAGGCTCCAGAAGACCTTCTGTGAGACATAGATGACTTCACAGCACAGCTTTGTTGAGACCTATCCCGTTTTGACCCAGTTTAGCAAGTGGGGAGTCCTCTAATTCTCCTAGAAAACAGCTTCACACCAGACCTCTGTTTTATACTTTCCAAATTACACAGCTTCCTTCTGGAAACCCTTCATGTCTGAAACGCTCTTGTTTTCAACTGCTCTTTCCCTGGAATAATGATCAACATTTGCTGAGCATTTACTATGTGCCGGGCCCTGTCTATGCTAAGCAATTTGCACATATGCCCTTATTTGATCCCCACACACTTTTCTAAGTTAGGTATTATTATGAACAGACAAAAGCTTGTAAATATACAGTTTCACAGATGCTGAGTAGGGTTTACAAAAACCTTCAAGGTTTTTCAAGAATTAGCTGGCACATTTGTATCCGTCAGAGCAGTTTTCTTTAAGCCATGCCCTTCTTATTTGCAGGATCTCTGACATGACGCCACACCATTTGCAGAGCCAACAAGCATACCCATTAGAGAAAGAACTTCATGAGGGAGAAAACCAGTGGTCGTAGAGTGTTTAATATTCAGCATTTTGAGTAGTTGTGTATTGTTCAAATCATTTGAAATGTTCCTTCCTCATCCGTCTAATCTGCTTACTATTGTTTTCCCCCCAAATTTCCCATTTTTAAATTCTTTTAAAAAATATTTATTTTGAAAGAGAGTGAGAGAAAGAGGGCATGCGCACAAGTGTTGGAGGGGCAGAAAGAGAAGGAGAGAGAGAATCCCATGCAGGCTTTGCACTGTCAACACAAAGCCCCACATGGGGCTCGATCTCATGAACTGTGACATCATGACCTGAGCTGAAATCAAGAGTTGGATGCTTAACCCATGGAGCCACCAAAGCACCCCGCCATTTTTAAAAATTCTTAACACAGTATATGTGTGGTTTCAAATATTTTCTCGTATGGATGAGAAGCACCACTGCATAGTGTTCTCTATAGGATTTCCCCCATGATTGTTTTTAGCGGGGCTGTGTGATTCTCAAACCTACTGAATCTTCAGAACCATTTGCCAAGAGGGAGCCCATAGGTTTTGACTCCCAGGTCATCGTGAGCCCCTTGGCAGGGTTTCATGGAGAAGCCAAAGGCTGCAGTCTGGTGCCAAGGGAGAGCAGGTCCAGATGGATCAGCCATGGCCACCAGGGGTTTGGGGCAGGACACTGGCACACGAGTGCCACAGGCCAGCCAAACCCAATCAGTAACAAAGAGAAAACCTCTTTGGCTGCTTGTGAAAAATGAAACTATGGAGACTCCTGTGTATCTTTCATTAGCACCTCTCCTAGCTCAAGTCCTTTTGTCTTTACCATCATTTGTTCTGCCCGATTACACGGAAATTGACAGTCTGGGCCGTTCCCTGAATGGCCCGTAAAAATCTTTTGGCTTCTATCTGGTGAGACAACATGCAAAGGAAAGGCTGCATGTAACTCCCCTATGCACACTGCATGGCCTTAACTTAAACATGTTGGGCGAAGAATGAGGCACTCCTGTCTAGTCCAGCAGGATCATTTCTTAAAGGCTAAGAAGGTGGACATGAAGAAATGCTGTCATCCTATCACTTGCAGGAGGGTCGACTTTGGCATGCTGGCATGGGGAGTCCTGGGCTAGGATGAGCTGCCATTACAGGATGAGGCTTACGGTTACCCGCTGTCTCCAAGAGTCACGACGCATGGCATGTTCCCTACCTGAACTTAGATAAATGTTTTTATTGACGCGGGGCTCAAGCCCACAAACCTCGAGATCATGACCTGAGCCAAAGTCGGATGCCTAACCGACTGAGCCACCCAGGCTCCCCAACACAGCATACAATGTTTCTTAAGGGGAAACATTTTCATTTCATGATGCTTTATTATTTGCATAGACACCACAACACTTAAGGTCTAGTGTATTTGGGTCCTTTATAGGAGACAGAAAGATAACTACATGTGCATAGAATCTCAGACAGAATATGAAAAAAGCTCATCAAAGGGGAATACTAATTCCAACCCAGTGGCCTTCTTTCTACAAACTGTTAATTCAAAGCTTGAGGGTGAGATAGGAAAGAGCCCATTTACTCACTCTGAGATAAAGCTCATTTCTTCCATGGTATAACATTATTTTCCCTAGGGCAGTTATTATATTCACACATAGAATCTACTTCAGAAAAAATATTACCTGTTTAGCCAGAAGTCTGTACAGATAATTAAATTCCTGCTTATCGCACACAATGCCTCCAGTCTTAGGGAATAAATTAGTGCACATCAGAGTTTTTTTTTTTTAATTAAAATGTGTATTTAGGGGCTCCTGGGTGGCTCAGATGGTTAAGCATCCAACTTCAGCTCAGGCCAAGATCTCATGGTGTGTGGGTTCGAGCCCCACATTGGGCTCTGTGCTGACAGCTCGGAGCCTGGAGCCTGCTTCGGATTCTGTGTCTCCCTCTCTGCCCCTCCCTCGCTCACACTTTGTCTTTCTCTTTCTCTCAAAAAATAAACATTAATTTTTTCTAAAAAAAAGTGTATTTAGCCATGTTCACGTTAATATTTGAATAAGTAAAATTAATTCACACTGCATTTCTTCACTTTTTAAATTAGGAATTATTTTCTGTTTATTCCTACTATTAAAGTGTAAACACAAGACCCTTGCCACAAAAATATAAGTGTACCAAACTGTCCTTAAAACAGTGCTTTCAGGGGCGCTTGGGTGGCTCAGTCAGTTAAGTGTCTGGCTTTGGCTCAGGTCATGACCTTGCGGCTTGTGGGTTCGAGCCCCATGTCAGGCTCTGTGCTGACAGCTAGCCCAGAGCCTGGAGCCTGCTTCAGATTCTGTGTCTCCTTCTCTCTCTGACGCTCCCTTGCTCATTCTCTCTCTCAAAAATAAATAAAACATTTTTTTTTAAAGGTGCTTTCAGGGGCACTGGGGAGCTTAGTCGGTTGAGTGACAGACTTTTAATTTTGGCTCAGGTTGCTGTCTCAGGGTCCTGGGATTGAGCCTTGCATTGGGCTCTGTGCTGAGCATGGAGCCTGCTTGAGATTCTCTCTCTCCCCCCTCCCTCTCTTTGCCCCTCTCCCCTGCTCTCTCTCTAAAAAAAATGCTTTTACATGAATAAAAAAGAAGACTTTGTAGAATCACCATGTGTAACTGGAATTTAAAATGACCTTAGAAATAAATGCCAGCAGAAAGTGATGCGTTTCTGCACAGATGGGAACAGACGCAGTGGATTTCACGAGTGGGGATCCGGGGATGGACTGGCCTGTTTATGCGTGTGCAGTGCTCCAAAAGGCTTACAAGAAATGCGTTAGTAAGTGAGGGTGAGACTCTGAAAGTTGTGCTTGATTCACCAGCACCCACACAGAGACGGCTGGCCTGGCGTCGGTGGGAAAAACGCAAAAGCCCGTGTCGCACTCTGTGTTCCTGAAACTGACTGAAAGATACAGTTGCCTTAGGTTGATGGCGGACCACCATTCCCTGGTTATTGCTGAGTTCTTCACCTTTAAACTCTATAAGCACATTAGATATGAGACTGTCCTGTGAAGGTTACGGGTAAGTCTAGCCAAAATGGTAGAGGGGAAGTTCGCTGATGGTGCACTGGTGAAGACATATAGGATCCAGCTCTGAATGACTCATTCAGTGCCTGTAATAGTCTAGAGGCATCTTCCTTTATAACATGTCTTAAATACTTTGTGCTGGGCGCTGCTCTCCTGCTTTACAAATAAGAACTTACTTTCATCCTTGTAACAGCCTTATGAAATACTGCTATTATCCCCACTTTGCTTTATGGATCTGGAAACTAAGGCACACAGTAAAAGCAACTTACCTAACGTCATGCGACTGGTTAGGTGGTAAAAGCAGGACTCAAGCTCAGGGAGGAGGGTAGGGACTGGGGTGAGGTGAGTGAGGGAGCAGGCTTGGTGCAAAATTGAGGGGGCGCCAACACTCAGTCATCCAGAGACACATAATACCTTCATGAAGTATTTCAGAAGACAAGCTAAGGCAAAGCAAGTATCAGAACTTCAATTAAAGATACAGGTGCTTGGGTGGTACAGTCGGTTGAGCGTCCGACTCATGGTTTCAGCTCAGGTCATGATCTCGTGGTTTGTGAGTCTGAGCCTCGCATCGGAGCTGTCAGTGTGGAGTCTGCTTGGGATTCTCTCTTTTTCCTTCTCTCTCTGCCCTTCCCTTGCTAACTCTCTCTGTTTCTCTTTCAAATTAAATAAATAAGCTTAAAAAAAACTTCAAATAAAGAGAAGTGTTACTGATTTTCTCCTCTGCTTAGGTCTCCAACATGGTGCAGCATGGTTTTGCTTTGGAGTCTGAAACTCATGATGGTCCACAACCTCTTTCTGAAACATTTCCTTTTTCTTCAGAGCTCTGGTTTCAGATTGTAACTGTACAAACACCGTATGCTTACTTGTCCTCTCCCCTCTAAAATGATCTAAATATCACCTCACAGATGATAAACTGTGAGAGCAGGGGCCGGTCTGTCTTGGGTCACTGTTTTATCCCAGACAGGCTGAAGGATGCATCTCACGGGGGCAACAGGAGTGTGTGATGGGGGGGGGGGGCGCTGTCTGGATGTCCTGTGAAGGGAGGGACACACTCAGGTGACACACTCAAACGTGACACAGTTACATACCTGACAGGGAGAACCCATTGAAACCATTATGAATACAAAGCTAGACAAAAGCTTCCTGAGTAATAATAGACTCCATGAATCAGATAAAATAAGCAAAGGCCACATGCCCAAATCATAAAAAAAAAATGGGGTGAAAATGAAAATAAATTAGGCTGAAAGCAAATGAGACATTTTATTAAAGTTGCTACTTTATCCTAATAGCTACAGAATCCAGCCTCTGGGATCCTGTACATATAGGATTGTACAGGCTCACTATGGGGGTAGAAAGGAATAAATAAACGTTTGTCACCATATAAAAGGTTTTGAGCATGCTGGAAACCTTAGCAAGGTTTCCCGACAGAGCAACCACATTCTACTTACTGTGCGATGTGATTCTGATCTGAACAGGCACTGGTTCTCTACCCTGTGTTTGTTAGAGGTCAAAATGCTTCAGCAGATAGAGCCTTCTTTATCTTTGCAGCCTACCATGAGCTGGGAAAATGCTAGTCTTATCCATTTTCCTATTTTGCATTATTCCTATATCGCAAGGGTCCTAGTTGATTACTTGAGGGATTGTCACAGGGGAAAATACAGAAAGATTAAAAAGAGTAACAGTGTGAGACTCAAAAATAATGCAAGAGGAAAACCTACAACTTTCTTTCCAGTGTTTCCTGGGTTCTGAGGTTAGAACCGGCCCCCAGAGCCTGCCGTAAGCTATCTGGTGATGCCCTTGCATGGTCCCTTAGTCAGAAAAGACCAGGCACCTCCTTTGCAAGGGCCTCTTCACACAGAGAGTGGCAACTTACTAATTCACAGGTAGACAACAGGTTAAGTATTAGGGTTTCTCCAAGAAATTTTAAATTTAAAAGTCTTATTTATGCTGAATTTCTGCTATCAAGAGTCTAGATAGACAAGTTAGCATGTTAACAGACTTATTTTTAAGATAATGTGAGCATCTAGGGGTTCCCCGGGTGGCTCACTTGGTTAAGTGTCTGACTTTGGCTGAGGTCATGATCTCATGGTTCACGGGGTCGAGCCCTGCGTTGCGCTCTGTGCTGACAGCTCAGAGCCTGGAGCCTGCTTTGGATTCTGTGTCTCCCTCTTTCTCTGCCCCTCCCCCTGCTCGCACTGTCTCTCTCTCTCTAAAAAATGAATAAACCTTAAAAAATATTAAAAAAAAATAATATGAGCATCTCTGGACACACGAGTAATAACTATACTAATTCAAAACCAGGCAGTTGTCCACTCTCACGTTCTTAGCAACGCTATTCACAATTCCACAATGGTGGAAGAAATGCACATGACTATCAACGGATGAATGGATAAACAAAAAGGGTATATATACACACAATGGAAAATTATTCAGTCTTCAGGGGAAGGACATGCTGACAGATGCTACAACGTGGATAAATCGTGAGGACATCAGGTTCAGTGAAATAAATCAGTCACCAAAGGACCAATGCTGTGTGATTCTGCTTACGTAAAGTAGTTAAGGTCTTAGAGACGGGACATAGAATGGTGGTTGCCAGGGGCTGGGGAAGGGAGGAATTTCATAAGGGATATGAAATTTCAGTTGGGGAAGAAGGTAGACGTTCTGGCGATGGATGGTGGAGATGTTTGCACAACACTGTGAATGTGCTTAATGCCACTTAAAAATGTTTAAAACAGCTAATTTTGTTATGTATACTTTACCACAATAAACAAATTTCCAGCAAGAATTTTGAAAAATTACTCTTTCCAGATGTAACATAAACCACATAGCTACAAAAAGATGAAAATCTACATACATTAACAGGCAGATCCACTCAAAAAAAGTTTCTCAGCCGGGATATGATGGATAACATTCATTCAAGACACACTCCAACCCAGCAGTCTCTGTGTATCTTTCACTTAAGAAAGTACATTAGAACCTAAGGGGCACAGAGGTAGCTCAGACCACTGAGTGTCTGACTTTGGCTCAGGTCATAATCTCATGGTTCCCAAGTTCGAGCCCCGTTCAGGCTTGCTGCTGTCAGTGCAGAGCCCATTTTGGATCCTCTGTCCCCACCTCTCTCTCTGCTCCTTCCCTGTTCACACTCTCTCTCTCAAAAAATGAATAAATATTTTTAGGGGCCCCTGGGTGGCTCAGTTGGTTAAGCATCCGACTTCAGCTCAGGTCATGATCTTACGTTCGTGGGTTCGAGCCCCGCATCAGGCTCTGTGCTGACAGCTCAGAGCCTGGAGCCTGCTTCTGATTCTGTGTCTCCCTCTCTCTGCCCCTCCTCGCTCATGCTCTGTCTCTCTCTGTCTCAAAAATAAATAAAGCATTAAAAAAATTAAAAAAAAATGAATAAATATTTTTAAAAAAATATATTAGAGCCTAAGAAAGTGAGAGGGAGATTATCATAGGGCATGCTGAAATAATCACAAACATATTTTTTAATGAAATCACTTAGAAACTGTGGCCCCTTCTTATCCGTAAAACGTTTTGTGAGCCACCTCGCACACTGATCTTGGCGCACCAGGAAGCTGAAAACTGCTGGGCTCGGGACGCATCAGGCACAGATAGGCTCGCAAGCAAAATTTAGCACAGATAAACATAAATCACTTTAGAGTGTTCAGACAGGAGCTGAACTAGGGAAGTGATTGATTTTATCCCTCAAGTATGAATTATGGCAAAGAAAGAGAGAGAGCTAAAAATGTCTTGGTGCTAATTTTAACTGTATGTCATGGAAATCTCATTTCCTGCTCTAAATCTATCATTCTGATCTTATCAATCACCTTTGAGCAGAGTCACAGATCTGGATCTAAAATTACCCAAGAAGGCATTTATGCCATCCTGTGAGTATTTTCTGAAGAGTGAAGTTCACCATCAGTTTTAAAAATACTATAATTGCCTTTTAGAAAATCCAACAGGAATTTAGAGGTATAGGCTGGGTAGAATCCCTTTAGTCACAGTCCGTTTCGTGTGAGAGATGAGATCTGCCACTAATTCAAATAAAAAATAACACCTGCCCTGGGTAGGTAGGTCCTGTTTGTTGAATAAATACCTCTTCAAAGTAGGGGTTAATTCAGTTCACCTATCTAAAAGTTTTGAAAAAAATGCAAGTTTTGGTGACAGATCTGACCTATTTATATACTTTATCTCATTAATTACTAATGTGTCTGGGGCGCCTAGGTGGCTCAGTCAATCGAGGGTTGCCACTTCAGCTCAGGTCATGACCTCGCAGTTCCTGAGTTCTCGCCCCACCTCAGGGTCTTTACTGTCAGCCTGTCAGTGCTGAGCCTGCTTCCAATCTTTGGTCTCCCTCTCTCTCTGCCCCTCCTCACCTACTCTCTTTCTCTCAAAAAATAAATAACATTAAAAATTATTTAAAAAGAAATAATCACTAATGCTAATAAATAAATACTAATGTTTGATTATTGGATGCTGTCATAGCCCCCGCTGGGTCTGTTACAGAACATTCACACATGCATTGTGTTATCATTCTAAAATAAAAATTCTAAAAAAGTCCTGAATTCAAAAAGTCATCTGGCCCCAAGATTCCAGAAAATGAATCATGGACTTGCATTCCCATTTTACAGGTGAGGAAACCAGGGTTCAGAGAACGGCAATATCTCAACCAGGCCATATAGCAGGTCAGAGGCAGGGGCCCCTAACAGGACTGTCTGCTGATAATGCCTGTATGCATTCCATTATCCCAGACAACGTGGAAATAATAGGAGTAAGGAACACAAGGTGAGAGATTAGATACTTGGTGTGACTCTGGATGCGTTTGCCGGCATAAATGTGTATGTAGCGTGCCTAAAAAAAATTGGCCAGACACCGGTTACTTGAGCGTGATTTTGTTAGGATTTTCCTTGAGCTCAATCGTAGTTTTAAAATCAATTTTATTGTTTTTGTGGTCCTTTCCTATCTTTACGAAAAAGATATGAAAATTTTCCACCCTCACAAAATCAAACAGAACCCTGGCTTTTGTTTCACAACTGTGGAGGTTTGTTTCATATGCCTTTTTATTTTATTTATTTTATTTTTTATGCTTTTTGTTTATTTTTTTGAGAGACAGAGACAGCATGAGCAGGGAGGGTCAGAGAGAGAGGGAGACACAGAATCTGAAGCAGGCTCCAGGTTCTGAGCTATCTGTCAGCACAGGGCCCAACACAGGGCTCGAACCCACGAACTATGAGATCATGACCTGAGCCGAAGCCGGATGCTTAACGGACTGAGCCACCCAGGCACCCCAACACTCACCTTTTTAAAATGTAAATGTAGGGGTACCTGGGTAGCTCAGTTGGTAGAGTGGCCAATTTCAGCTCAGGTCATGATTTTACAGTTCATGAGTCCAAGCCCCACATTGGACTCACTTCTGTCAGCACCATCAGTGCAGAGCCTGCTTCCGCCCCTTCCCCCTCACTCTATGCTCCTTCTCTGCTTGCACTCCCCCCAAAATAAATAAATTAAAAAAAATAAAATGTAAATGTATATGCATTTTATATGTAAATATAGAAAAACATTGTATTTTTCCTGTGTGCAAATTTGGGGGCCGGGGAGACTTCTGTCCTCCCCCATGGGGAGATTTAAACACTACCATTCTATGCCTCCTACAGGGGATGGGTTTTCTATGTGATTTAGCGGCAGGATCACTGGGCACAGAGGGTTTTCAAGTGAGCATCCACGCAGAATGGAACACTGGTGGTGGGCATTGTTCACTGAACACTCAGTTAGCTTCAGCAGCATGAATGTCAACAGTCACTGTGAAAACCAAGTGTCTTAGGTCTCTCCAGGTAATTCTGATATTCAAACAACTTAAACATAAATAGAACAGTCATAAAAAGACCGGAATGAAAAGACAGCGGTGGAACTCTCTGGGCGAAGAGCTGGCCTCTCAATTGCAGTGCATTTAGCATCCTCTCTCCTTTGGTGGCTCAAACTACAGTGATGCCTCCCATTTGGCTAATCAGCCTAGAAGCTCCCACTATTCTTGCTCCTTTCACCAGGAAAGGCCATCTGCAAAAAGGCAGGCGGGGGCCACAGCTTCGCGTCTGGGAAATAAATGAGACATTTAGCAGGTACTGTGAAAACCTCTTTTTTTTTCTTTTTTTGCCATGGAGAATCAGTGGGATGTCCAGGACTCCTGGCACATGCATCCTGTTTAGCGGTGCTACAACATCCTTTTACCAAGAAATACTGAAATCAGAAGATTAAGAGTTGAAATGGAGCCCTCCTACTGAACAATAATGAATGCACGCAGATCCGTCTCTCACTATTTTTCATTGAAGTGCCTCAAAAATCATAAGGTTGATCTAGAACGCCTACACGTAGTCCCTTTGGTGCTCCTGGAAATAGTCTGACCCCCTGTCCGTTCTTAACGAGATTGATGGGAAGAACAAAGCCGTATTTTACATAATGAAATAAGGGTCTGGCAATACAGCTAGCAGCTGTTATAAAGAAGACACAAATGCCACCTTAATATGATTTCTTAAATATTTAATAAGCTACATTTCAGTCTGGTCTGTAGGCTCCCCAACACCAGGTCAAAAAAAGATAACAAAAATAATAAATTAACTTCTGCATGAAGATGGGGAAGGTGGACAGGAAAGCAATGGGCCGATTATGCTAAAAGCTTTGAAAATGGCGGCACTAAATATATTTAAACATTAAACGGTGACAAACCTGACCTTCTAAAATCCCAGCAGTCTTCTGCAATGGGTCTCTTGCTAAAGGAAGTGAGTGATTTGCTGCCTTCTCTTCGGTATAACACAATAAATATGATAATTACTTCATAGAACAACTTCAATTATTTTAGATCAATTGCTTCAAATGGTTGCATATGTTTCTACTTTAGAATATGTGAAAAACCATAAAAAAACATAAATCTACTTTCTCCCATTAACCTCATGAAATGAATAAAATTAAAGAAACCATATCGTCCTTTCTCCAATGATACACTTGTTTACACAGAGTACTAACTTTATATGGGACAATACCCTAACTTCACGTTTTAGAAGTGCCTTTTTCAAATTTTAACATATTTTTTTATCCTGTACATGATGCGCAATAAGAAAAATGAATGATGAGCGTTCTCAAGGAGCTGTGAGTGTATCAGGTGAGCTAAGACAGGGCTGTCCCACCAGGTACAAGTGTAACACAAGGACTAAAGGATGTGTGGCCCAGGAATGGCTTGACCGGCCACCCACTGGGAGTTCTGACAAAGGCAGTATTTGAGGATTACGATAATGAAAAAGGTTTCTGGGGTAGGAAGGATTTGAATTGGATATTGACAAGGATTTGAAAGGATGCTGAAGGTGTAGGCTGGCCACCCCAGGGGGCGCTGAGGAAGGGGTTATAATCCGCCCACCAGGAAATGCAGGTAACAGAGCCAGCCGGGTGGCAGCTGGGAGGAGGGAGGGGGGCATCTCCAGGGAGCTCAGGAGCCATCAGGGAGACCTGGCTGCCCAGCCTGGGGGCTACTCTGCCTACACCTGCGGCCTGGAGCTAGCGAAGGGGCCAAGCTGCGGCTTTGATGAATAAATGAAACCCAGCATAATAATGACAAAACGGGGAGGATTTCAGGGATCTGAGTGTCTGGAAGACTTTTGATTAAACACAAGTGAGTGACTAAATCTGGAGATTAATTTTTTTTAAGTTTATTTATTTATTTTGAGAGTGACAGAGACAGTATGAGTGGGGGAGGGGCAGAGAGAGTGAGAGCGAGACAGAGAGAGAGAAACAGAGAGAGACAGAGAAAGAGGATCCCACGCAGGCCCCTGTGCTGTCAGCACAGAGGCCTACGCAGGGCTCGAACCCACAAAGCAGTGAGATCATGAACAAGAGGCCGACGCTTAACTGAATGAGCCACCGAGGTGCCCCTAAATCTGGAGATTTCTTGCAGGAGGAGGGCAGGCCCCACAGCTTGGGGGTACAGGGCCAACCCCAGAAAAAATGAAAGCTGTTGCCTCACTGTAATGGTGCCTCTTTGACATCGTGGTCACATAACTATGGAAATGTTTCATTAACAAGCAGCCACGCCTGGTAATTTACATAGTAGTTCTTCTAAATACGCCTAGTGCTTTAAATAGAACTGGATACCTACACAGACTATAGAAAGGTATAGCACAAAGAACAAAAGATGTTTCTATACTGTTTCTCATGAAATGACTAAAACTGAGACAGTTAAGAGAGAAAGTAAGCAGGAAATCCTATCTGCCATGAAAAACAGGCTGAGGCCTATTGTGTGTAAATACATAACAACATTATAGTTCTCTTCTATTGGTGTCTTACTAAGGCTTGGGATGAACTGATCAATACTGTTTTAAAAACAGTTTTTAATGTTTATCTTTGAGAGAGAGAGAGACAGAGACCATGAGCAGGGGAGGGGCAGAGAGAGAGAAGGAGACACAGAATCCGAAGCAGGCTCCAGGCTCCGCCTGAAGTGGGGCTCAAACTCACAAGCAGTGAGATCATGAGCTGGAGTCTGATGCTTAACTGACTGAGCCACCCAGAAGCCCCTTTTCATTGGCGTTTAACAAAAGAAATCTTTTCATATACTTTTTATTTCCTGGAGACATGATTATATTTTCCATATAGAAATATATAATACTTGGACAGTAGCGTTCACCTCCCTATTTTTACTAGGAATTTCTGTTTAGCTTGAACTTGTTAAGAATGAAGCTCACGTGGGGACTTGGTACTACTAAAGACATTGAATACACCTCAAAATTTCCATATAAAATCAACTGTATTTGCTATCAAGTTAGACATGGACAATTTTGTGTATTCAAGGTTTTGTTGTTTGTTGGCAAGTGGCCAAGGCAACACATTTATAGAAGAGATTAGTATTTTTTTCTCCTGGCAAGAACTCCATCAGCCATGCTTTGAGGGCCCTTCTCTCATGGGTTAAGGGGCAGAAGGGAGAAGGAGAAAGAGAAAGGAGGAGACAATATTGAAAGAAACTTCTGCTTCGTAATTTCCCGTGATTTCAATATAGAAACAATTAGTCATCACCAGCAAAAAAGCGATCTTCAAATGCAAATTGGTTTGAATCACAGTGGTTGTGAAATGCTACTGCTCCTTTGAGCCTCCCAAGACAGTCTGAAGATATGTCCCCCTGCACCCTGTCTCCGAATACACGGCTTACTGATGTCCTTTGCAGCCTCGTTTAGACTTCTCTTCCTCTATTCCTCCTGCATGTCTCTCATTCCCAAACTTCTGTCACACTTCGTAAAGTCTCTTGCCCTAGACTTCCACTGTAGCCTGTCTTCCCTTCTCATACTCCAACAGTGCAGTTTTGAACTACTTTCATGGGCTTGAACTCCAAGCTGCAACCTATATGCCCCCCTTCTTTCTCCTTCTCCCCTACCTAAAGAAGGCATCGAGTTCAGGGGATCCCTCTCTCCAACCTCCCTCTGATTCTCACCTTCTTCAGGGGGTTGTACCCACCTAGAAACCCTGATGGCTCTACATAGGCTTCCCACCTCCAGCATCAGTATCTTCCTATCCTCTTTCCACATGGCTTCCAGTGCTTGATAGCAAAATCCTGATCACACAAGTCCCCTGTTCTAGTCTCCAGGGGTCCCACGGTAACATTCAGACTCTCTAATTAGACGTCTGGTCCCTTCTGACTTGACACTTGCTCCCTTCCAACGTGACCCCCTCCTGCCCACGCTCACAGTTCTTACGATCCCAGCCACCTGCCGTGTCAGATCTCCATGCCTCCTACTCTTGGTTTCTCCTGCCTGGCCCACACTCTGGCCCTTGTCATTCCTCCCCAGAAGCCTTTGGAGACTCCCTGCTGAGTCAGATGCTCTTCCTCTGTGCTCAACTCATGGTTCACACTGAACAGCAACCATTGGCGTATGCGTCTGTCCCCAGGATAAGTTCCTCACTCGCGCAGACATCTAGTGGGAGCCCTCCATACATCACTACTCTTGTTTACCAGTCTGTCTTCATTGGGAGCTTCACTGCGGAGGGCAAGTAAAGGTTCCCACCCTGCTTTGTGTCTCTGGCAGTTAGTGTGGTGCCTGGCACATGATGAGCACGCAGCTGAATGAGTGGCTGACGAATCCATTGGGTGACAGAACGGCTTGCTCAGTCTGTGCACTGAGTGGCTGAAGCAGCAGCGTGAGTGATGGGCCAGGGGAGACTGAGAAGAATAGATACTCCTCTGAAGAGTCGGTGAGGAACCTAAGAGTTGTGGGGAACTTAAAAATTAGACCTAGGTAAACCGAAACTTAACCTGTTCCGCTTCTTCTGCTTCTGTACATACGCTTGGGGCGCTGTGTGTAGGGTGGGGTCAGCCATGTGGCTCGACATTGGGGCGGGGAGTACTGGATGTTCAAACTGTGGCGGGATCCAGTCGGGGAATGCAGAATGTCTGGACTTAGATCTTGGCCAATGTAAGTGCTGTGACCATGGAACGCCCCTGACTTGTTTGGGCCAGCCTATAAAAAGGACGTGAGCCGCCTGCACGGGGCTCTCTCTCCCTCTCCGCTATTACCAGCTGGGAGTGAGCAGAGGTCCGGGTTCGAACCTGAAATAAACGATCTTTGCTGTTTGGCTTTGACTCTGGACTCTGGTGGTTCATTTTTTGGGGGGTCTCCCGAGTTCTGGGCATTTCATCGGGAGCCCTGATACAATGGATGCTGGTGTTCATCGACTTAGTAAATGAACTGGTTTGTCTAGCTGGGCCATCTGAGCTTAAGTCCACCCAAGGGCTTTAGTCTGCTGTGTTCTCTCCCTGACTCTCAGTCATTGGACATCTGATCACTTTGTGTCTTCCACGCAACTACGGAAAAACCCCAGCCTCCCCTCTTTTCCTATTCACCCAGGTCCACTCCTTTAGAGCACAACACTATACCATGAATCCTCCCAGGACCAGCTGTTTGCATTTAATTGGAAAAACAATATGCATTTGTTCACAAATGCTAGGACAGCTCCAACAGGGGTTACTTATCAAGGACTATGTGATCAGTTTCAATCTGTTTCTAAAAAAAACTTTACAATGGGTTTCAAGGTGGACACTTGATCTGGTCAGTCCTTCTCCTAAAGAGATACAATAAAATTCCCAGCTTGCTCAGAGAAAACAATGGATTTCCCAAGGATAGTGAACTAACTGGGAGCCAGGTAGGAATTCACATGGTTATTAGGTATCTTCTGAAATTCAGGTCCAAGCGGCTCATGGGGTCGTTTCGGTGAAGCCTTACTGGACTGATCTCCCCCAGACCAGCGCCCTGATTGCTTCATAGATAAACCTGCCTAATGGCTTCAGGAGCTGTAACAAAACTCCTTTGTATACAGTTATCATTCACGAAATTTTGTCAGGAGTTAATGGCAAGATGGAAGGGCAGAGAGATGGGTCTGCTGTGTGGGTAGGCCGTCTTGGGAAATCCCATCACCCTTCTCAAACGCTCTCTTCCACACAGTCACCTAGGGAAGCTCACCCCTCATCCTAACCCTGCTAGAGCGGCCCCCGCAGCGATGAGCCCCCCCTTTCAGAGCTGGCCTCACGACCATTAATATTCATGCATGTTCCATTCCTTTAGAACAGAGGTCAACAAACCTTTTCTGCGAAGAATCAGATAATAAATATTTTAGGCTTTGCAGCCATACATTCTCTGTTGCAACAACACAACTTTGGGATTCCTGTGTGAAAGTAGCCACACACAGTGCTGAACAGACAAGCAGGGCTGGGTTCCGGTACACCTTCCTCCATGGGCACTGAAATCGGAATTTCATGTGTCACAATAGTATTCTTCTTTTGACTTTTTCTAACCACTTAAAAATGTAAAAACTATTTCTGGCTCATAGGGCATGCAAACAGAAAACCAGAATTGCAGTGGTTAGTTTACAGACCACTGTTTTAGAACAGTGCTCGCCAACTTTACCCACAGGGATGTTGTTGGTTGTAAGGGACACTGAACCATTTTAGAAATTCAAATGAAAGAGAGAAAGAGGAAAGAGAGAGAAAAAGAGAAGAAGGAAGGGAGGGAGGGAGGAAGGAAGGATGGAAAAAAGATAGGAAGCAAGGGGAGAGAGAGAAGACAAAAGAAGGAAGGAGGGAAGGAAGAAAGGAAGGAAAAGAGAGAAAGGGAGGGAAAGAGAGAGAGAAAGAAAATTCAATGTCACTGGAGAAAATGACAGAGGTTCAGTGAAATGATTTCTCTGAGCAGGATAATAACTCACAGAGACTAATAAACCACAATGGGGATAGAAGAAGGAAAGAGGAGTAGAGAGAGCAGGGAGAAGAGAGTAGAGGAGGAAAGAGGAGGAAAAAGGAGAAAAGGAAGAAAGAAGAGGAAGAGGAGCAGGAGGAGGAGAAGATGGAGGAGGAAAAAATAAAGATTGGAAGCAGAAGAGAAAGTATTTACGGAGTGATTAATCTATAGCAAACATTCTCTTAAGTACTCTGTGTATCTTCTTTTATTGAATCCCCCAAATCCTCTGATGGAGGCATTACTCCTCCCATTTTGTCTATTGACTCAGATATGGGTCATTTTTATTATTTTAATGCATGTCTCATATGGTGAAGTTCCAGTACATTGAGTTCTTAAGACTTAAGAACTTTTAAATCAGAAATTTTGTAGCCACATAAAAAAGGTTTGTTTATTCCAACTCTTTACTAAATATGTTTTCAGACGGTAAAAGTCATGTATCAACAATGGGTACTAGTGGCACGTGGGAAAACGTTGATCAGTACTGTATTTGAGAGTCTGAAGTAAGCGAATGTTAATGTGTCCCTATAGCCCAATTAGTTTAGATTCCATAAAAAACCCTTTAGGTTTAGCTCACTTTACATAGATACACACATTTAGTGCATTCTCCTATCTCTGCTCAAGAGCATATTTTCCTAGAGACATGAAGTCTTTCTCAGGTTGGTAGACAGCTTAGATGACACTAGAGCCTGTCCCTACCTACTACCTCGCCCCCTAACTGCTTCTCAGGGGAACTGAGCCGTCAGCAGGCACAGGGGAGAGCTCTCCACCAGTCTTCCCAGTAGCAGCAGGAAAAGTGTTTTCCCTCATCCAAAGGATGCCACATAAGTGACCATATGGGCCATCACTACTGAATTTGCTTTTTATGTTATTTATTTATTTATACGTTTATTTATCTATTTTTGAGAGAGAGAGAGCACACAAGCAGGGGAGGTGCAGGAAGAGAGGGAGACACAGAATCTGAAGCAGGCTTCACTGGTGTGGGGGCTCGAACCCACGAACCACGAGATCATGACCTGAGCCGAAGGTGGACCCTCAACTGACTGAGCCACCCAGGCACCCCATGACTTTGTTTATTTTTATCTTTGATGCAGGCACAACTTGCCTTCTATGGGAGAAGAGAAGTTATTTCTTCAGCCAAATATCACAATTCAGACCTCAGGTCTGTGTTGTTGTTGGCAATGGCTTTTCACCAATGCCACTTTTTGTGGAGCATGATGTGTGTGTGGTGGTGATGATCAGCCTGCTTGAACAGCATGTGCACTATTGGGCTGGGACTTCTCCAAAACAAAAGGTGTCTAGAAGTCAGGGTGCTTCCAAGACACAATCCCTTGTTGCAAATAAAAATGCAGAATAACTGTGGTAATAATTGAAATAATATGATCAAAGAAATCTGGCATTCCATTAAACATCCTCTATGTACTGCCAAGAGGAAAGTCAAGATTCTCTGCCTCTCTGTATACTTCCTTAGGAACCTGACATCTGTGCTGATAAACTTTGTTTGCCCTTTGTTTCTCTTCTCATGATTAGCAGTGTCCGCCAGGGCCAGGCACACAGCAAGAGCCAAAAACGACTGTTGAAGTAAGAAGAATCAATAGCTACCCTCACAGAAGTAAAGGCTTCAGAGCCTTCTCTGGGAATTCCTCGTAGCAGGAATTCTGACTGATCGTAGACAAAGTTTTCTAACCGAGTGGCTCTCAAAAGTGTGGTTTCCAGAGGACCAGCATCTGCATCACCTGCTAACTAGTTAGACAAATTCTTGGGTCCCCTTCCAGCCCCAGTGAATCAGAACCTCTGGTGGTGCGATTAGAATGTGCACCACAAGGGCCTTTCCGGTGATTCTGAAACACTAAGTCTGTGAGTCTGTGACTCACTCTCTCCCCATGAAGAACAGTATTGTGGGATTCCATCTTTCCTGAAAAGAATATGCATTTCCCACATGTGGGGCAAATGTACGGTGTCCCTAAACATAAATGTGGATGATTTTAGATAATAGATAGGCTTATTCATTGATCTCATCAAATGTGGAGGGCTCTCCTTCATCGCAAAGTCTCAAAAGTCAACATTCCATACCAAACCCAATGAAGTTTCCAGGTGGAAAAATAACACTGTCAGGACACATGTATCTTTTTTTCTCTTCCCCATCCTGTTGAATAAAATGTTGGCATGCCCAGCAGAAAGCAGGAAGGACACTGTATCTTGAACCTAATCTACCGGGTGCCATTTTATCCCCAAGTCACCACCCACCAGACTTTTCTGTCTTGAGTAAAAATTATATTATTTCATTTAATTCACGCTTTTGTTTAATTCACTTTTTTTGGTAAGTTTCTGTCAGCTGCGCACCACTCCTATCTGAGATAGAAGCTAAAAACCATTTCCCTCAAACATCTAGAAAGGAATCATTTATAACCTCAAAAAGCTGAATCAGCAACTCCCAGCGTAGGACAGAGCAGGGTCAATAGTACAGAACAAAGCAGGCATTTCTCCTCTTTGTGATTACAACTGTCTAAACATTTCTGACAGATTTCATGCGGTAATGTGTTTCTGAATGTCATCTTACAGAAGTTAAACAATAAAGAATAAAACTCAAAACTTGAAAAAGCTAATCAAAGAAAATGAACTGTAATCGGTTTTTGGGGGGAAGTGAAACCACATCAACATTTGAATATCCATTATTCCTTTTGTCATTTCAGCATTGTGCACCATCATTATCTATTCTTCCAGGGTTCTGAAAAGGCTTTAAAATCTGCTGATTGTCATCAACCAGCTATGGAAGCCACAAAGCTCTACAATGTCGCTGGACCATGTCAAATGCAAAAAAGATAGTTAACTCCTGCAAATAGGGCTTCTGTCGCCAGATAAACAGCATCACCGAGGAGCTGGAGTTACAGTGTTCACATCTGGGCACGTCCAGAGAGCGATCTGAACGTGAGCATGAACAAAACTGCCTGCAATTAGTCACCTTTCCAATGGCTCCACGGAGAAAACTGGCAAACCCAGAGTCTCGTCGCTTAGCTGCTGGTGGATGAAGTATACAAGCTCAAAGGAAAGAGCCGTGTTTCCAGGAAGCCCCGTCCTCTATCTGCCTTTAATCCAACACCAGGTTAATTGGTAAACATGAGTGTTTTGAATTAAACATGCCATGGACATATTTTATTATCTCCTGCATTTACTTTGGGTAAATACTGCTTAATTTGACTCCCTTCTGAGTAATTAAAAATGCATTATCTCAATGGAAAATAGAATTAGTTTCATTATGCAATTCCTTTTTGAATTAAAAATAGCCAGATAGTGAGCACATGCTTAGAGGTCATAAGCCTGATGATACATAATTAGAAAACCAGGAACTAATACAGTCTAATGATTGGCATAACAACATAGAGAAAGACAAGTGGATTCCAAATACATGCGTTCTTTCTCAAATATGTCTTTCTTGACAGTTAAACATAGGTCATAAGGACTGGCTAATGACAGTATCACCAGTGTTTTGATTTTTTAAAAATGATGGTGAAGGCTGTATTTTTTTTGAGTGGTTTTAGGTTCCAAACTTAATGAAGAGGAAGGTACAGAAAATTTCCATGTAGTCCTTGCCCCCCAAAAGTCTAGCCTCCCCTATTAACAGCATCTTCCACCAGAAGGGTACATTTGTTACTGCTGATGAACTACACTGATACATCATAATCACCCAAGTCCATAGCTCATCTTAGGGTTCACTCTTGGCATTGTGCATTCCATAGGTTTGGATAAGTGCATAGTAATGTGTATCTCTTACTATAATACACAGAGTATTTTCACTGCCCTAATACTCTTCCATGGTCTATTAACCGCCCCCTCCCCAGTACTAACCTCTGGCAAACACAGATCTTTTTATTGTCTCCATAGTTTTGCCTTTTCCAGAATACTTGGAATCCTATACTATGTAGCCTTTTCAGATTGCCCTCTTTCACTTCATAATATGCATTTAAGGTTTCTTCATGTCGACTCAGGACTTGGTAGCTCATTTCTTTTTAGCCCTGAATAATATCCTGTTGTCTGGATGCATCACAGTGTATTTGTTCTTTCACCTACCGAAGGGCACCTTGGTTGCTTCCAAGTTTTGGGAATTCTGAATAAAACTGTCATAAACATCTGGTTAAAGGATTTTGTGTGGACATAAGTTTCAGCTTGTTTGGGTGAATACCAAGGAGCATGACTGCTGGGTCGTTCAGTTTTGTAAAAACTTCCAAACTGTCTTCCAAGGTGGCTGTGCCATTTTGCACTCCCCCCAGTACTGTGCGGGAGTTCCGAATGCTGTACAATCTCGTCTGCACTTGGTGTTGTCAGTGTTCTGAGTGTGACCATCCTGATAGGTGTGGAGCGGTGTCTGGGTGTTGGTGAGGTGTTTTTTTTTCTTTTTGGTTTATCTTTTCTTCTTTCTTTCAGGTATAATTCACATACAACATTATTTGAGTTTCAGGTGTACAACAAAATAATTCAATATTTGTTTATACTGTGAAACAGTTACCACGGTAGGTCTGGCTAACATCTTTGACCACACATAGCTACAGAATGTTTCTCTTGTAATGAGAACTTTTAAGATCCACTCTCTTAGTAACTTTGAAATATGCAATATTGTATTATTAGCCATAGTTGCCATGCTGCACATTATATCCTCATGACTTATTTTATAACTGGAAGTATGAACCTTTCGACGCCCTTCACCCATTTAGCACTACCCACCCCTGCCTCTGACAACCATCAATCTGTTCTCTGTACTATGAGCTTGGGTGTTTTGTTTGGTTTTTGTTTTATGCTTTTTTAGATTCTACATATAAGCGAAATTACCATGCATGTGTCTCTCTCTGAATTATTTCACTTGCAATGATGCCCACATGGATGTTACAAATGGCAAACTTTTGGGTTTTTTTTGTATGGCTGAACAATATTTCAGTGTGTGTGTGTGTGTGTGTGTGTGTCTGTCTGTCTGTCTGTCTGCCTGTCTCACATTTTCTTTATTTCTTCATCTATCAATGCATACTTAGGTATCCACATCTAAGCTATTGTAAATAATGCTGCAATGAAAATAGGGCGACACATATCTTTTTGAGTTAGTGTTTTCATCCTCTTCAGACTGAACATCCAGAAGTGGAAGTGCTGTATTATATGGTAGCTCCGTTTTTGGTTTTTTGAGGAAGTGCCATACTGTCTTCCAGAGGGCCTGCACCAATTTGCATTCCCAGCAGGTCATGTACCCCAGTACCCGAGGATTCCCTTTTCTCCACATCTTCACCAATACTTGTCTTTTTTATTCTAACAGGTGTGAAGTGATGCCTCATCATGGTTTCCGCTTGCATTTCCCTGATGATGAGTGATGTTGAACATCTTTTCATGTACCTGTTGACCATCTATATCTCTTCTCGGAAAAATGTCTGTTCAGATCCTTTGCTTATTTTTTAAAAAAATGTTGTATTAAAAATTCTTTTTACATTTATCTATTTTTGAGAGACAGAGAGAGACAGAGCATAAGCAGGGAAGGGGCAGAGAGAGAGAGACACAGAATCCGAAGCAGATTCTAGTCCCTGAGCCATCAGCACAGAACCCAACATGGGGCTTGAACCCACAGACTGTAAGGTCATGACCTGAGCCAAAGTCGGACACTTAAACCAACTCAGTCACCCAGGTGCCCCTCCTCTGCCTATTTCTTAATCAGATTTTTTTTCTGAGTTGTATTAGTTCTTTACATATTTTGTATATTAACTCCTTATCACATATATGATTTGCAAATATTTTCTCCCATTCAGTAGGCTACCTTTTCATCTTGTTGATGGTTTCCTTTGCGAAGCTTTTTACTTTGGTGTGGTCCCACTTACTTATTTTGCTTTTTTGGCTTTGCTTTTGGTGTCAAATCGAAAAAATCATCACCAAGATTGATATCAAGGAATTTACCACCTATTTTCTTCTAGGAGCTTTATGGTTCTGAATCCATCCATTCTCAGTTAATTTTTGTGTATGGTGTTAAGACAGTCGTCCATTTTCATTCTTTTGCATGTAGCTGTCTGGGTTTTGCAACACCATTTATTGAAGACACACAATCTTTTCCCCATTGTATATTCTTGCCTCCTTTGTCATAAATTAATTGACCATAGATATGTGGTTTTATTTTCTGGGCTCTCTATTCTGTTCCAATGATCTCTGTGTCTGATTTTATGCCAATACTAGACTGTTGATCACCATAGCTTTGTAATATGGTTTGAAATCAGGGAGGGTGATGCCTCCAACTGTTCTTTCTAAAAATTGCTTCAGCTATTTGAGGTCTTTTGTGGTTCCAGAGAATCACTGTTGTTTTAACTTGCATCTCCCTGATGACTATTACTAGAGCATCTTTTCATATGCGAATTTGCCTTTCCACATGCTTATATAAAAGCATATATATTTATATTCTTTGTTGCATGGCCAGTTATTAACTGTATGTGTTACATACATATGTTTTACTGTATGCAAATGAGGAGAGTGATCAATGTTTCCTTTGACCTTGCCTGAAACTAGTATATCAGCACCATTCTTGGAGGGAGAAGGGAAAAGAACGGGAGAGGAGATGAAAAGACACAACTGTATCATCCCACCCCTCAGGAGGGGCTGAAACCTGACTATCCTTTTAAACTAAAACATTGAAAAGAGTATCTAAATTATAAATGGCTATACTTCACTGAAAGAACAACATGCTGTTGTACAAAGAAGACTTGACTGGAATCAGGAAGTCTATTTCGAACTAGTGGTCTCAAACTAAAATGCTTACTGGGGGTTAGGAGGCAAGCAGTTAAAGAATGTCTGCCCAGAAGGGCACCTGGGTGGCTTAGTAGGTTAAGCATTCAACTTTTGCTCAGGTCATGATCTTGCGGTTCGAGCCCCACATCAGGCTCTGTGCTGACAGCTCAGAGCCTGGAGCCTGCTTCAGATTCTGTGTCTCCCTCTCTCTCTGCCCCTCCCTCCCTCACACACTCTCTCTCCTCTCTCTCTGTCTCAAAAATAAATAGACATTAAAAAAAAGAAGAAGAATGCCCAGTGAAGGAAGGGAGATTCAAGTCTGCTTATTAGGCAACTGAGAGCCCACTGCCACTTAGCTCCATCCCCTGATTTGTTTTTAAAGCCATAAATTCAAATTTTTACATGAAGTGAACTGTTTCCAAAGTGCTGTGTGGTTCCAGGACTTCAGGGCCAAACAAATGCATTGCGGGCCCAATGTTGTCTAGCCCTTGAGATGCTAAGTAGTGATGTATCTCCTTGGGGTTGGTTCCTTATCTGCAAAAACACATGTCCGAGCTTTTCCTGGCACCAGACATCTATTCTGGTCTTCTGAAATAAATCCCTTTACTTGTGAAGAAACTATTTAGAAACCTTAATTCTCAGTAAGTTGGAGTACTGAAATAATACCAAAGTCAGACAAGACAGTCTCAAAATGCTGATACAGTCTGAGTTTTAGCGACCTGATTGCTAATTCCGGAGTAGAATTTATCCACAGAAGTCTGCATGGTTAGATATGCCACAATCAGTTAGGGGGACAACCGCCAACAGAGAAGAGACATAAAGGGAGTTTCGGTTTGTGGGAGGCAGTGCCTCCTAGTGGTGAGAACACACAGCACCACTAGTACTGGCCTGGGGTCCAGGCCAGGTTCCCCACTTACTAAGTGTGACTTAATGCAACTTATTACTCAGGGTCTGTTTGCCTTTATTTCCTCCTGTGTAAACACGGGAATCACAGTTCCTATGTCGTAGGGTAATTATGAAGGTTAAGTAGAGCTTAGCATAGTGTCTGACACACAGAAAAACATGAATGTGCTGCTGTGATCATTACTTATATAGAACTTGTTTAATGGCTAATCCACCAAATCTCCTACACTGGTTGAACTAGCATTTTTACTCTGATATTTAAAAGAAATGAGACCCAATTGTTACCCAATCAAGGCCAAAATCAATGGCTTGCCTAAACAACCCACTGGCAACTTGTCAGGGAGGACCGAACATGCCACGATTCACAGAAACCTAACAGAGGTCAACTTAGGCAACACGGGTCAATGCGGTGGAACAGGGGCCATTCGGAATCAAAGGGTGTGAACGCCTCATCCTCCGTTTCCACCCCCTTGTGATTAATTAACAGCCTTCCTGCATCCACCCACCAGCTGTAGCCTGGCGCATGTGCCTGACCCCAACCCAGGGCTACAACAGTATAATGAAAACTGTGCTTCTAATTGTCAAGCAGGCGATCATGGCTTGGCTAAGAAAGGCTCTTTTCACTCCCCTCCTTTCTGATTAACTAGATGGCTTTATAAATCCGCTTAATAAGTTCATTTGTATAACCCAGGGCTAGCCGCCCTTCCTTCCTGCTGGGGAGAGGCCTCAGCTGCTTATCTTTGGATGGGACCCATCAAAAGAGAATTGTTAATTTTTTTTAATCTGCTAAAGTGACAAGTACCCCTCATCTCACGTCTCCCCCAATTTAGTGAGGTTTTCCTATACCATAAAGGACGTCTAAGGGTATGTAGTAAATGGAGAGACTACCAGAAGTCTTCTCTAGTTTATAAGAAAAGCCCTTATGACTGTCTCATAAGCAGTGAATTCGATCATTGCCAACCGGTCTGTGTAAAGTAAGTAATATTTACACAGATCTTCATCGTTTTTTTTTAACTTCTTAATGTTTATTTATTTTTGAGAGACAGAGCATGAGCAGGGGAGGGGCAGAGAGAGAGGGAGACAGAGAATCTGAAGCAGGCTCCAGATTCTGAGCTGTCAGCACAGAGCCTGCCGCAGGGCTTGAACTCATAAACACGAGATCATGACCTGAGCCGAAGTCGGCCGCTTAACCGACTGAGCCCCCCAGGCGCCCCCAATCTTCATTGTTTCTAGCTGGCTTCCATATGCATTGTCTCATTCACTCCTCCCCACCCCCCCACCCCATCCCCTGACACCTCTGTCACTGTAGGACTTACTATTGCTAGTCTCATCTTACCATCAAGAAAAGCTGAGGCGCAGAGAGGTTAAATAACATGTACAGGATCACAGTGTTAGACGTGGGTTTGGTTTCAGGTCTTGTCATTTTAGATCAAGTGCTGTTTCCATGATAATACGTGGGCTAGTGTTCCACCTGCTGTCTTTGAACCTTGTCCGCCTCTCTCTGTCCCACTATGCTTTGTTCTCCTGGGGCCTGGAGTTTGCAGACTGAATTCCCACACTCCTTTCCCAACTGTCTTTCTATTTGGCTGTGTTAACGGGAGGTACCGGTGGGCAACACGAAAGCATGATACAGACAGAAAGTCCTGGTCTGGACTCAGAATAAGCCAGTTGATGGCGGTTGCTGTAGAGACCTTGGGGGCAGGTGTGACTCTGAACTCCAGCACCCCAGGAAGGAACAGCATGTTTTATTAGCTCCAGCCCTGGTTGAGATGGCACCTCTTCAGTACACCTAGAATCAAATGCACGTGACAGCAACCCACGCGCAAAAGTGAGAGCAAGTTCACGGATATCAGCTGCTTCTGGTCTAGATATCACCTCTCAGTCCTTTGTTCACCTCCCACACCCCTCCCTCCCTCCCTCTCTCTCTCTCTCTCTTTTCTTTTTGGCAGCTCCAGCCTTTCCAATCCATTCCCTTGTTTAAAATACCTAAAGTGGCTTCCACTTTTCTCTGTACCTTGCCTTATGTTTTTTAAGTTCTTTAAAACAATTTATTTATTTCGAGAGAGAGAGACAGGGAGAATGTGTGGGAGTGGGGGAAGGGCAGGGACAGAGGGAGTGAGGGAGAGGATCCCAAGCAGGCTCTGCACCATCAGCGCAGAGCCCAATGGAGGACTCAAACCCACGAACTGTGAGATCATGACTTGAGCTGAAACCAAGAGTTAGATGCTTAACCGACTCAGCCCCCAGGCACCCCATCTGTACCTTGCCTCATACACATATACCTGCTTTGTGACAACCCTTTGGGAAAGGGATATAAAGCAGAAGACCTCTGCCCTTGTGAAATATGTACTCTCTCTGGGCAATCGAACTAACACATTCGAACTAAGAGTAAACAAGACGAGATAGATTCAAGGGCTGTAGATGGCAAGCTATCTGCATGATGGGAAAGTGCATGAGTAAGTCACCGCCAACTCTGCTTGCTCAGTGCGCGGGGTGGGACCGGCACCTCGTCCCGCCTTTGGCACGCAGGCACGTTCGTGTTCAGCCAGTCCAGAAGCTGCCCCTGGGTCAGCCCACCCTTGAGTCTTCCGAATCACTTCCCCTTTTCTGGACGTGCTGGGTTTATACTTCCTGCCCTGAAGCCAGCTCTGGTGCCAATTTGTCTGCTCTATTTTTGTTCGGTTTCCTGTTCATTAACTTCTGGCTCATTAGGACATTAGCATCCCTTAAACCCGCATTTGCATCACCATACATAAGAAACTTTTTGTCTCTAGCAAAAAGGGCCACAATTACGACACATATATAATCTGGGACCAAACTATTCATTACAACAGGGTTAAGAGGAAGAGAAAAGATGTTTCAGTGACCTGCTAGGCGGTCAAATTTTTCCACCCTTATTACATCCACTGGTTTGACTTTTTGTCCCCTAGAATGGGAGAATTCTGTATCATCTGGGATTGGATTTTATTTGTTTTCAAGTTTAAAAAAATTTTAATGTTTATTTTTGAGAAAGAGCAGGAGCAGGGGAGGGGCAGAGAGAGAGGGAGACACAGAATCTGAAGCAGGTTCCATGCTCTAAGCTGTCAGCACACAGCCCGATGTGGGGCCTGAACCCATAAACCATGACATCATGGCCTGCGCCAAAATCGGACATTCAACCGACTGATTCACCCAGGTACCCCTAGTTTATTTATTTTTAAAACAGCTCCTTCTTACTGGGGCTTACTCTATACCAGGTCCTTTGCACATGTTAAGTCTCTTACACCTGGACCCGAATGTGTTCCCGTCCCACAGACCGGGAAAGTGAGATCCATGGTGGTTAAGTTATTCCTCCGTGGTTCTCAGGCACTACTGGCAAAACCAGGACTCACGCCGTCTGAGGAGGTTGCCTGATTCTTGAGCCTGCGCGCTTGAAAACAAGCTAAGCCCTCCTTGTTTCCATGGAGGGAGAACCCCCGCAGTATCTCTGTGGTCAGTGTCCTGTGGTCAGTGTCCCACACTGCAGTCAGTGTCCTGGGTCGGGGGATCCCATTGTGGGGCAGAGCCTCATCAGGGCACCGAGGGGAGGCTTCAGAAAAGGGGCTCGGGAGCAGCTTGGCTCCTCTCTGGTTTATAATGTGGGGTTGGGCGCATGACTTTATTCGAGAAGGGCTCACCGGAACCTGATCAAGGAGGGCACTGGGCTTGTGGTTTGCAAGAAGTCAAGGCTAACTCTGATTCGCAGGGTTACTGACAGGAACCTCCACGTCTGCCTGAGGCCCTCTCACACGCTTCAAAGCCTTCAGAAGGATGGAGAACCCAGGCAGTGAGAGAACCACAGGTTTTCAAGCACCCAGCAGCCTTTTATTCTTGCAACTAGTGGCCAAGACTGGATTTCTAGAAAGTTAGGAACCTGCAGAAGCTTCTCAATTGTATTTTCCAGTTGTATACTTCTTTCACGGGTACTAGCTTTTCTCTTTCCCCTCTGGTATGGGATATCCTGAGATCTTTCCCCAGAAAGAGCTGAAATATGGTGTCACTGTGGCACTGCCTACAGATGAGACCCCTGAGGTTTCACTCTGGCAGGAAGCAAAGCTTAAAGTCTCTGGCACATGGGAGACTATTAGGCGATGCAGGTTGCTCCCCCCCATCTCTGATATGTGATTGAAGGAATGCAGCACAATAAATACAGAAGTGAATGCATTAAGGAGGCGTCTGGGTGGCTCAGTCTGTTAGGCGTCTGACTTTGGCTCAGGTAGTGATCTTGCATTTTGTGAGTTCAAGCCCCGTGTTGGGCTCTGTGCTGACAGCTCAGAGCCTGGAGCCTGCTTTGGATTCTATGTCTCCCTCTCTCTCTGCCCCTTCCCCGCTTGTGCTCTGTCTCTCTAAAAATAAATACACATCCAAAACAATTTTTTAAAAAAGGGGAAGCAAAGAAACCAGCTCTGGCAGAAATTTAGGTATTAGCCAGCAGACTGGGGTATGTTTTTAAGGGATAGGGAGGTTACAGGCGGGGGGGGGGGGTGCTCCTTGCATCCTGAAGTCGCCATGTGCAGGCAGCATCAGGGCGGGCGTGGGGGGTTCACAAAGATTTTTATTGTATTGATAGGAAGCACACTAGCTTCAACGTTCATACCACAAAACACAGACCCAGTGATTGGGAGGCTGTTAAGAACATTATTCTAATTCATAAAGTCTCTTGTGGTTTGACAACGGGCAAATTAAATGAATTATAGAAAAAAAAATCCCTCTAAAAACCAAAAAATGATAATGCCTCTCCCCAAATAATCTGCTTCCCTCTGTCTGTCTACAAACTATTCTGTCTTTGGCAGAATCCTTAATGTTATTGATATCTTGAGCAATACATTATTTTAATCTAAAAGAGAGCACCAGGCACAAAAATCGAATGTCTTTGAGGACAAGGGTCTTTACTTAAAATATGTGTGGCTGGGCCAGTTCAGAGCCTCCTCTGTGTCACTGCCAGGAATTAGTCACAAGGCAAATGCCCAATCAGTTTTTGTAAACTTATGATTAGCTTTCATCCCAACAAAGCCTGTGTTTGTCACTAGGGTCCTCGCTTTCTCTAGTTACTGGTTAAAGGATCAGTGACACACTTCAAAGATTTGGGGAACAGTTTCTGTTCTTTGTGAAGAGCATTTGTTCTCCCAAAAACAAATGCTAGATTTGTTCATTTGCTCCAAGAAAATGAGAGGGACATTTTTTTTCATTGTTTTCCAATTCCACCTCCGCATTTAACAATGAAAAGCCACACTACCCTTTCCTCCAGCTGAGCAGAAAATGTGAGTAAGCCAAGGTCTACATTATGACATTTCTGAACCTTGGGAAGTCACTGTTACACAAAAGCAAGGCAGGATTTACTCAGCTGATGAATCGCATTATCTCACAAACGGCTGAAACTTTAGATTTCCTTAAGCATTCATTCATTCATTCATTCATTCATTCATTCATTCATTCATTGAGCAAATGAAGCCTCCACGACAAGCCAGGCAATGTTTTTGGTGTTGGAACACATTAATGAATGCAAGAGACAAAAGTTCCTGCCCTCACAGACTTGATACTCCAGTGAAGGAGACAGATAGTAACAAAACAAATTGTAAATTACACAGATTGCTAGGTAGTAAGTGCTACAAAGGAAAAAAAATAAAACTAGAGAGGGAGGTAGGGGTTCCAAAGGGTGTGTGTATGTGTGCATATGTATGCGTGTGTGTGGGTATATGCATGCCCAGGTACGCTTGCTCACCACAGGGCCAAGAACTAGCTCACCAGAAAGTGGAGTTTGAGCAAAGACAAGAAGAAGAAGTAGCAAGCTATAGGAAGAATGTAACAGACAGAAGGAACCACATTGCAAAGGCCCTGGGGTGGGAGTGTGCCTAGCTTGTTCGAGAGACATCAAGGGGCCAATGTTCCTAGAGCAGAATCAGGGGAGAGGAATAAGGGCTTTGGCTTTACACAAACTTAATTAGGATACAGAAAAAGGTAAATAATATTCATAATGAATCACTGGGAAATAAAGAGATAATAAAATGAAATACAAATTTAAATAAAACACATGTTGCAAAGTGATACTTTATGACTGGTGATCATATTTAAATTAAAAAGTACATGTTTATCATGATCACTGTCTCAAAGTCATCACTGAGATTATTAAAATCTAAGTAAGCGGGAGATTTATGAGTAGATGGTTTTACTGTGTAGTGATTTAAGGGATCTGTGGGACCGGGCCTCCCTGTCCAACATGGATAAAAGCTCAGCGTGGGATTATACGACTTGGGTCTAATGGGATGACATAACTTCCTTCCTTTAGATCTTCAAGGCCATATATTTTCTAGATTCTTCTATTAAAACCCAAACACTAGGTCAGGATGGGAAGGAGCCAGGGAAGGAGTAGGAGGAAGTCACATCTAAAGCAGGTATCAGGTAACTTCTCCTTTTGTTTTTTAAGTTTATTTAAAAGGAGTAGGAGGAAGTCACATCTAAAACAGGTATCAGGTAACTTCTCCTTTTGTTTTTTAAGTTTATTTATTTATTTTTGAGAGGGAGGGGCAGAGAGAGAGAGGGAGAGTGAGAATCCCAAGCAGGCTACAGGCTGTCAGCACAGAGCCTGACGTGGGGTTCGAACTCATAAACCGTGAGATTATGACCTGAGCTGAAACCAAGAGACAGATGCTTACCCCACTGAGCCACCCAGAACCCCTCGGGTCACTTCTTTTGAGAAGCAGCAGACAATGATCCACCCTTGAAATCCCATATATAGAGGTTCCTGGGGAAGAGCTCTAGGAAGGGAAAGGTGGGGCGCCTGGGTGGCTCAGTCGGTTAAGCCTCCGACTTTGGCTCAGGTTAGATCTCACGTTCGTGGGTTCGAGCCCCGCGTCAGGCTCTGTGTTGACCGCTAGCTCAGAGCCTGGAGCTGCTTCTGGTTCTGTGTCTCCTTCTCTCTCTGCCTCTCCCCCTCTCATGCTCTGTCTCTCTCTGTATCAAAAATGAATAAAGAACATTAAAAAAAATTTTTTTTAGGAAGGGAAAGGTGTGGCTGGAGGTCAGGGAATGACAAGGGACACAAAGCAAGTTCTATTAGTGTGGACAAATGTCATGCCTGTGAGCAAACTGCACCGCCACTAAAATTCCAAAAACATTTCTTTCCAGATATGACCAGCCACATAGTGAAGGTGCTATTAAGCTACCTTGCCGCAGGGAGGTTATTTCCAACCATATTGCGTCATTTGGCCCAGTGTTTTGGTTTTCTTCCTCTCTCTATAGCAGACATTTATTCTATGTAAGGTGCACGAATGTGCAATGGATATTTAGAATGACAGGTGTGGTGTAACAGCTGTGACAGCCTTCAGATTTATTATTTGATGTGAACGGGCAGCAGGGCAACAGCTTGGACTTCCATAGGAGACCTTCTTTGTCATGTACACACAGCACATTGACCAGAGCTCCAAGGCCAAGGGCTTCCCTTATGAACTAATTAAGCACCCTGGCGGGCACATCTTCTGCTTGGGCAGAGGTGTGGTGGTGAAGCACACAGCTCTGGAATTAGACTATCCTGGTTTGAATCTCTGCTCTGCCATTCATGGGCTGTGTGTTCCTGGCTGTGTGAACTTCAGTCGTTCTATAGAGTGAGGAGGAACAGTTACTGAGAGAATGACGTGGACAGAGCTCAGAACAGGCCTGGTGCTTGGTCAGCCTCCTAGGTGGTGACTGTTTCTGCAGTCAACCGTAATGGTTTTCAGAACAGGTCTTAGTGGGAAGATTCAGTTCCACTGTGCACAAATTTAATACTGCTTGGGATTCTTTCTCTTTCCCTCTCTCAAAATAAAAAACAAAACAAGACAAACACACACACACACAACACACATACACTGCAGCACATATTTTGATTATTCTCAACTGTTATTGTAACATTGTGTTAATTTTACCTTATTAAATATTGAAAAAGGGCCATCACCATTGGGAAGACATTAAAATATATTAAATTAAACTAATCTGTCTTTATGGAATATGGCCTTAGTGGATCTCAGATGCTATTTTTACAAGAAACCTCTGTTTTCTAAAAAGGCCATCATGGCATACCTATAGGAAACAAAATGGAGAAGCATCAGATCAACGTGTCTCTGGGTATGTTGAGACCCTTCCAGAAAATGACTTGCTCCAAGGTCATGGTCACCTCGGGGCAACGTTGAAACAGGAACAGGTCACAAGAGTAGTTTCGGAGAAGAATGGCCAAAGTCTACCCTGGTTGGGCACACAGGCAGGAGGAAATAAAATTTGTATCCGATCTGGTCTTACAGCATAGAGTTTTTTTTTTCTCTTTAAATTTTTTGTAAAATTGAAATATGGTGTTCATTCTGTGGCACTAAAACGCTTTATGACTCAATAGAAGCTTAATAGTGACAACAAGGTCTTTTTTTTTTTTTTTTTTTTAATCTTCTAAGCGTTTTAGTCCGTGAGCACTGTGCCGATGGCTTGTCCCGAACCAGCAGATCTGTGATGCTGGCGAACAGGCAAGAATAAGAATGGTCTTTTTTTCTTAAAATTTTTAAATGCTTATTTATTTTTGAGAGAGAAAGATAGAGACAGAGGCAGAGTATGAGCAGAGGAGGGGCAGAGAGAGAGAGGGAGACACAGAATCCAAAGCAGGCTCCAGGCTCCAAGCTGCCAGCACAGAGCCTGATATGGGGCTCGAACCCACACACCATGACATCATGACCTGAGCTGAAGTCGGACACCTATCTGACTGAGCCTCCCAGGCGCCCCAAAAAATATTGTCTTTAAGTTCAAATACTATTGGCCAAAATGTAATACTGTCAGCTCATAACAAAAACTCCTTTTTAGGAAACAAATTCTATTTTACCTTACATTTTACTCAGGAAACAAACTGGACTTCCATTGAACTGTATATTTCATAGAACTAGATTTCAGTGACTCATAAATTTGCATGAAAAATAATTCTTTATAAAAATAAAAAAGGGAACTGCAGAAAATTCTCCATAGTCTATAAATAGATGTAAAACATTGATTACAATGAAGAAGCTGTATAATGCCAATAAGAGGAAGCATACTTTTGATTAAAAAAATGAATTTAAATTGTAACGAACCCTCTAACATTACTTGCACAGAATTCTGTATCATCTGAACAATTTAAAAAGGAGTGCCATGGTATATCCTAACAAACCTCCTCCATTCCTTTTTTGCAGGAAGCAAATTACTGACCGAGGATAAATGTAGTGTCATTCCAGATGCCAAAGTGTGTTATGGGCCAGCCAGACTGGAAACGAGGCGAGTAAAATGTGGAAAACAAATCAGAAGCGCTTTGCCACAGAACAAATTGACAGAAAAATGTTAAAGTATTAGGTGGTTTTCCAGAAAATAGGTTCCATGGCCCACATGGGTCACCAATGTGACTTCTAGAACAGGAACTAATGAGGAAGGGGTACGAGGCACCAGGGGGTCATTAGCCGCAACACTGGACACGGTAGAGCTGCATAAAGAAGAAAGCTGGGCGCTCCCTCCCCCAGGCATGACCCACATGACTGTTGGTCATCTCACGCCACGATTCTGGATTAAATGAAAGGAGTGACATGTCAGATTTAAGGACTTTCTCTGCTTATCCCATGTTGATGAGAAATAAAAGGAAAATTAGGTAATTTTTCTATTTTTAAAAATCCATAGCTCTTCTCCATGTGATTGATTGCATAGAAGATGAATGGACAGTGGTGTGGGTTTTGATTACCCAGGAGCTCAAAATAAAAAATTTATGAATATAAATTATGATTTGGGCATTTAAAATTGTGATTTGAGGCATTAATTATGCCAGAATTTGTCCGTGAGTACACATGAATTCCCTCCGCAACCAACGCATCACTTGAGGACAAAATTTCTGAGCCTCGTGATTCATCTTAGCACATGCCCTAGGGTTAAGCCGTTTTTCATCTACAAATATGAAAGAATTATTAAAATGGAAATGTTTCATGGAAATACCACCTCAGTCATTTGGCATGTGTTGAACTGAACACCCTTTCTGAACAGTGACCGTGGGACAAACAAAGCCACCACCACGGACATAACAAGGACAGAAACAGAAACAATGCAGGCCTTTCCCCTCACACTGGACTCAAATTTGTCTGCTTAGTAATAATGACATATTGTCCCATGTTACTGCTTCAAAAAAATGTTTCCAGTGACCCTTGGGAATGCTATGTACTGTTTGTCTTCAGTTTTGCCCTTGGCAAAATTTTCTTTGTTCAGATCGCTCTCTGAGAAAGTCATTTCAGTCTGAATTGTGTACATGCTAGGTCTTTCGGTTAATAAGAGTTTTTGACCTTTTAGTTTCTACAGCTAGTTCTTCTCTTGGACATGATTGATGGTATTAATTCTTCTTGCATGTGGTCTGGGGGAGACCACCCTCCCTTCCTCAAACAAGCATACTAATTCTGGGGACAAACTGGGATGACCACTTATCACTGCTGTGAATCAGGTCTCTGAGTGCCAGAGATGAAACCCACGTAGGGCAGAGATGTCTCCACGAAGATCGTGTTCATGCAACAACGGGGCAAAAGCTTGGTGAAATTTAAACAAGACAATGAAAGGCGATGACTCCTGGCAGGTCCGCTTGTCACTCTCCTCATTCTGGGGTCTCTGTCCTCAGGTGCCCACCCCAGGACTACTCACCCACCTGCTTTCTCTACCTTTCCTGGGCTTTCATTAAATTTTCCAAAAGTACTGATGCCAAGTGAATTTTCTCAAAACAATGGTTGGGCAGATGTCACATCTCATTCAAGAACATAACAGGTTTATAACTGAACATAATTCAAATGCAGTGCAGTATATTCACAAGCACACATTTCAGACTTAGCATATCTAAGAACTCTATCTTCTCAATGTCTTTCTGCCTTTTCTGTTCTGCCTGGTAGCACTGCCATCCACCCAACCTCTCAAGCCGGAGGTCATTTCTCATTCCTAACTGGCATATAGGCCCATTCAATATACTGTAAAGTGTCTTCTCCACTGGGATTCTATGTCAGGCTCTCTAGCTTGTCGCCTCTCGCCTCCTGTGGGTTTTCGGTTTCCTGTTTCACCCATCTATGCTACATCCAGTCTCCAGGGTATGCGTTCTAAACTCAGATCTGATTATGTGACTCCCTTACTCAAGATCCTTACGTGAGCTCCCATAAGCTATCCCAAACTCCTGGCCCAGATAATACTCTCCACTGTGCCTTTACAGTACCTCTGATGTCTTCACCTTGGGTCACACCAGTGCACTTAAAGTGAGTGTGGCGACCACAAGGCTTCTAGTCGTGTCTACTGTGCCTCTTCCCACAGCTGGATGTCCTTGTCCACGTCTGCCTACAAGATGCCAGCTCGTCCTGTTCTTCCTCAAGAATTTGCCTGCAAAGCTGTCCTATTGGCCTCTGTATCAACATTACACCTTGACACATATATATATACACACATACACACATATACATAAATATATACACACACATACATATATATACACACACATACATGTACATATATGTAACGTTTATATATATATACATATACATACATACATACATATATGTAATGTTTACCCTTTTGGGGCTAATTACACCACATCGCAATTCACGTAGTTTGCTTTGATCATGTCTGCAGTACAGTAGCTCATTTATGAATGGATGAATGAACAAATGTGGATTCATTCATTAAAGAAAGAAGGAAGGAAGGAACAACTCTCCAAAGTCACTTTCAGCCACTCCTTTCTTAGATCTATTTTCTGATCTAAAGTGGTTTACTTTATTTGCCATGTAAAGACTATACTTCTCTCCCTCCTCTGCTCAAGACTTGGCCATTTCCCCCACTGAATTTCGTTTTTCTGGACTAGTTTTAGAAACATTCTTCCTTTAATGATTAGTTCAAGTTCAGATCAGCCTGAATCTTTGGCAATCTCCATCTAGTAACTGGTCACCACTCTGATTTCCCAGAGCACTTTTAGTCTGTATATTTAACAGTCAATAATACGACTCTGCTTTCTTTTTCTGTGTGTTCCTACTACATCCATGTGCATATGAACAGTCTATTTATATGTGTATAACTGAAGAGTATGCTTGCTGAGCGCATGACTCATATTTTATAATGCAGGGTGCATTATCAGAACCTCTCATGGTTCCATGGTTCCCTATATATAAAAAGCAATCAATAATGTTTATTAATGAAGATGGTCACCAGACCTACTACTATATGTAGGTCTCATAAGTCATATTTTATTTGTATTAATGAAGCCTAAGTCACTTCAGAATAAACTTTGATTTACTCTCCATAAAGTGGTGAGATTCTAGGCTTGGATATCGGCAATGGCCCCATAGGCCATTCCGTGGTTACTGCACATTCTAATTGTGAAGAGCTATATGTGACTCTCAGCTGAGGGGAATGTGTTTTATAAAAGAAAGCCTTTCAGGTGTTCACTCTTTAGAACGAAGATCTTTCCAGGTCCTTCCCATATTCACTCCAACACTTATTGGCTCAAGGCAGTTATATTTCAGTAATAAAAATAATTTGAACAGAATCAGTCTATTATAATGTACATATTTGAAATCTGCTTTCTTACTGAATTTGTGGGTTGCTCTACAGAAGAAAAATATTAGTGTTCAAAGGGTTGTTTTCAGGAAAATGAAAATGCCCATTGCTTTCCCATAAAGTGGCTCTGGGTGACCAACAACTATCAGCAACACATTTTAAGACCTAGAGAGAAAATGAAGGAGAAAGTTTTCCTTAAGGATGATTTCTGGTTTGGGTCTGTAACAGGTATTTCATTTTCATTTAGCAAATGTTTACAGAGCATGAACTGAGTACCAAGGAAGGTACACAAGGTTAAGACGTATTTATTTTTTCCCTACCCCTCAATGGCACGAACACATTTAAGAGCCTTCAAAAATACATACCACTCAAATAATTTATTATTTTGCAAAACAAAGCAACTTGAAGACTTTTTTTTTATATTAGACCATATTTGTAGTTGGATTCCCTAAAACAGGGAAATGGTATGTAACAAAGAGATATTTTACAGGACACTTGGAACTTAGATATATTTTCCCGGTCCTTTGAATTATTTAATTCATCAAATTCTTTCTCAGTTTTTTTGTTTTTGTTTTCTTTTCTTTTCCCTGGGGGAACAAAGCCATTTAAGAAACTACCTTAACTACATGTTCTCAGTGCTTCGTGACAACAAAATAAATACAAACTTGCAGAAACCATTTCCCATGTTCTCCGCCATGTGGATTGCTCTCTGTTTTCCATTCTCCCCTTTCATCACCTGTGCCTACGGCCTCTCCTTCACCAGGCTAACAGCTTCTGTCAGCAAAGCTTTTATTCAGTACAGTATCAAAAGCTTTGCAGAAAAACGGATTAATCATGTTCGCTGCTTCTCTTTGTTTACCCTTCAATTCTTATGGAATTCAAACACACTAAAGAAAATGCATGTCTAATCACAAATGTGAAGCCCCTCTTAGTTACTTTGGTGCATTTCTCTTTGAAACATATCATATAATTAAAGGCTCTCTGAAAATCAAATCGGTGAGTTTTCCCAAACATGTCTTCCATATCATTATAAGGATTTAAACACATATTCCGTGTCCCTCGAGTTTGAAACAAGAAGCATATGTATACCAACGCCAAGGGAGTGATTCAGTATTTTACTTCTTTATTTTCAACAGATATTCCTTTCGAGACAAATATAACTAAGCATTTTTAAAACATAGTATCTTGGGGATTGGGTGTCATGAAGCAAGTAATAGAAGCCATGTGTTCTATGAACTGCCAAAATAGACTAAGAATGGTCTTGTCACTACTAAGTCTAAATGGAATAAAGAATCTTCACTCAAGTCTTATTCCTGAAAATCTCAGAATGCCATCCTTTGCCATTAATCTCATGCAATTAATTAAATGGGATAAATACTGGTGACTTTGCCACTTCTGTAAATCATAGTTTCCTATGGTAATTCTCTAATACATAAGGCCCCACTGGGTCAGGGTGAACATGTTCGCTTTGCTTTTTCCAAAATTGAAACTAGTTTTTCTCAATAGCACTGATGGTTCCTTCTATTAAAATGCCTCCTAGGGGCATCTGAGTGGCTCAGTTTGTTAAGCATCTGATTTTAGCTCTGCTCAAAATCTCACAGTTCATGAGTTTGAGCCCCACATCGGGCTTTCCACTCCCAGTGCAGAGTTTGCTTCGGATCCTCTGTCCCATTCTCTCTTTGCCGCTCCCCTGCTCATGCATGTGTGCTCTCTCTCTGTCAAGAGTAAATAAGCATTTAAAAAAAATGCCTCATAGCTGGAGCCCTCAAGCAACAGCGGGCAACACCACTGAACCATTTCTTCTACATTCAGACATTCCTGCATCATTTGAGAACACACCTTTCTCATCATTTTTGCCATCTTGCTGAGAATTCTAGGGTCAGCTGGAAATTTTTCAAAGTAGCGATATAATACTTATGTCTCAAATGAAAGAGTAAAAGATACTAATCAAATACAAAATTTTACAAGCACATCTTTTTCAAACCATTAGCCAGGCACAGCCCCATCAAGATAAGCCCTTCTGGAAACAACTTCTATGGAAAAAATAAGTCGCTTGGTGGAAATCCATTAATACTGCAAGAAAAGTCACTGCCCTGAAGGAAGCCCACTGGAAAGGGAATTACCCTCACTGGGCTGGAGGGAATCCCTGCCCCTAGGAAGAGGGTGTGTCCAAACGAGATGCCAGGTTCACCATGCATGTATCTAACAGTCCATCTGCATATCTCTTCCTGTATTACCTAAGGGGAAACTGGGCTCTCCAAGTATTTTCCGCCTTCTCCCTTTACAAAAACTTTGAGAACAACAAACATGACATAACAGGGTGGGATCATCCCCGGACACGCGGATGGCATCAAGCATTTGTTCAACCGGAAGGGCATTTCTTCTATGAACTTTGTAGTTTATAAAGTCTCTGGCTAGATGGTAGGGTAGCACGCTTTGGAGAGAGGACCATATTTCCGTAAGAAGTCGGCTGGATCTGTGGTGTTCAGAACGGCCCTGGTGTGAAATATACACACGGAAGACCCAGGTGCAAATGAGCCCGTGTGAGCCATGCAGCCGCCAGTGCAGGGGCCCATCTTGCACACCTCAGGTGCAGTCTCGGCTCAGGACGCACAGCAGGAACACATTAATCAACACGTTCAAGGAATGCATTAATCAACACCGCCACGTCGGCTGGCATGCCCCATTGTCTAACCGTGCATGCTAACGAACGCGCAGGCAGCAATATGAATGTGGATTTGCACCGCGCCGTCAGAGACAAAACCCTTTTCACGACCGGCCCCATGCACCATATCCTACTCGACTCTTTCAATAGCCATCATTCTCTCCTGTCTTCGTGCTAGTTTATGGACTTGCTTTCTGCCACAGTCAACCAGAAACAAAGACGCTTCACAGACCAGCCAAGTCAGACAAAAGCTGTAGAAATGCCTTCTGCAGATATGAAAATGCAAAGCTTCGCAAGAGATGTTTTTCTTCGCCTCGCAAAACAGATGCTGTCGTGAAAGGCAAAATAAAACAAAACAAAGCAAAGCAAAAAAAAAAAAAATAGCCTGAGCATCTATTTGTGCAGGCAGTCAGATGTGACAGCAACATACTGTGTCCGCAGCAGGGGCCTGGGCCGGGCTTCCTGCTCTACACCGGGCTTCATTTTCCTCCCGGGTAGTTACCTAGATAACCATCCTGTCAGGATTCGGCTCCCTCCAAAAGCAGCCAGGGATGAAATGCCCAGCTGCTGGAAGGAAGGGGCCTGATAGAAGCACCCGCAGCTCAGGCACACATCTCTACCTTTGTGTGTGCAGAGTCTGTGGGCCCGAACACCATGGCTTTCTGGTGTCCTCCCACTGGGCAGGTGGTGGCCCACAACGTTCAGTAAACATTAATTTTGGGCATGAGATTGCCCAACATAAAGATCATAATTCTAAACGAATAGAAGATGCCCTTGCTTTTTTTTTAATTAAAAAAAATTTTTTTTGATGTTTATTTATTTTTGACAGAGAGACACAGGGTGAGCAGGGGAGGGGCAGAGAGAGAGAGAGAGGGAGAGACAGAATGCAAAGCAGGTTCCAGGCTCTGAGCGATCAGTACAGAGTCCGATGTGGCCCTTGAACCCACAAACCATGAGATCATGACCTGAGCCGAAGTTGGACGCTCAACGGCCTGAGCCACCTGGGCGCCCTGAGGGATGCCATTTCTAATTATCATTTTGAATAGGCTTCCTCCCAGGGGCAGAGTTATTGCAGTAGAGCTTGCGTTTGCTGAGAACAAGGGTCACAGGGCAGTGACCCCTTCCCTAGGGGCACAGTTCTAGGTTCTGGTCGTTTCAGTGAGCACCCAAGTTAAAGTCCATGGCCCTCTGATCTGGCCTCACCTCACCACCAGCTCTGGCTCTAAACATTTAAAGCAAAGTGTTTTCAACATTAAAACTCAGCCACAAGCGCACCAGGGAGAACAAATCTGACCCAGTAAGTGTTTGCAAAGAGCTATTTGCAAAGGTCACCGCACCAACCCTCTGGTGCATCAGCACTAAGTCTCTACACATTTCCTGTACAGGAGTGACCCGGGCAATTTTCTCCTTCCAGATCCAAAACAGATCTTTCTCCCCACCAGACCACAGTGGAGGAGAGGGGAAGAATGCAGGACATTTGCAGCGTTCCCTCAACTGGCAACTGGGATGACTGTCACAGCCACACAAACACGATGGGACTTTTCTCACCTGTCTCCCACCCTTGTCTGCTAGTCCCCTCCCACCACCTCCCACAAAAGAATGCCTATGGCCTTCTTTGGGTACCTTTCTGAGCCTTCAGAGACAGCTCTCAGACTGATCAGCCAGGATAGTAAGTAGGAGGGAGTCTAGGGTGAGTTTCCAGAGAAGAATGGTAGTGGTGTCCCCTGTGAATTACAATGGTCAGGATGCAAGGGGTAGAAAGAACATAGTCAATAAAGGCATTTCCATCACCAATGCCACTCGGAGTTAAACCTCGGGACGTGTATTATAATTCAGCCTCTCCACAGAAACACTGGGTGGAGATGCAATATGTTTCCACCTGACCACAGGTCATGGGGTGTTACTCAGGCTCCGTGTGGTAATGGAAAGCTGTGGAGAATGCCAGATGGAGAAACGGAATGTTCTCTCCCGTTTGGCTTCCAGGAACACTGCACTCTGGTGCGGAGCCATCAGTCCATGCCCAGGTCAGCCATGATCACAAGGCAAGGTCTGTCCACGTGTGCTACTGTCTCAAGTGCTGTGGGCCCCGCGCTGAAACCTGGAGCTGGTCCTCATCATAGGTCAGGGGGAAGAGGGAAGAAGGCAGTGAGTACGAGAAAAGATCATTCTGGTTTTCTAGGTGACCAAATTCTTAATCAATTCTAGCCAACGTAAAATAATCAGGAGGTGAGGATCCTGTGCTTATATTGAGATCCTCGGTTTCTGTCAGCCCTGCACTTCCCTGGGGACTTCTTATCCATGTGCTTTCCATCTCCGGTCTCCTGAGGTGGGTGTTCCCTCTGTGGATGACCTGTCTCCTAACGTTGCCTGGTGTCCAGTGACAAGAGATGAAACTTCTAGCTGGACAGTGATCCTGGAGGACCAATTTTGATCTCTTTATTTTTATAAGTTATTTATTTATTTATTTATTTTGAGAGAGAGTGCACACAAGCAGGGGTCAGGCAGAGAGAGAGAGAGAGAGAGAGAGAGAGAGAGAGAGAGAATCTCAGGTAGGCTCCATGCTGTCAGCACAGCGCCCGAGGCAGGGCTCAGACTCACAAGCCATGAGATCACGACCTGAGCCAAAGTCAAGTGTGGGACGCTCAACCTACTGAGCCGCCCAGGTGCCCTTCGACAGATCTCTTTATCTTCAAAGAGTATTTTGTGCTTCGTAACAAAATACTGATGCACATTCACAAATCAACTTAATTATAAGATAATGTCTTTTTAATATGATCCGTTCTATTATCTACTCAGAAGACAAATACCAGTCTCCTAATGTGTATGCATAATTTTATAAAGTTAGTATGGTGAGTCCAAGGGGAAGAACAGCTTTTGAAACCTCAACGAAATCCAATCATTTATAACTACCATAACCTGTCAGGTTTTCCTTTCATACAGCTCGCCAAATGGGTCATGCCTTGAGGTAGAGCAGAGCACTATTCTTCAGACTTATCATAGTTACAACCAGGACCATGTTAACACAGATGCCAGCACGGAAGCCAGTTCCACAGAGTGATCTGGGGGGCCTTCCCCCTCTTCACTCTCACTCACTTGCTGGAATTCCACCATTGGCTGTCCTTCATTAAACTTTTTTTTTTAACATTTTTTATTTTTGAGGAAGAGAGAGGGAGGGCAGAGTGTGAGTGGGGGATGGGCAGAAAGACAGAGACACAGCATCCCAAGCAGGCTCCAGGCTCTGAGCTGTCCACACAGACCCACCGATGTGAGGCTCGAATTCCTGAACTGTTGAGATCATGACCTGAGCCGAAGGTGGACACTTAACCGACTGAGCCACCAGGCTTCCCAAGCTGTCCTGCATTTTAGCCCGAGGTTTTCCAGCAAGGCAGAAGAAATGGAGAGAATTCTTCTCCTTGGAGAGAATTTACACACTACCGTTAATGATGAAGGTGAACATGGTTTTTCTACGTGACTGGCCTCTGCGTGACTGGATATCAACCAGCAAGGGTAGCACTTTCCGGAGAGAAGGGAAGTGGGGGTTCACAAGCCACAGCGGGGGTCATTCATATCTTGCGGACACCACAGCACACCAGCGAACGTGGGAAAGACTACTGAAAACCCTAAGTAGCTACAAAAAACTTTCTTATTCTAATGTCAGAGGCTGAATTCTTGAATAGCCGGGGGACATTCTGAATACAAGAGTGCTTCAGAATTTGGGGAAGTTTCAGGGCGCCTTTGTTTCAGGGAGACAAGGGAAAGAAATGGGGAAGACACTCAGTATTTAGTTTCAACCAGATTAAATCATTCACAAAGATAAAATGAGATATTTCAGCAGCTCTAATATAGCCTGACCACTACAAGTTCACTTCAGTCATCTAACAAAAGACTAGCCAAAAAGATCAATGATAAGAATGTACTCCTAAAGGTAGAATTCAACCTTTTCACTTGTTCCTCTTGAAGATTTTAAGTGAAATAACTCTCACACAATGAATGAAAGAGAAAACTGTGCATCTAGCCAGGAAAACTTCCCTAGAAACCACATGAGAGTGCCCTTGAACGTAGGAGAGCCCCCTTTATGGAACTCTACCCCGCCCCCCTCAAAAGCAACACACACTCCTTCCCAGTGGTCCCTTCACTTGCCTGATCTTCATGTATTTTCCCTTTTACTCGAAACCACCATTTACAAATAAGCTCCTGGTCTTGCTGTCTTTCTGTCTCTCCTAGGTACACACAATACATAATCTACAGAAGAACATGCCATAATTTATTGCTGATACTAGTGATTTATTGTAGGCTACTTTCCTTAATGCCATTACTATTAGTTCCTAATTCCTAACAACTGTGATTTGCCATATCCAGACGTCCATGTCCCTGTCAGAATGGACAGGTCTTGCTCTTCCGTTGCTCTCCCCTGTAGACGTTATTGCACAGACACTTTTTGGAGAAGGTGTGTATAGGTATATCAAAACTCTTATAAAGTAAGTCATTTTACATTAATGAAGGGAAGTTCTACTACTCGGAAGAGCCACCAATACGAAACTAAACTCTTTTGGTATTGGTCGTACGTATCCAACTTGGCACTTTTGCTAGCCTTTACTAATTTTCACTTTTCAAGAGCTCTTCAAGCAGAATGAAATTAAAATATGTGCTCTTGATTTACAAAGCAACGTTCTTAGTTTCCAGGCTACCAAGTTGGGGATTTCTGGTGGTATTTTGGAACACCATAGTAATTAGTTTATGAGGCCAGTTTTAATACAACACAATGGAAGCAAAGTCAACTGAGGCATGAGTCATTTCCTCTCCAGCAGAATGGATCAATTTAGGCATTTCTCAAGGACAAGAGACAACATGCTTGCAAGATTTTCCTACCTCAAAATCTTGCAGAAAGTCTGCTTTTCATAATTAGAGTCCATGAGAGTTTCTTTACTTGTTAAATAAAACCTATGAGGCAGAGGACTAAGTGTCTGAACAATCACGCTCTCATAAATTCCTTACGAGACAGAGTTCTCAGAACTGTGTTCCCGATCTCCAAGTGAGATACCCTTCATCAAGTTCAATACTATAATAGATGGCTTTTCAGAAGGCCTCACAGGCCGGGAAGAGACCATGCTAGAGCTGATAATTCTGACTGAAATGGGAAAGTGGTGGGCAGTGGGGGTGGCAAATTGAGGTACAAAGCAGAAAGCACATATCAAAGTAATATTTCAACTTTCCAAACAGACTTTTGTGTTGTTTGGACTTCATGAAACAACAACAAAAATCATGTTCGGATAAGTATATTCTCAGGAGATTTTTCTGACATGTGATTGAATCAAAAGGAGACTCTTTTCTTGTAAATGATACCTTAGCATTTTCAACCTTTAATTCCTCCAGAAACATAGTGCTTACTAGCAATGCGTTCACTCTGCTGTCTATTTGCTAAAGTTTATGATGTGTTATTTAGTAACACAAAACTCTCATTACTATGGAAGGACATGAAGGACTGGCTTTCTCTCTCTGTGTATTTGATCCACCCTCTTGGACAAGCAGTATGACTAATGTTTTCGCATCTATATTCCTACCCCCCATCTTTCATCATACTCTTTGGATTGAAAACTATTAATTATGGCAACAATATTACAGAGTCAGATCATTTAACAGTAGAATTCCCTTTTTACTAACTTAATCCTTTTCAGAAGACCAATCCCTACCTTTGAAGAAGGTCTTCCTGTCTGAAAAAGTTGTTCTTCTAATTCTTTAAACCAAAAGTCTTCTTAGCATAGTCCTGTGGGTCAAACAGTGGGGGGAATGTTAACAAGACATTCATCGTCAATCACAGAAGATTGTCAATACATTAACTCCGACTGCCTCCCTGATAGGAAACACAACTACCAGGGGAGCCCTGCAAGGAAAGACAAATTATGAATAGAGTCGCCAAAACACATCTCTGCTGGTTTCAATCAAAGGAGACAGCAGAGAGGTGACTAAAAATAATTCTGGTGGCCATCCCTCTAATGCAACCCAGCTGAAAGCAACATGTCTGCTCCCTGTTTCCAGTTCAGGAAATAAAAGGTGTTTTTGGTCATGCACTTATACAGTGAGGCTAAAACACTTCCTTCCTGTGGGCTACCTTATTATTGTTGCAATTCTTAAAAATTTTCATTTAGGGGGCGCCCGGTGGCTCAGTCAACTAAGTGTCTGACCTTTGATTTCAGCTCAGGTCATGATCTCACGTTTCGTGAGTTCAAGCCCTGAATCAGGCTCTACACCGAGAGCATGGAGCCTGCTTGGGATTCTTTCTCGCTCCTTCTGTCTCTGTTATTCTCTCACTTGGGTGCTCTCTCTTGCTGTCGCTCTCTCTCTCTCTCTTTCTCTCAAAATAAATAAACTTAAAAAATTTTTCATGTAGGATAGTAGGAATTCATTTGACTTTGTTTGGAAGGCACCCCAAGTTCTCAATGAAGGTCCTAAAGAGATGGTGGGAACAGCCAAAGGGGAGGGGCCCCAGTGGACTGTGACAAAAGCTCAGCTATAGACAGTTTCAGAGCTCAACCAGCTCCAATCCCCCTGCACTCCTCAGCCTGAATGTTTCCTATGCAGATACTCCAGCTGAGAATTAGCCAGAAAAGGACAGCATGGACAGGGGAAGATGACAATCGTCAGTTGAGCACATTAGGTTTCATTTTTTTAGACAACCAATTCAGTGTGTCACCCAGGGTTTCTAAGGGAGGATTGTGGCTTTTAGGACTTTGGAGTTTTGGAAACAGAAGTCATACTATCAGCCCTCTGAAGAAACCTTTCAGAGAGAAGAAACAAGTGTCAATTCAGAAACTCCCGACTGCATTGAAACATAAGACAACTATGAATTGCAAAGTGATTCCGTTAATAAAATAAAAAAGATGTGCAATCATCTCAGATGTGTTTGTTTACACGTGCATTATACAATATTTTTTGTATTAAACTGCAAAGACTTTTACCTTAATGACATGTAAAACCACTCTTTATAGATTTTCATTGCATCTGATGCAATGACATTTTATTAGGACAAAAAAAATTGTTGTTGAGGTTAATGATTCCTCCCTGGAATTAAAACCAATTTTAGGAAAGAAAAAAAAAATCAAAACAGTTTTAGAGTAATGAAGGATTTCTTCACTTGCTGTTTAGTTCTCACTTTTTTTTAAAGTAGGCTTTATGTCCAACACAGAGCCCAACATGGGGCTTGACCTCCCCATCTGAGCTGAGATCAAGAGTCCAATGCTCTACTGACTCAGCCACCCGGGCGCCCCTAGTTCCCACATTTAAAAACCTCTTTGGGGGCACCTGGGTGGCTCAGTTGGTTAAGCGTCCGACTTCAGCTCAGGTCATAATCTCGCAGTTTGTGAGTTAGAGCCCCATGCCAGCTCTGTGCTGACAGCTCAGAACCTGGAGCCTGTTTCTGATTCTGTGTCTCCTTCTCCTGAAGTTATAGCTATAATAACAGTTCAATCCAACAAACATATGGAATATTTAATATATACCTTTCAATACACTGGATAAAAGAGGATAAAAGAATATATACATGAAGATATAAATGAGGATACAAGAATATGATATAATATTAATGAAGATAAAAGAATAATACATGCGGGGTGCCTGGGTGGCTCAGTCAGTTAAGCAACCGGCTTCGGCTCAGGTCAGATCTCACGGTTCGTGGGTTCGAGCCCCGCGTCGGGTTCTGTGCTGACAGCTAGCTCAGAGCCTGGAGCCTGTTTCAGATTCTGTATCTCCCTCTCTCTCTGACCCTCCCCTGCTCCAGCTGTCTCTCTCTGTCTCTCAAAAATAAATTTTAAAAAAGCATTAAAAAAAAATACATGAGTGCATCTTTACCAGTGAAACGTGATCAGGTTGGCATGTGGATCCTTCTCCGCCCTCCCCCTTCACCTAGCCGGCTCTCCATCTTTCCACGATCTCTCTCCCCCAGGGCAGCTTGGCTCTCTGCTTCTTGGTCCTGCCCAGCAGCTCAGGCAGGTGGCTTAGCCCAGCACCATAGTTGACATGAGGGAAGCCCCTCCCACCGAGGGATGTGGACCTTGGGTCAGCCTTTCTCTTCCCCATTATAGCATTAATGTCTGACATCAGTTTGGGCCTTGGGGAATCAGACCCTGCCCAACGGAGTACTTTGCTTCTGGGTCATTTTAAGCCAACTTCACTCCGGGGGGAGTGTGTCACCTCTTTGAGCCCAGAGTAATGGATTTGTGCCCTGGGACTCAAGATCAACGCCTCGGCCAACATACATAGTTATTTGTCTGCTTTTGTCAGTGTTGCAACTACAAATATCTCCTTTGGGAATGGAAACATTCCTGGGGTGCTGGCCAAAGCCCACCACTATCCTTTACCCCCAAATAAACAAAACAAGGCGAATCTGCAACTCAAAAGGGTAGCCCAGTCTTTCCTTCTTAAAGTCTCTTCTAAAATGAATTTTTGTGTAGGGCAAAGTCCACAAAAACTCAGAGTGCGTTAGTTCACTGAACCAAGATTTTTGGGGGGAACCTCACCCCAACTACTTGGCAGCACTCCTCGTGTCTGAAGCACCTACAAGCCCGATGCTGTGGAGCTACTGCTGAAACTCTCTATCACAGATGACTGCGGGCTACCGCTAACTATTGGGAAGTGGACTGACTAAAGACACATGTCCATAGAATTGAAGTTGCCATAACTTTTACCAGGAGGAGAAAAAGACCTCACCTTTTATGGGCTACTACTGTGTCTCAGGCCCTGTGTGTAGCTTAGGTGACACCAATTCTGTAAGTATCATCATCATCCCCTTGAACTGAGGCACAAAGAGGTGAAGTAAATGACCCTACTCCCATGACTCCCAAGTAAAACATCCACTTATGAGTCAATCCAAAACTTGTGCCTCTTCTACCTCCCCCCAGGGGCTTCCGAGAGAGGCCAGGATGAACATGGAGACGGGGTGCTCCTGAGAGTTACAGGGAGGGCAGCAGCAGAAGAAGCTGTTGGAAAGGGTGGTCAGGTGGATAGGAAGCAGTGAGGAAGCCAATGGTCATAGGATCTGGGAGGCAGGAGGGAGGGCCACGGGTTGAGACCTGCAGGAAGGATGTGTGCACATGGAGGGACTCAGTGGCCGTCAGCAGGAAGCCCCCACACCGCAGACGAAGCATCTCCCGTGGCCTGCAGTCTCCACCTGTCAGCAACACCTACTGCACTATCATTCCAATGCCCCTCGCCAAGAATTTCCTTTATTCAAAATGTTTCGCCAAAGAAGCAGGTCTGAAAATACTACTGGGTATGGTGTAGAAGAAGATGCTTTTGAACATAGATTTTAAAATGAAGTCCAAGGAATGGGATTCTTCTGATAAACTTGAATTGTTTTTAGTATAATTCAGTTCAGCGCAAAGTGTCTTGAAAAGAACACACATGTAATTTTGCATATCTGTGGTTTCCCACAGACATGGTGTGGGGAAAACTATTTCGTCTTTGCTTGTGTGTATTAGTGATAGCACGCTGCTTCATTTTTAACCTCCTTGGGATGACTGCAACCTGAGCCTTTGCAAAGACCACCAAAAGACTACGTATTAATTGCATTACCGTGTCACCAATTATGCCAAACATTTCTAGGGAATGAGCTTTTGTTACGTTCATTACTCTTGCTTTGACAACTATGTCAATGGGCTTTCATCACTCTGAAATGCATCTAGGTTGACAGAATGGGGTAATACATCATTGCTAAGGATTATTTTTCCTATAACAAAGTAACAACTCAATTTCCTTTAACCAGAATACAATCAACTTATCCTATTAAATAAAACCAGCCCTAAGTCAAAAGGTCAAGATGAGATCTGATGTAATTTAAAAGTAGCCTTCAGAAAAGAGAAATGATATCTAGGTTAAAAAAAAAATACAGAAGCCCAAAGGCCATAGAACACACAATAAATCAATTACAATAAAAGTTGTTCAATGGTGCAGAAGTATAATGTTAAAAAATTCAATAATTCAAAAATGTGAACATTTGCCTTGGCCACTCATGGAAAAATAATGAATTTCCTAATTGCTCCAAAGGAAATTGAACAATTGATTGGCATGGATACTTTGCAGGATTTTTGTTTTTCTTCGGTTTGGTTTATAATGAGAACCCATAACATTGCACATGCATCTGAAAATCTGTTATTGCAAACGCTGTGGGGTAAAAAGTAACAGCAAGCAAAAACAGTCTCATTCGGTTTCTGCTCTGGCATAACCATGAGGACATTAAAAATGCTAATATGACTCTTTGGTTTCCATGGGGTAGATTTCTAAAAACTGGCTTTAATTGATAATACAGCAAAAGGCAGATGACATTAAAATGCCAGGCATTTGACCCTCAAGCCAATTCTGTTATCCACTCTGATGATTCTATTTCCTGTTTAAACTCTTAAAAAATCAATATGATGGAGAAATACTTTTTAGGACATCAAATGTGAAAACCTTGATGTACATGTAACAATGTATTTATCCACTGGCACTATTACGTGTTTATGGGCACATAAAATTGTTTTGTGCTTTTACCATTTTGAAATGATGATTTACAAACTTATTTCTAACCTTTGCTCATCACAAAACCTCAGTAGTATCATAATCATGGACTAACCTCCTACCACCCCCACCCCAACTCTTCTTTTTCTCTCAACTTCCTGCCTTTGACATGATCCTTGGACTGAATTCGGGGTCCATTCATACTTATTAACTGGAGAGAAAAGGATAAGCAAATGACCCTATTAAAATTGGCATTTATCTTTGGTTTCCCTGGGTGTGCCTGTCACCCAGCAGCCTAACTCAGCTTGGCAGGGGCAAAAAGCCCAAATCATCTTGAAACTCAGTTCTCTACACTTCAGTGGCCTCTGAAACAAAATACATTCCAAAAAGCAGAGCGTATGGTCCAGAATGAAGCGGGTTCAACCAGTACCTCAACCAGAGGGCAGCCTACCTGGCTGGGGCTCCAGGGACACAGGGTCCTACCTTCTAGCCCCAAGTGTAGCATCAAGTGCAGTTTACTCTTGCAAGACTAGTACACTTGTTGGGACTTGGGGCCAACTCCAGGATCTCGTAAATGTCAGGGTGGGGGCAGGGCAGGGATCCACTCTGATCGGAGACTTGGAGGTAAACCCGATTGTTCTGCTTTTCCTTTCAGGGAAGTGAAACCACTGAGCCCTTGATCAGTCACGAGAAAAAGATGGAAGACTGACTGCCCCCATAAGCTTAACACTGTTTCAAGGAACATCATCATTTCACTACCTTGTAGGCGGGGCGGACATCTGCGAGTGAGCAAATCACATTCATGTCTAGCATGATGGATACATGTCATCTTGCTGTCTGTCTGGGCACGGGCAATCATGCTGTCACAAACAGTGTTGTAATGTTTTATTCTACACGCATGGCACATTTTGTGGTTTAACGGGAGCAACTCCTATAAATAGAAATCTCGAATTCCAGGGTGCAGTAATGGCCAGCCTTCTCCCGGAGAGCCATGTCCCCCGTGCCATGCAGAGTGGCCATGGGGAAGGGCCCCTGTCCAGGGTCTGCCCTTCCAGCCCCCCTTTCCCTAGGTGAGATCGTGCGATGTAAGGGAGCTAATCTGGATTACTTCCTTGCCCAGATGTTGCAGAAACAAGTGGCATTCCCATCCCTCATCTCTCTACGACTGGCTGGATGTCAATGCCCCATATGACTTTGGAAGTCATGTGGCATGGCCTGTGTCAATGTAAGTCCCTGAAGGGTAACAAGTAGAGATCCTTCCATCCACACTAATGGTCTGCATTCCCAGCATGGGAAAGGAGTTCTAACCCAGTGAAGTTTCTACGACGTGGGGGTTTGTTACAACAATTAACTTTGCCCTATCTAATAGAGTCAGTGTGTTGTGAATATAACAGAAACTTTAAATTTCTCTCTATTTAGTTATTGAGAGAGAAAGAGCATAAGTAGGGGAGGGGCAGAGCAAGGTAGAGAGAGAGAATTCCAAAAAGGCTCCACGCTATCAGCATAGAGCCTGACGTGGGGCTTAAACCACGAACTGTGAGATCATGACCTGACCCAAAATCAAGAGTGGCATGATGGAGCACCTGGGTGGCTCAGTCTGTTAAGCATCCAACTTCGGCTCAGGTCATGATCTCACGGTTTGTGGGTTCAAGCCCCATGTCGGGCTCTGTGCTGACAGCTAGCTCAGAGCCTGGAGCCTGCCTCAGATTCTGTGTCTCCCTCTCTCTCTGCCCCTCCCCTGCTCACACTGTCTCTTTCTCTCTCAAAAATAAACATTAATAAAAAAAAAAAGAGAGAGTGGAATGTTTAACCAACTAAGCCACTCAGGCACCCCGGAAATCTTAGATTAAATCTCTTCCTTATTGGTTCTTTTTCTGTGCCTATAATCGAAGGGGAACAGACTTCGTTTTAAAATAAGTTCTACTAGAGACAATTAAAGTAACAGTGCCTATTTTGCTCCAGGAAGAAAAAGCATAAAGGAGGCTAGTTAAACTGTCACCGACTAAATGAAGGTCCTGAAAATGTTACAGAGCAGATCGTTTAAAAAACTTCTAAATACAAACCAAACAAATACAGAAGATTTACTTGATGGCATATAAAATAACACTGTACCTACAACACGGGGAAGGTTGCATCTGACTCAGTACGTGTAGGCAGGGCCTGGAAATCCACATTTTTCGGAGGCGGCCCCAGGGGTTTCTGACGCAGGTGGTCTTGGCTACACTTCTCAACAACGTGGTGAAGAAGGTCTCTGGTGGTTAAACCATGAAATGCACCACTTGGTGAGGTTGTCAGACTTCCTTCCTAGAGGAAAGCTGAACTGGGGAAGTTTCCCATGGAGAGAGTGGAAAACACTCTGTCAGCAAGCATTACAGAGCTCTGGGAATCTGGACAAGTCCGCCGTGATCCCAATCTTTAAGCAGCTCATGGTCTCGGAAGGGTGACTGTGAATGTATACCCGTGTGTGTGTGTGTGTGCGCGCGCACACATGTATGTGTGTCTGTGCAGAGAAGTCAGTAATGCGGAGAAGGAGGAAATAAAGATACCCTCTGGGTTTGAACTGGGGGAGATGAGACCTCACTCATGGCTGTGCAAATGGACATCTGTGGCCCTTGGCAGCACACTCATTTCCCCTGAGTATCCCAGTCCCACAACTCCACATAATGTTACCACCAACATGATGCAGAATGAAAGAGAGGAAGGAGAGGCATCCAACCCTATTCAAGAAGCAAAAGCAGCTATGTTTACCTATTTTGCACATTGAACTTCTATGTAACACGCTGGAAAGAAAAGATTCTAAGGCAAACACATAGAGTTTTGGAAAACTGCATGTCTATATGGGGAGTTAGTGTTTCACGAATAGTTTCAGTCAAGAATGATGAGAAAGTTCTGGAGATGGGTGACAGGGACGTTCACATAATGAAGCAAATGTACCTAATGCCACTGTACACTCCAAAATTGTTAAAATAGTAAATTTTATGTTATATATGTTTTGCCAATATAAAAAAAAATCATGGTTATAGGCTTCCTTCTAACTCAGTAAGTTAATGAATATGATAGGGTATTTGCAGGAAAAAAAAATTAACCTAACCCTACACTCTCCCGTACTGTCTATGTCCTTGAGAAGTTAGGAAAACATGGACATGTTCAACAGATATTTAAGGAGACTCACTGTGGCCCAGGCACTGTTCTAGGCCCGGAAGACCTACTGGTGAACAGAATAGAATCAAGTTCTGTCCTCAGACAGCATTTACTTATTCATCACCTCATACACTCAACCAGTGTTTATTAAGTGTCCATCACTTGCCAAGCTCTATACTGGGCACCAGAAATATAATGGTGAAAAAAACAACAACAATGAAATATCAGCAAAATAGACCCTTCTTTGACCTCATGAAGCTGATAGCTGACCACAGGAGACATACATGAACCTAAAATATCCACCTTGGAAAGTCATCGAAGCAGAGATGAGTGGATTCCTAGAGTATGTTGTGTGGCGATGGGAGCTGGCTCAGTCAAGGTCTTTGGGAAGACCTGATGTCTGAGTGGAGATCTGATGGACGGCACTGGGCAGGGACAGTGTGGCCGGGGCGGAGCAGAAGGAAGCGGAGAGTGGCCTCAACGAGGCTAGAGAAGCAGGTGGAGGCCCAGGGGCCACGCAGAGCTCTGCGGATCTTTTGGTTCCTAGATTAAGGGCAATAGGGAGCCATTGATGTACCATAACGAGGCTGGAGTGGGAGAGGAATGATCTGATCAAAAATAATACTGATTTGGCTGCTCTCACAATTCAAAAACGACCAACAGAAAATGAGGGCAAAGGACTACAAGTGACGTACTATACAGTTATGAAAATAGGTAAAATGCTTTGAAGCTCTCAGATGAAAGACAGTATTTAACATTTCAAAGAATTATCATGATCAGATAAGGAATTCTAAACAGCATACCAACTTTTAATTTTTTAGTACTAATCAAAACATAGTCTCTTAAGGTTCTATTATAAAACCTATTAGTGAAGCGGAATATGATTAAAACAGAGTCATCAGAATTTGCGAGGTTAGTAAATTAAGTTGCCCACACTTGATTCATGCTGTTTAAAGTGGATACTTTGGGGGGGGGGGATAAAAAGTTAAATGATTCGATCAAAGAAATGAAGTATATTAGACTTTGCAAAATATGATTGCATAGGCACCCTTCATTAACCTTCCAGGACATTTAACTAAATGTTGCACTAATTTGATTAATATTTAAGAACTTGGACTCAGAATCAAATACATATCATTTCTCCCTTTAAAATATGTTTATTGATGCTAATATATAGAGTTGAGTGGGGACCAAAATTCAGATCCGCACAATGCTGTGCGTGCTAAGGGCAGATACCTAAAGCAATGACAAGATCACCGTTTATATATAGTCATGTTAGCCAGGGGCTATTTTAATTTATGCAGATCAAACATCCAAAAAGGAGGTGACAGACATTCCTGCATTTCAAATTCTGGATAAAAATAGGGAGTGGGAAACATCACGCTTTTAATTGTGCAGTGAGTTAATCTGACCTCTGAACAACACAGTACATTCTAGACTATCTCTCGAAGTTCAGAGAAGTTGTATAGACTTGACCCCATATAATTTACACAGTTCACCTTTTCACCAAATTGTCATTGACACAATTCGAATCTGTCAATTCGTTGTTCTGCTTAAATTACCTTAAGAATGAACATAGATAGCAGAAGGCTCCCACGGCAGCTCGGGTTACATTTTTGTTATAAACAACTAAAGCCCTCTTGGTTTTATAGGGCCTGGGAACCACAGCTTATTTGCAGAAGCCTCCATCTCCAATGCTTTTTGAGATTTAGCCTTACAATAAAGATCTTCATTTTATTTTATTTAAAAAAAATTTATATAGTTTATTTTTGAGACAGAGAGAGACAGAGCATGAGTCAGGGAGGGGTAGAGAGAGAGGGAGACACAGAATCTGAAACAGGCTCCAGGCTCTGAGCTGTCAGCACAGAACCTGATGTGGGGCTCGAACCCATGAACCATGAGATCATGACCTGAGCCGAAGTTGGACACTTAACTGAATGAGCCACCCAGGCACCTCCAAAGATCTTCATTTTAAAGTTAATCTGACTCGGTTTAAAACCTATTACTGTTCTATCAGTTTACACTGTGGCCTAGACCAATGTAATATACTTGGGTACAAACGCGTTCCTAGATTTCCCGTGCAAAATCCTTCTGATTTTCAGAGCAGTGTTTTAAATGCCCAGTGAAACTTCATTTGTATCAAAAATGTAGTTCATATTCCTAGCAGACACCACAAATAATATGTCAGATTGTAGAGAAAAGGATAAAAATGCAGTAAGTCAGATTTAGCCAGAGTAAAAAGAGAATGAATACATTTACCATAAAAAGAGGGGGACAATCTTTTTTTGAAAAATTAGAAGCATCATTTGCATTTCTACTGTTGGCACTAAGCAAATCTCACTAAAAAGATGAAATGATAAGATGTCTGAAAAACTTTCAAACATTCGGATAAAGACTAGACATTTCTTCTTTTTTTTACTATCAGCTTTCAAAGTTGACAAGTCATTCCTTATTCAGAATCCTCTTTAGATACTCTAGTTTTTTAGTCTCTTCCTGATACAGACACGAACTCACAAGTAGCCCCCACACTTTTATTTCTCCTCCAAGCTTCCTGAGTAACTGCCATGACCACTGAACTAAATTTTTAAAAAAAATTATTTATGTTTTATTTATTTTTGAGAGAGAGAGAGAGAGAGAGAGAGAGAGAGAGAGAGAGAGAGAGAGAGGCAGGCAGCAGGAGCAGGGGAGGGACAAAGAGAGAGGGAGACACAGAATCCAAAGCAGTCTCCAGGCTCTGAGCTGTCAGCACAGAGCCTGATGCGGGGCTCAAACCCATGTACTTGGAGATCATGACCTGAAAGGAAGTCGGATGCCCGACTGACTGAGCCACCCAGGTGCTCCACCATTGAACTAAATTGAGGTCTTTTCATAATACTGCTCTGGAAGGGAAAAGGCACGAGCCACAAGTGAGCCAGAATAAAATGGGTTCCCACACAACTCCGATGTAGCTTCAGTGGTGTCCATCTGTTGTTCCCATGATATTTATTGACAGGCACCTGGGCCATCCTAATAAGGATTCTGTTTCCATTTCCTCATTGTCTGTGCAAGCACTGATTTTCAGGTTTACTTGTACTGATTTTTTGAACCAAAAGGAACTTTGTGAGCATTTAAAAAAAGGCAAAAAGCAAAGAAATTCAAATGGGATTTCAGTGCTGGAGTGGATTTCTCCATAGCGGTATCTGAGCAGGGCTGCCCGGTCCTCGTCAATCCCAAAATGGCTCTGGGACTCCCAGATCGTTCTGTTCTCCAGATCAGGCTCTAGACTTGAGAATTTGAAACGCTGGTCTTATGGAAATCTGGCATATTATTAGTTCCAGGTCACTAACTAAAGTTACGTCCAAATACAAAGCTGTCCATTTAAAAAGAGGTCATCTTTAATGCAACAAGACCTGTATTAAATGAACCCTTATTTCTAAATAAAGCAATCAAGTTATGAGTTCAATAGCTTACCAGGTGACACTAGGCAAATTACTTCCTCTCTGTGTACAAAATGGGGTTAATAATCCTGACCTGTCTCTTAAGGTCCCTGGGGACAATTCATTTAGGAATTGTCTAAGTGCTGTATAAATGTTTCCGGTGTTATGAGAGCTTGGTTTTATTGTCATTGGAATGCCACCATCATAAAAAGGAACTGAGAGGTTTAGTCAGAGGTGAATTAGCAAAGCAAGGTCTATGCTAATACAAGTGCCCTCTGACCTTGGATCACTGAGCTTGAAAAATCGCACAGATCAAAATGTAAATGAAGTTTGCATTTTTAGAGACAGCGTTTTTTGTTAATTCTTTTCCTATTCAATTCCTTTGCTTTGGAAATCATTACTTTGGAAGCAAACCATTTTCGATTTCTACCACCTTTTCTTTTTCATTATTTCTCCTTGCTATTCCCAGCACCATTTGCATTTCAGCATGACTTTGGAGGCATCCAAGGCCTTTCTTTCTCAGTCAGCTCTCTGGCTCACCCAGGAAACAAGCCTGTCAGGAGGCGTGAGCTGTGCAGACAACAAACTTTTTTCATTTTAAGGGTTTTTTTTTTTTCAATTGTGTGATCTCCAGACGTTCATTACTTTTAGAGGAAGTAAGTTATCTTTCCCTAGTTAACTTTCCATGGTTCATTCAAATATTGGACAAATAGTTACTGAGCATCTAATACGGACGTACCAGCCAGGTGCTGTTGTAGGTGCCAGAAGTAGCCCTGAATGGAAAAAGGCAGAAATCCCTGCTTTCATGTAGTGTATATTCTGGGGATGAAGACAGATAGTAGGCAAAATAAATATGTAAATAAATGTAATATGTTAGAAGGAAAAGATGAAGTGAGGTGAGAGCATGGATGTGCAGAGATGGAGAGGGCTGTAACCTTAAACATGATGGTCAGAGGAAACACCTCCTTGAGAAGGCGTGATGTCATGGAAGAGTTGAAGGATGTGTGTGAGAACCACTGGGGAAGGCTTTGCAGGCAAGGGGAGGGTTCCAGGCCAGTGCAAAGGCCCTGAGGTAGGAGATTTGGGGTTTGAGAACAGTAAGGAGGTCAGGGTGGGATAAGAAGAGAGAAGAGCAGGAGAAGGGACGGCAGAGAAGGAACGGGAGTAGCAGGTGATCAGGGTCTGGCACATGGGTGCAAGGCCTCCGAGTTTCACTCTGAGTGAAGGGGAGGCCCTTGAGAGGTTCTGAGTGGAGGAGTAACGTGACCTGACTGCCATTGGAAAGGCTGGATCTGGCTGAGAAAAGGCGGAAGGGGACCGAAGCTGAGGCAGGAAGGCCACACAAAAGATGACCGCAGAAGTGCAGAGCAGACATCAGCAGCTTGACCCGGGGTAGCACCTGCGTAGAGTTTCAGTGCTGTCAATTATGAATCACATCCTTCTTCTTCATGTCGCGGTAGTTTCTTATTTGAATCACTTCACTCTCTCAGAATGTGTTTTTCCTGTCTAAGCCTTCCCTTGCACCCCTTTGCTGTCAATACTAAGACTTTCTCTCCCATCAGACCACCTTTCAAAAGGGTCAAACAATCCACATTTGGGTGAGGTCAAATCAGCACGTGTGCTACTGTTATAAGATAAGCTGGGGTGTATTGAAACATTTTTAAAGAATTTATTTGAGAAAAAATCTATTAGAATCAGGCAGCACCCAACCTAGCAGTAAAACGGAGCTCCAAGGAGCTTATGAAATGAGAGGAAGTCATACCAGGCAGAAAAGCTGTTTGGTTACTGCGAGTCATTTTCCCTTAGGAGACGGCGGTGTCTATCAGGTGGATTTCTCTACCAGGGCGGATCAGGAAACTCCTGACTGACTGGTACAAGATTTCATTTCTGACAGTCAGACTGTCAGTAAGTCCTGGTTTGGTAATGAGAGACATAGCATAAGTGACTACTCTCCCCAAAGCACAAATGACTTAAATGTGTTCTCCTGAAGCTCTCAGTAAAGACAGCTGCCATGCACCAAGGGCAGGGCATCATAGAACTGATGACTGCGGGGAGAAAGCCTCCCGTGGAGGGGTGGGTGGAGGCTTTGGACTGGGTACAGAAAGTCTGGGATGAGGCAGGAGCTTCGGTTTTCAGTAACCACTACGAACCTGCTTCCCTTTGGAGTTAATTAAGTCCCTCTGGGAGTGCACACATTTTTGAAGTAAATTATTATCCTGTTTTCATCGGGATGTCTGTATTAAGCAAAGAAAAGGCTAACTGTCCCGTAACTCGCGTGTGTGTAAAATTTAATACTTTATTTTTTAATGCTTAGTTATTTATTTTTGAGATAGAAAGAGAGTGTGTGTGTGCATGTGAGTGGGTGAAGAGCAGAGAGAGAGAGAGAGAGAGAGAGAGCGAGAGAGAGAGAGCGAGAGAGAGAGAGAATCCCAAGCAGCTCCAAAGCTGGATGCAAGGCTTGATCTCACAAACCTCAAGATCATGACCTGAGCCGAAATCAAGAGAAGAACGCTTAACCAACTGAGCCACCCATGCGCCCCCAGTACGTTTTTTTTTTTTTTTTATCTTTAGCTGGGGCCATTATAATCAGACACCATACAGCAGGCAAGCCTAAGCCCCGAGCCCTGATGGCCAAGAGACAAGAACACACTTGACTTCACTAAACAGAAAGGACATGGCTGCATTCAAGCACTATCCATGTCTCTAGAAATGTGGTGGCAACGGCCACTATCCAAAGAGGAGATTCTGGAAATGGCCCTTGTGGGAAAGGAAGGAAGCTCCGCTAACCTCTTCAACCAGCCTAGAAAAGTTCCTGGAAACTTGAGGAGCAGTGATCAAAGAGCCACATGAACCAGAGAGATCTCGGACTCTGGCATTCTGGGACCATGGCACCTTCTCTGGGTACATGGGAAGGCTTGCATTTTTTATTATCTGTGTCTCATTATTTGCAGGATAAATAAGAATATTCTATTCTATAAATGAAGTGATATGTGACTTTTATTAATGGATTACTGCTTCAAATAAGTTATTTCTCTTTTCTTCATTTTGGGTGACTTAGAGAAAAAATACCTCTTGCTATGCCATTTATTTAAAAAAAATTTTAATGTTTATTTATTTTTGGGAGAGAGAGAGAGAGAGAGAGAGAGAGAGAGAGAGACATCTGAAGCAGGCTCCAGGCTCCAAGCTGTCAGCACAGAGCCCGACGCAGGGGCCCAAACTCACGGAGCACGAGATCATGACCTGAGCTGAAGCCGGACGTTTAACCGATCTGAGCCACCCAGGAGCCCCTACTTCTTGCCATTAAGGAAAAAAAATCTTTTTCCTGAGCTTGCAGTCCAGCATGGGGCTCCAGTTTCTCCAAACACTCACACTACCCACTCTCTCAACTCCTGCAGGGCATGACTCACATGTCCTTTTCTCCATGGCTGGAGCCACCTTTGGTGGCTGCTCTCTCCCAGTGGTAACATACACCCAACTCCCATCTCCTTTCCCTGCTTTATTTTCCCCTGGAGCACTAAACCCCACCCAACATATTCTATATTTTACTAATTTATTTTATTTATTGTCTCATGCACTAGAGCATATGCTTCATGAGGACAGGGTTTTGTTTGCTCTGTTCATGCTATACACACACACCGAAGTCATCAGTAAATATACCCATTAACTGGATGAGCTCCACAGAGCGATCAGATAATAGCATTAACTTGAGATGTCACATTCAAAGATGAATTCTGGCTAGCACATGCACAGAAAGTATTTCTGGAAAAATGCACGAGACTGAAAGCGGCATTTACTTTGAGGGGGAGAAATTTACGTAAGATGTCACAGCTGTATGTTCCAGTCATATCTTTAGATCATTAGAATTTTTTCTCACTCCGAGATGTCTGGGTGATGTGAATTATGAGTCACAGGAAGTGTTTTTTTTTTATCATCTTCAATAAAAAAAAACCTAATAAATGCTCACTTAAAAATAGTTAAGCACATACATGTGTAAAAATATACACATAAACATATTCAATGTGCTGAATGAGACGTGAAATTAACACAAAAAGATAATATATCTAATAACTCTTCTACATTTTAAAAAATGTTTCTTTTTGAGAGAGAATGAGCAGAGATGGGGGTTGGGTGAACAGAGGATCTGTGCTGATGACAGCGAGCCCAGTGTGGGGTTCAAACTCATGAACCACGAGATCATGACATGTGCTGACGTCAGACACTCAACCGACTGAGCTACCCAGGTGCCCCAACTCTTCTACTTTTTGAGTGCTCAAAGATCTCATTCCAAACAGGATGGACAGATCTGGCTTGAGTGTTATAACAAAGAGTTCCCCATAAGAGGGACAGTCTGAACGTTGAAGAAGGAGCCAGAGGAGAGTGGAGCCTCACATCACACCAAAGATACAGTAGCAAGTATTTCAGTTGGGCCCAAGGCTTGAAAAGCACTTCAGTTTTCCTTTGAATTTCATGGCCAAGCTATCATTATAGAATACAGTCTCCATAGTGAGATTTCCTGAGAAAAATAAAAGAAACCATGAAAACCAGAGTAACGGTGGGGACACCACAGAGAAGTAATTGGCAAAGCAGGAGAATGAAGCTACAAGATCAGACTTATTCACAGGGTCAGAAGATCCAGAACAGAAAAGAGGCAGTCATGACCAGAGACTACGACTCGTTAGCAGCAGATCAATGTTATTCTCCCTCTACTGCAGGTTGAGCGTGAGAATGAGGCCATGCGTAATAGAAAGGGACGATCTGCAGATTTGAGAGTTCATTTTCTGGGAATGAGCTGTAACTATCAAGCCTGGGAAAGGTGCCCTCCAGTCCTATTGGTGACAAACAGTGGCGCGTGGTGACCAAGCACACGAAGTTCTCAAAAGGATGCAGGGGACAGGAAAAGAAGAAAAAAGAATGAGGACTTGTTCTGACAGACAGAAAGGAAGGAAACATGGGCCCCATACATCATGTTCCCTATCCCACAATTATTCTAGGATCATTCAGTATTTGGGACCTTTTCTCTCTTTTCTCTCACTCTCTTGATTACTCCCCTTTCCAACCAAGGGCTTTGATTTGATTTTTAATCTACCCAACACCAGCTGTTACCAGAGCCTTCCTATTAAAAGGGCTTAGCTCAGTCTGATCATTAAAGCAAACATCAAGCACATGGGTCCAACACAGCATTTTGGAAGGAGCCTTCATCCGCACTCCTGCGCCAGACCCCAGCTCACGGGAAGACATTCCTAGCTTGAGAGCCAGGGCACTGCTGAAGCTCACTCTTCTCCTCCTTAAAACGGAGGTAATAAGACATGTCCTTTCCACAGAAGACTCTTAGGAGGATCAAACCAGACCCTGCAGACTGAAAATCATTATATATAAACATACAAGTTAGTGCGATGGTAATGGTGATGCTCTTTTACAGAAAAGGGAAAACGGTCCTAGGAAAACAGAAGAATGTCTTTCAGTACATTTGCTCTGGGTCCAGCTGTAATAAAAGTCAGATAATGGGTATTCTGAGGTGTATTTTCAGGGATGCAAAGCTTTGCTGCATTAGTATAACCACGCCATATTTAATTTCACGAGGTTCAAAATAAATGGAGTGCCATTGAATATGATCTCACAGGTGGTCTTTGAAGATATTTCATGAGCTAAAGCTAACAAATCCAATTATGGCATTTGGCATTTTAAAAAAAAGTGCCCCTAATCCAGCTTTCCTTATCCTCTTGACTACTGAACTCTCTGGAACACAGAATGAATGCAGAAAACTTGGGGGAAACTCTCAACCTAGTGCAGAAAGAAAGAAAATAGAATCTTCTTTTTCATCAAAAAGGCAAATTGGTAAAAGCTTAAGCCACACTTTGTGCACAGGAAGTGGTGCATTACAGTATGAAACAAACAAACAAACAAACAAAAAACCCAAACAGGAATGCAGCAGCTAAGGGTGAGTAAGCCCTGGCTGGAAAACTGTCTTCAGGTAATATAAAAATGGCCCAAGAGACCTCTAAGAAAAAACATCTCTACCCAGAATGACCAATTATATTGAAATCACATGTCAAGACACCCTGTTGCTATACCCTTACAGCAAACAGAAACCTACTAGCATTTATTTTTCTTCCAAACGTGTTCGCGTTTGCTACTGAAAATACTGGAACTCAATCTGACACTCACTGCCCTGCCCAAGTCCCTCTTCTAAGGGTTTAACAAGCTACATGAAAGATACTGACTTTTGATATAAACTCCATTAACCAGATCAGCACACTAAATCAAACCAAATCAATGAACAGACAACAGAAAGCTTCAGACAAGCCTCTATGGTTGGAATCCAAGTCTAATCTTGGCTTCGGTTTTAAACAAATCATTAAAATGCTACCTGGGAGGGGGAACAAAAATCAATGGGTCCCAGGAAGCACACATCCCTTCCCTTGTCACAGAAATAGACACAGACTTTACCTTACAAACCGAGTTCTCTTTCCTGCCTGGAGCAAGCAGAAAATTTTATACAACGTGCCCATCATGGCACATTTCTGCATGTAAGACACTGGTGACTGCGATCCACTGTGGCCGGACCATGTGCAGTAAAATGTTAAAGTCCCCTCAACAGCCAGTTCAAAGCTGCTCAGACCTCAGGGGCCTCCCTGGGTGATCAGGCTGGCTTTGTGGCAAGACAATGGGGGTTAAACATTTCCTCGTATCCACTTAGAAGCAAGAAAAATCTGTTTAGTTGCTCACAAATCTTTAGCAAAATACACACTAGGTTTGGTGACACTGTTTCAAGAAAGTGACTGCCATATTTCCACCTATGGGAAGAAGGTATCGAGGGTTATATAATTTCTTCTTTATTTTTAGCCTAGTATAACTTGAAATTACATTTTAGACTTCCTGTAGGGCCACTGTTTTAAATATTCTCTCTGTACGGGACACAGTAATCGCTTTGGACTGGTCTGCTTGGTTTTGCATCAGAACCTACTTCACACACACCCACAAACACGTATAATCAGCCATCCCCAGGGCACACAACCATCATGTCTGCCTTTTGTCCTTGTATGGTGGCCTAGAAACTCCATTTGCCTTAATGAAGTTTACTGTGAGATCTTACAAAAATAAATACTGCAGCTCTTTTTCTGTGTTTCTTTTCCCCTATTTATTTCTCAATTTTATTCCTCTTTCAGGCATCTCTGCTACCCGCTATCATCAGCACTTTACCTATCCAAGCAGTAAAAACTTTTAAATGTTGGTTAAGACTGTTCCTGTAAGCCTGGTGTTATTGATACATAAGTACATACAGAAAAACGGTAAGGAGTGAGCAAGGAGTTTCATGACAGTGCTAAATATATCAGAGTTATACTGTATGTTAAGAAGACACAAAGAAAGTACTGGAAGATGTTCTAAAACGTAGTGCGTGTACAGGAGGACCTCATTGTGGGCGTTGCCACACATCTTTAAGCCAACGCATTTTTGCTTGAATTTCTAGTGTTTATTTTTCAAGCTTTAAGGTTCTCTGGAAACACTTCAAGAGAAGTAGGTTTTTAAGTCATTCACAGACTATGATGCAAGTTTGGAAAGTGTCCGTTTAAGATATTTTCAATTAAAGGTACTCGCTTCCTAAGAACAGACCTGAAAATCTGTTCTCCGCTTATTACAAAGACTGGCATGAACAATGGGTGGATATATTTCTTTGAAGCTCTTTTCAGCACTTCTTAAGACCTGGTTGGAATAATGCCTTTCCTCACAAAAGCAGAACCAACATGTAACACAATCTCCTTCAAAGCATATTGTTAGGAGGTCAACACTCACCACGGCCACGTGACCTTCAAAACCCAACCAAGTAGAGACATCAGAGAATCTGACTGGGTCCTATCTCTGCACATCTAATTCTCTTTGAATTGTGTTAATAAAAGCTTCAAAAATATAAAATAATTTTCCAATTTGGTTTGGATTTTTTTTTTTTTTTTTTTTTTTTTTTTTACTCTTTAAAAGAAGCAGCAGAAAAGGGAAGCCTCTGGAGTTATTTCCTTTCATACTTACCTGCTGTTCCATATGTATTACTTACTAGGGGTACCAGCCAATCAGAAGCAAGATAACCAGATGTTTAAGCCACCAATATGACACCTGTGGGTAGTGAAACCAGGTTGGGGAGTATGATTTGGATTTGTTATACCTTTCGGTATATTCCAATCATTTCGTCGGCATGCCTTTAAAAATGTAAATACTCACACTGGAAAGTAGAATCCACCAGTGTTTCTCTAGGAATATGTTAACATAACTTTTTATTTCCCAGTTATTCCCACAGGCATATATATTTTTTTAAAAAAGGCTCATGCACCAATCTGAAAGAAGGTTGTATTTTGAAGAACAGTGTGAGGGTGCTTTAAACCGTGATTGTGTTCCTCACAGGACAGCTGAATGGAGGAGAGAGGAGTCTGATTATGCAGCCTGACTGACCGAGCCTAATCAGAATTATTTCGGCACACTGCTTCCCTACAGCCTCAGACCCATTAAATGCTAAATGCTGTTGCCTGCCCACTTCTCTCTCTGTCTCCCACTGTGACCTGTTACTTTTCAACCGTGGTTACTCAGGTCACTCAAAACATTTTTTGGTAAACGGAGGCACTGGGTTTAACGAGGCTCCTCAAAATCCATCAGCAAGTCAGTCATTTTATGATAAGAACGGGCGCTGTCCCACTTTAACACAGCGCCATTGAGACTGCTCCCGCCGGGCTGTATTTTGTGATTAAGTGCAAGTCGACAGCTGTTACTCCTTCCGCAAGACCAGCTCTGTCTTCAGAAATAGAATTTGGGATACCTCATTTTCAACCCATCAGGTTATTAACTCCTGTCATCCTGCTTAGCACATCATTCTCGAACATGTAGTTCCCACTTTGGGGGACCAGGTGAGGCAACCTTCTGCTTTCTGTTCCCCTAATTCAATCTCCCACGTGGTCCAGATTTATCCATTACTGGCGTGTAACTGTCTTTCCACATGCAAGACTTCTTATCCATTTTAATTTAAGTACATAAAAATGTTTAGATGTGAGATTTTAAAAAAAAGTTTATTTATTGGGGCTTCTGGGTGGCTCAGTCAATTGACCGTCCAACTTAGGCTCAGGTCATGATCTCGTGGTTGACAAATTCAAGCCCCATGTCAGGCTCTTTGCTGACTGCTCAGAGCCTGAAGCCTGCTTCGGATTCTGTGTCTCCCTCTCTCTCTGAGCCTCCCCTTCTCATGCTCTGCCTCTCTCTGTCTCAAAAATAAATAAACATTTTAAAAAATTATGTTTAGTTATTTAATTTGAAAGAGAGAGAGAGGCAGAGAGAAGGGGGGGAGAGGGGAGAGATAATCCAAGGAAGGCTCCTCACCGCCAGAGCAGAGCCCAATGCAGGGCTCGATCCTCCGATTCATGAGATCATGACCTGAGCCGCAAATAAGCGTCCGATGCTTCACCGACTGGTGAGCCACCCGAGAGCTAATTAGATGTGCTTCTAAAAAAACATACTTCTTCATTTAAACCTAAATTACATATCTAACTTTTGATCGGAATAGATGCAATCGGAAGTTTTCCGTCTTTAAAAATTACTTTTGATCCAGATTTTATATTTCTAAATATCATAATGTGTGTATATGCATTATGAATATGTATGATGCATATTCAACCTCTGTGCCGCAGTCTCCTCATCTGTAAAATACAGATAACTTGGCGTCTTCTTTGAAGAACTGCTAAGAGGATTAAATGAGTTAATGTTTTTAAGTCCCTTAGAACAATGCCTGGCACATAGTAGATGCTGTGTGCATGTGTTTGTATTAAATAACAAATCAGATATCATCTATGAATGAGGAAATGAGCAAATGACTCAGGTATTCTTCCAGAATGTAAGAGTCCTACCCTGAAGTATTAGTTCACTTTCATGATCTTTATTTTTATCATTATTGAGCAGGCTTTTATATTTGACCAAGTTTACGTGCACTGCCAGTTTTCTGAAATACTTTGTATGTTTTCTTTTATAAGATGCTTTTCTTTTGAATTCCTTTATAGGAAGTAAAGTAAAAAGGGGTCAATTAGCTGGTTGAATAAGAAGTAAAGAATTTTGCTGAAGTAGCCTATAAACTGAGTGGGGAAAAACAAGTTAACAGAGTCATTCTTTCCTCTCCTCTGCAATACTGCGCTATACCCGCATGTCCACAGGCCTCACTGGGCATGCTTCTCAAGGACGTGGGTCTGCAGAGTGGAGACAAGTTAAGTGCCGTGTCATTTGGTGAAAGTGTCATAAGAGCCATCTGTTTCTGTAAATACAGTCCAGAGACCCAGGAATCCAACAGATAATTTGATGCAGCGAACTGGCATCCTATTGCTTTTTTATAATTTACTGATATGCAAAATGCCAAGATTCTAGAAAGGCATCATGATCCTGAATTAAGGAGGGAGATTGAGAGAAAATGTTTTTTTGCGGCGAATTGTGTACTTTTCAAAGTATCTCAAGAGAACAGCAGACATTGGGTCTCTTTCTGAATCTGTGCACCATCTAAACCAATAAAAAATTCACTAATTCTCAGCTCTTTCTTTCCCTTTCTCTCAATCCTCCTCTCCTTCCCACTCCTGCCCCACTTTGTTTTCAATATGGACAGATTTTACAAGCGACTGCTTTTAAAAAGGAGCTCTAGTATTGTTACAATTAAGAAGGACTCTGTAAGAGTTTTTGCAAACAAAAGTGATCAAAAACTCTGATACCTTTAACAAGAGTACTAAAATAGCCAGAATTTCTCACACATTATATCCTGACAGCATTTTCATATAGTTATTATATGGTTACTCATGTACGTGCCAAAATATGCCTTTTATTTCAAACGGATAGCTTTAAAAAACTTTTCTTTAATGTTAATTTAATTTTGAGAGGCAGAGAGAAAGGGACAGAGTGCAAGCAGGGGAGGGGCAGAGAGAGAGGAGATAGAATCTGAAGCAGGCTCCAGGCTCTGAGCTGTCAGCATACAGCCCGACGTAGGGCTTGAACCCATAGACCACAAGACCATGACCTGAGCCAAAGCGAGACACTCAACTGACTTAACCACTCAGGTGCCCCTCAAATGTATACCTAGTTACATTGCATTTAAAGTCTTCTTAATTTGAATAGTTTTTATACACATGAAAATTCATTGGACAATTCAAAGAATAGCAACAATAAAATCATAACTGAAACTTGGAAGGATATAACAATAGGGATAGAAATGAGAAGAGGGAAAGAAAGGAGGCTGTAAGGAATAGGACATGTATTAGGGTTCAAACTAAATACAGCTGCCTCTTTGTAGCTCAAAAAGGTCAAGTATCAGTAATTTCACAGGATGGACCCTACTTACTTCCTTGGGACTTACCAGCTCCAGGAAATCCAAATTAGTTAACAGAAACATAGTCAAGGTTCCCAGAGCAAGTAATTTACATTTATATGACTGGTTGTAAAACAAGACTCAACAACATTTTCTGGAAGTTTCAGTTGCTATAAGCAACAGCCTCGCCCCTTTCCCCATCACCCGCCAAGCAGCCACATACTGCTAAAGGGCATTTGAGTGTCAAAGCAGTTTTCTCTACCTCTTATTAATTATATATTTACACACACACACACACACACACCTAAATATACCTTTGTATAAGAATATACTATAGGAGAGCCTGGGTGGTTCAGTTGATAAATTGTCAGATTCTTGGTTTCGGCTCAGGTCAGGATCTCATGGTTTGTGAGTTCGAGCCCCACATTGGGCTTGGTGCTGTCAGCTGAGGGGTGCTTGACATTCTCTCTCTCCCCCTCTCTCTGCCTCTCCCCTGCTCTCTCTGTCTCTCTCAAAAATAAACAAACTTAAGAATATACTTAACGGCATTACTTCTGATAGCTAAAACCTCACTTGAATAATGTAGAATTCATTCATAAAGATAAGAAAGAGGTTTGATCATTCTACTCTAACAAAATTCACCAAAATCACCCCAGCTGTAAGAGATCTTTTTAGTCATGTAGTTTCAAATCTTTTCTGAACAAACCAACACCTCACAGAAACATTCTTAACGGATGCTTTCATTACCACAGATACAATGATTTTGGTGGGTACATTCACACCCAGGCTCCCTTAGATTTATTTAAGTCATCCAAGCATTAGATGGGTCATGAATGAGTTGATGAATCCACTGAAAGTTATGGAACCCTGCTCCAAGAAAATTCAGAAATCCCTGACTACCGACTGTTCATGTAACAGGAAGTTCAAGAGCCCACGAGTCCCTAGAAGATCGATGAAGTTCTTTTAATGGATTCTGCCTTTCCGGCCACGGTCCCTCCTGTGGATCACTCATCCGGCTTTCCCTCAGATCACTCTATAGGAAACACTCATAAAGTTCTTGACAATCCCCCATCTCCAGTATGTCAGGGTTTCCTTACCAGTTCTTGTTCAAAACACCTGGGTAATTTCGACAAACTTGCAATCTTGAAAGTTTTAATTTTTGAAGTTAACATTATGGCATAAATATTTTTCGTATTGCTAACAGGATTCAGAATTATGATTTCAAGTGAACACAAAATATTCTACTGAATTGCTCCGCCTTTATTTCTATCATCAGACATGAAGGATTTCTGAAAAACTTTTCTTAAACCAGGGGCACCTGGGTGGCTCAGTTGGTTAAGCATCTGACTTCAGCTTCAGGTCATGATCTCACAATTCATGAGTTCAAGCCCCATGTCAGGCTCTGAGCTTACAGCTCAGTGCCTGGAGCCTGCTTCAGATTCTGTTTCTCTCTCTCTTTCTCTCTGCCTCTACCACACCCACACTCTGTCTCTCTCTCTCTCAAAAATAAATAAACATTAAAAAATATTTAAAAAAAATTTTTTAACTAAATACAAATGGAAACATCTTTATGGATGTGTGACTCCACATTATTGTTTAAATGGCAACACTGTTATTTCAGTGCAACCAGAAGTGTATATGGTAACCTTTATAATGTTGCTATACTGGAAATTCTCTTAAAATATTTTGGCCAGTTTCACTAGATGGAAGACATGTTTATCTTCCCAAACACCAATGTATTACCAGACTGCTAGGAGGCTTCCGTTGTCTATGGAGTAAAATTACTACTCTGTTTTTCAACATTCTTTACAACCCAGTCAAGCCTGTGACTCCATGAGCCTGAGACACCCACAGGCCCTTCCATCCTCACAGGCATAGGGACCAGGCCCCCCCCACGCCAGGCCCGGCCCAGCCCTGCCCCTCTGTTGACTCGGTTTCCAAACACCACTCTTGGAATGTGCCCCTCACTCCCCTTCCTTTGTTTAAATCTCTCCCTTTGATCAACACCAAGATCAAGTCCATTGGCCACCATGACCGTTTAACTGAGAGGCACGGTCACGACCGAGGAGCCTCTCTGCCCTTGGACCTTACCTTCTAGCACTTCTCTCTCATTTACCACCGTGACTTTAGCTTTTGGAAAAGGTCATTTTCTCTTTTTCATGTCTTGACTCCTAAGCTATTTCTGTTAACTCTAACACCAACACCATGCTTAGCACAGAACAGTCCCTATTAACGTTAGACCAGCCAGTGAATGTCTGAATGTGGCTGTGTTTTCCTGCATATGCTGCTGATGTGAACTTGTCTACAATGTAAGAAAAATATTCGTTACATTCCAGTGGAACCATCTTTGCTCCTCACATGTTGATTAGCGTGAATAATTAAGGCCTGGCTGCATGCCCTTCGTTCTCTGCCGCCCCCTCCCCTCCCATCCTTCCTCACCTCCTGTCTTCCCTGTAACACTCTTTCCATCATTCCAGCATCTCCATCAAGTCACCTGCCACTAGAACTTCCCACTTCTTCAGCTATTCTGCCATGTCTCCATTTCCTTATCAGCTCCTTTATTGTATATATTCATAAAGGGACACAGTGATGAAGAACTCCAGGGCCAGCCTGTCCTGGGTTCAAACTCTGGCCCTGTCCCCTCAACTCATTCATAACCTTACACTTTTTCGCCTTTTTGAAGTTCATTTCCTCCACTTGTAAATAGCCCTACAGGTAGCAATCTACCTCACGGAGTCTTGAGGAAACAATATTGCAGTAAACACAAAGCTTTATCTTATTAAGCAAATGCTTAATAAGGGTAACTTTTAATAGTCCCTGTCTATCTCAACTGATCACTTTATAAATTCTTTTAAAATTTTGTCACTTCTCTAAATCACTTTTATTTTCATATTTGTGAGGATGTATAATATTTATATTATATTTAATAATATTTCATAATATTTTCTAAGATTTATCATTCAATCCTCTCCACCATACCGTTCCTCTCTGTATTATTTAATACTTGAAAAAGAAAATAGAAAACCTAAGTTTAATTAGTAAAAAAAATCAGTACAATGAAATAATTTAACAAAATAGAGAAACAAATACTGTTTCCCTGGATCTCCTTCCTCCAGGGCTCTCCATTAGCTTTATTCTTTCCAAGTTCACTGCATATCTTATTATTTTATATGCATTGCATGCATAATTATGTCTATATCTACATATCTACACGTAGCTATAGATGGTTCTGGATCAAAATGCGTTTGTGCCTTGACTCCTTTTATTCACAACCATATCCCAGAATATATGTTCTAGTTGGCCTTCCTAAAGCCGATGACCGTAGCCAAAGCCATCCTCTTTAAAGTAATAAAATATCCATAGAGAAATGGAAAGCTGATGAGATGTTTGCTCGTGTCTGGGAAGGAATAGGAGAGGTCTTTCCAGGACAGGCAGAGGTGATGGGGGGCACAGAACGTGGCCTGAGCAGGAAAGAGAGCTTATCAGCACTGGGCTTTGTCATCTGTGATCAGCGTGGAAGATGACAGGCATGCTCGAATCACAGTCCTGCTGAGGTGAAACATCTGGGCATGACCCGCACTGGTCAGCTGTGCCCGTGAGGGGCTCACGGACACCTGGAAAAAGACTTGCTACCAAACTGCAGCTTTTCACTGGGTTTCTTTCAATTATGCTAAAATAAAAATAACACAGTATCTAGTAAGCAAAGATAAAACAGGATGTCTCTGATATAGTTAGTATTATATAATATTAATATATTATATATAATGATAATATTAATATAAGATGAGGAATGAGAAATGAGACCAATTAGAAAATGAAGAAATTTGATTATGGAGTCAGGATTATGTAATGAAAGGTGGCGTCTATTGACTAATTTAATTTTATTTATCTTATCTATTTATTTATTTTGAGAGAGAGAGAGAGAGAGAGAGAGAGAGTCCAAGTGGGGAAGAAGGGCAGAGGGAGAAGAAGGGAGAGAATCTCAAGTAGTCTCAGTGTGGAACCCAAAGTGGCTCCATTCCACAACTGTGAGATCATGACCAGAGCCGAAATCAAGAGTCAGACGTTGTTCAACCAACCGAGCCCCCCCCTCCCCCGGTGCCCCTCTATTAATTAATCTAATCCTCACAATCACATGATGAGGTATTTCCTATCCCTGCTGTCCCTTTACTGAAGAGGATGCTGAGAGTCAACGAGGTTAAGTGACTTGGCGAATGTCACACAGCAAAGAAGTGGACTCTGTTGGCGGGCAAACCTTGTGTTGTGTATGATATGAACTCCTTCAGGCCACGGGTGTCATCGTGTCACAATCTGAATTAAACCTCACACCAACCACGTCGTTCATTGCACAACTGGCTTTATAAGGCAATAAATGCTTCTGCCACTGACATCTTTCCCTTCACAGGACAGGAGAGAGGAACAGGAGAGGGGAGGAGTTACTCTATTTGTTTCCTTCATATCATAAAGAAAACCGAAGACAAGACAGTGGTGACTTCCCCCTTTCAATCCCACACCTGGCCCGTTCAGGTCCCCTGAATCTGTTCCATCATCCTTTCTTCTGTTTTTGTTTTGTTTTGAAGTTTCCGCTGCCAAGACAGAGTGCTGGCTGGCCAGCCACCAAAGAAGGGAGAGTAATTTTGAGAATGCTCAGGAGAGCTCAGATTTAACCCTTTCGATCTCTCTTCCCCTTCCTTCGGATGCAAAAAGTGCTCAGCTACTTATCTTCCACAAAAGTCCCAGGGGATGTGGGCAGGGTTTTGTCCCCTTAGAGCTCATTCCAGAGTGGTGGGGTGCAAAATGTGCATTAGTGGCACATTTCCTCCAGCTAAAGCACGGAAATCTTAGTACTGCTATAAAAGGACTGTGCAGTGTCCTCCCATACCTCAAATTCTATTCCTGGGAGAGATCACAGCCCACACACAGGGTGATATATGACTCAACATCTCTCTTAGGGGTCCACCACCTCCCTCCCTGACTTAGCTCTCCTTCTTCCTTCTGTTTTCCACAGGCAGCAGAAGGGCTACATTCGATGGGGATCAATACCAAGAACAAAAGCATATTTTCAATGATCTACGTTGAAATCCAAACCCTCCTCCTGAAAATGCCTCTCTGTCCTCTATTTGATTCGAAATGACCTCGCAGGCAAAGGCAACCCTTAGACCCATTTTGCTGCAGTCCCTATGAATTACCTGCGGCACGTGACCCCTGCTTCATGGAAATAATCTCTCTCTAGTTCAAGGTTTTCGCTGACCTTGTTTTCCATAGTTAATTACTCATATTTAAAAGGTTGTCTGATACCACCCAACTCATCTACATAACTGAGGCAGGCAATCCAGGACGGGGACCTTAAGCTTCTTCTATCCTCCAAGTGCCCCTTCCCAGCTATCTAATCCAATTTGAGGCTTTTTGTGGTTGAGCGTCTGTCATTTGGTATGTTTGTATCCATTTGTATGTACTCAGAAGAAAGGATGCAGTGTTTACAAAAATATAATAACAAAAAGCACAGAAGGCTTAAAAAGGTGGAAACTAGAGACACTAGCTGATTTTAAACGATCTGCAGGAATTAACAGCTAAAACTATTTGTCTTTCAAATAATATTTTACATTGAGTTTTTTAGAATCCTGGGTACTGAGTGCATATATCCTGAACGTCACAAGAGTTTCCTAATTTGTCTTCTCCACAATATTGTGCGAGCCAATCATGTAGTTTTCCAGATCGTCTAAAGTTCACTAGAAGTTTAAAAATGCTCTGAAGGATTTTATATGAGAAATCCAATCTAAGTCTCTGGAGGCCCAGTACACTTACACTCCCCAACATCCTGATATGCTTTTTTTTTTTTTTTTTTTTTGAGAGAGCAAGCTGGACAGGGGCAGAGAGAAAGAGAGAAGGAGAGAGTGAATCCCAAGCAGGCTCCATGCCATCAGCACAGAGCCAGACATGGGGCTCAATCCCAAGGACCTGTGAGATCATGACCTGAGCCGAAACCAAGAGTCAGATGCTTAACCAGCTGAGCCACCCAGGCATCCCACATCCTGATACATCTTAAAAATTTTCCAGAGACCTTGAAAATTCAAGGAAAGAATTGAATGGAGGGGGCACCTGGGTGGCTCAGTCAGTTAAGCATCTGGCTCTTGGTTTTGGCTCAGGTCATGAACTTATACTTTTGTGGGTTTGAGCCCCAAATTGGGCTCTGTGCTTACAGTGCAGAGCCTGCTTGGGATTCTCTCTCTCCCCGTCTCTCTGCCCCTCCCCTGCTTGCTTGCTCTCAAAGTAAATAAATCAACTTTTTAAAAAAAAGTATTGAATGTAGAATCCTTTTTACCTAAAAAATGATCTCTTATAGCTCTTAAATAATTATAAGTAAATAATTTCAAACCATTAAATAGATTAGTTTACCTAGATAAATCATAAAATTCTTAAGAAGGGTGATTCTGGTAACTTATTAACACTAAAAATAAATAACAATAAATAAACATTTTGTTTTAGAGTGGAAAACTGCTCAACAACTCTGACGTTTCCATAATTGTCTTTTCCTTGTGATGGAAAATCGCAGAATACACTGCTCTCCTAAAGTAGAAGAGGTTCAGGCCAATTTATAGTAACATTCAAGAAACTACTCATATTTTTTAGTTCTACTGACATTCTCTTCCATAAACACCAATTCCCTAAATAATTACGGAATGACTATTAGGTGAAGGACACCATTTTGGGGGATTGTTGAGTATATCCTGGGTACCGATGAAAATTTTTATAGTAGAGGAGCCATAGAAATTATTTAGCTTACTTTCCTCATTTTATAGTTGAGAAAAACCAAAGGAGACATGGACCATCAGAAACTGGGTATGAGCAATAAGGTCTCAACCTTATTTTTAAATAAAAATGCATTTTAGAAATCAGGATATCCATTTTGCTGTCCTTAGTTACACAAAGTGAAGAAGAAAGATGAGGGAGAAGCCAAGAAGGAAAGTTCAATTTTGACTCTATCTAGAGAACAGGATGAACATCAACCTATGGAAGTCTTTTTTTTTTTTTTTTTAGTTTATTTATTTTGAGATAGAGCATGCAAGAATGTGAGGGGCAGAGAGAGCAAGAGAGCGAAAGAGAGAATATCCCAAGTAGGTTAGACATTGTCAGCACAGAGCCCGGCATTCACAAACCGTGAGTTGATGACCTGAGCAGAAAGAAGTTCAATGCTTAACCAACTGAGCCACCCGGGCATCCCTCAATCTAGAGAAGTTAATGAAACAAATTAGCAGCACCTGATGAACTGGGGATGGGGAATGTGGGCCTGATAGATTCTATGCTTTATAAAAAAGAAAAAAAATGGAATAAGGAAGGTGAATTCAAATGGAAAAACTGATCCATTTCACTGTTATAAAATGTGGACATAAAAGCAAACCGAAATGAGAATATGAGAAAGTCTGGATTCCAGGTTCAGCCTTGAACCTTCATGAGCTGTGCAATCCTGGCAAACAACTCTGCCTTCCTGGGTTATGATTTCCTCAGTTATTCAGGGAGGTGTTTGACACTAGGTAGTTATAAATCTTACATCTAGTACAAAATGCTCAGAATTCCATGGAAAGACTTTCATACCCAAATAAGGATAAACTGCCTTATTGAAGCTGTTCAAAAATGTACATCATTATGAAATACTGAATTATATGTTGGAGTTTTTATAATAGCAACCAATTAATTATTCCCCAAATCTCCTTGAATGTTGACCCATGGGCTTCCTGCTATGGACGGAATACTTTGTCCCCCCCACCCCTGCCAATTTGATATGTTGCAGTCAGAATCCTCAGTGTCATGGTATTTGGAGGTGGGACCTTAAGGATGTGATTAGGTCATGAGGGTAGACCCTTCATGAATGGCATTAGTGCCCTTATAAGACAACATACAAGAGAGGGATGCCTGGGTGGCTCTGTCAGATAAACGTCCCACTTTGGCCCAGGTCATGGTCTCATGGTTGTGGGATCCAGACCCACATCAGGCTTTGTACTGACAATGCGGAGCCTGCTTGGGGTTCTCATCTCTCCCTCTCTTTCTTTGCTCCTCCCATGCTTGCATTTTCTCTCTCTCTCAAATAAATGAACGTTAAAAAATAAAATAAGATAAAATAAAATAAAATAAGATGTAAAAAGACATACAAGAGAGATCATCTCTCTTCTGGCCATGTGAGGGAGAATACACCCGAAAGCAGCCGTCTGTAAACCATGAGGAAACTCTTCATTAGGAACCGAATCGGCTGACCCCTTGATTTGGATTTCTCAGCCTCTATAACTGTGAGAAACACATTTCTCTTGTTTATGTCACCTAGTCTGTGGCATTTTGTTCTAGCAGCCAGAGCTGACAAAGACAGTCCCAAAACCTGTGTCACACACTGGCAGCTGCCTGGTCCCATGAAGCTGAAACGGGGGGCATGTCCAGGAAGCCCAGGAGTGAAAACTGGGGAGCAGATAAAAGCAGGCAGGGCCCATGGCTATGGGTGTGAGGCATGAGGCGATGAGATCTTTTATTAGAAAGATGTCTTTGATGGCAGTGTGGAGGACAGGAAAGATTTGAGAAATTGCAAAAAGACGGGCTGTGGTTGTTCCAGGATTATGCTGGGGAGAGGCGACAACAGATGTTGAGTGTGTTTTGAGGCACAGAGTCAGCAAGACGGAGGAGTGGACGGAGTTTAGAGATATTCAACCCACTGCCTTTATTTGGTGGAGGAGGAAGCTGAGGTCCAGACAGACCGATTTACTTGTTTAAGAGTCTAAATTTAAGTCACGGCAGAACTAAAACCAAAGTTAAGTCTCCCAATCTCTAGCACTCCTTCCCCCCAAACACAGTAGACTTATTCAATTTTAAAATGTTTTTCAGGAAAAGGGGGAATTTCATCCTCTTTAGCATTAGTTTTCCTCGCTGTAAACCATAACTGTACAGAAAAAGTATTTTGTCATTGATTCGTGAATCCATTTTTCTACTCACAACAAGGTCAACTAGCTGGTGAATTCCATTAGGTTGATTTTTTTAATACACAGTTTATGGGGCGCCTGGGTGGCTCAGTTAAGCATCTGACTCTTGATTTCAGCTCAGGTCATGACCTCACAGTTCCTGAGATCAAGCCCCACGTCAGGCTCCGTGCTGAAAGCACAGAGCCTGTTTGGGCTTCTCTCTCTCTCCCTCTTTGCCCCTCCACTGCTTGCACACATGCTCTCTTTCTCAAAATAAATAAATATTTTTTAAAAAACACAGTTTACAAAACTGTAGTATAACAAAATTAAGTGGTCATTGCTCAGTCTTTCATAAAAGAAAGTCAACACTCTGTAATTGAAATTTATGGTTAAAAACTAATTACCTCAACTCCTTAATACAAAATATGCTTCCTCAATTGCATAAGAATCTTTTAAAGGAAATCTGGGTGGCTCACTTGGTTGAGCATCTGACTTTCGATTTTAGCTCAGGCTGTAATTCCAGGGTGGTGGGACTGAGCCCCACATTGGGTTCTATGCTGGGCATGGAGTTAAGGATTAAGTAGTTAGATTCTCTCTCTCTCTTTCTCCCACACCTTTTCCCTTTCCCTCCACTCATGTGCTCTCTCTCAAATTAAAAAAAATAAGAAATGTATCTTTTGGTGAAGATCTATTTATTTGAATATTGAAAAAATGTAAAAAATAATACACAAATTATGATTCTGAACACATTCTTTGTCCTACCACTTAGTCATTTGTAAACAGAGTACAGAACGTACTTGGTTTGACATCCCCTCTTACAGTGATGGTGTCTTCCTGGCTGGTTTACAGGACATTTGGGTAGGTTAAGGGATAGGAAGGCTGGAGTGGAAGTGCAGACAGGCTCGGTGACACCCAGAGCTGTGCCACCCAATCCAGCATCCACTAGCCACATGTGGCAGCTGAGCACTTGAAAGGTGGCCAGTCCACAGTGAAATGCGCTGTGTGAGCACACGTAGGGGAGGGCTCTCGCAGATCGTTTCCTATTCAATACATATTGAAATAACATTTTAGATGTACTGAGTTAAGTAAAACATTTTATAATGAGTTCACCTGTTTCCTTTCCCTTTTTTAATGTGACTGCCGGAAAATTTAAGATTAAATAGGTGGCTCATGTTCTATTTCTGCATTGGACTGTGGCTCTAGACATTTGCAACATGGTTTGAGGCAGTAAGGCATTCATAAATAACAACATAACTGCCAGATACATCGGATAAGGGGCTGGGGAGATAAATTATGTCTAGATCAGTCAAGAGTCAATCCCCAAAGCCTAAGGGGGGGAAAAAAGTCCCAATAAAGTCCTGGCTTCCATCTCAACTCCTAGAATGAAAACCATCCCCTGAGGATTTGATCCAAGAGGATCTTCTAAGGATAGACATTTCTCAACTAATTTCCAATCTTCAAACCCTGCAAGTTCATGAGTTGGAGTATTATTTTCCTAAACACAAAGGGATCCAGGATATGTCTAATGAGGGTTCCTTTAAGCCAGAAACTCTTGCTTCTCAGGATAGAGTCTCAAAGAAAGTTTTGAGACTTTCCAAAAATGTGCCAAATGCCCCAAGGCTCTGTGCACGAGGAGCTCTCCTTGGTACTGATACTTCTGCCTTTGGTTGATCTCCATCTTGGCTCTCTGCGCCTGCAAGAGCTGAACCCCTCTGCCCCCATCTTGCCTATTTACTCTGCCGAACATGCCCAAACCCATATCCCATTTATATCTCAATCATCACACTCACCATGTTCTATGAGGGTATGTTTCTTTCTTTATGCATTCATCTCTCCCAATGGAATGAGCTCCTTGCGGCTAGCAATAACGTTCTATGCCCATCTTCCTACACCAAGTACATATGTTGGTATGAAGTAGTCACTCAATAAATGAATAAATACCCAGCTAATGCTTGAAATGGTGCTGCTTTATGATCTGCCGGTATCTCCTCTGCTGGGATGCACCAAGTATAGGTTATGCTTTAAAGAAAAGATTTGAAGTGTAATTTTTTTTTTTGCAAGCAGAGATGGTGTGTGTGTGTGTGTGTGTGTGTGTGTGTAGAAGATACAGTATGAAATTCCAGAGAAGAGGAAGAGAAAGAGCAGAGTCAGCAGAGTGCAGCAACAAGATCTGCTCAGAGCATGACAACTGAAGTTGAGGGTTGTGGGGAGGGGGTGTGGGGAGGAGGACATAAGCCTTATCCAGCAAATAAGAAGATTGTTATTCTTAGGCAAGGAAAGCCTCAGAAAGATTTCATTTCAGGGACTGATAGGATAAAAGGAGTATTTTAGGGAACAGTGTGCTGTGGGAGAGAGGATCAAAGGCAAAACCAGCAATTAAGAAGCTACTGGGGTAATTAATAAGTGAGGGGGCTTGGTTTTGCAGGAAGTTTCCAGAAGTTTAGAATTGGGATGGAAAGTGGGTGAGCTATCTCATGTAAGGGATGTACTGGCAAAAGATCATTTGGGAAAGTTTTGCTATACGATGGGCCAAAAATCCCCACACACAAAAACCTAAGTATAATTTTTGTTATTCTTCAGAAACTTCACAATTGGGTGAATGACTAGTAATTCAGTGTTATTCTCTGATCTAGAGACTGGCCAAGGAGAGCACTGGCCCACCAGGTTTCAGGTTGGTTGCATTTTATTTTTATTACTGCTCTGAGCCTCAGCTCTTTCAACTTTTTGCATCATTAAGACATTATCCTTTTTATTGCTCTTTAAGTGTGTACATAATTATTGACTCTTCAATCTTGTCCTTAGTCAATGATCCAATCTATTTTTGTATCTTGTTTGCTATATATTTCATCTTTTTATTATGAATGGTTGGAGACCACTTTTGCATGAACAGTGATACTCCCTTGTATCTTAAGAACATTTCTTACAATAATACATCTATTTCTCTGCTCTAAACCAAAACAATCTGTCACCTAGATTGTTACAACAGCCTCCTAACCCACCACCTGTTTCTATTCTTGCTCACGGTGATCATTTCAAACAAAACCAGATTAGGGGCGCCAGGGTGGCTCAGTCGGTTAAGCGTCTGACTTCAGCTCAGGTCACGAATTCACGGTTTGTGAGTTCGAGCCCTGAGTCAGGCTCTGTGCTAACAGCTCAGAGCCTGGAGCCTGCTTCAGATTCTGTGTCTCCCTCTATCTCTGTCCCTCCCCTGCTCATATTCTGTTTCTCTCTCTCTCAAAAGTAAAAAAACATAAAAAAAATTAAAATCAGTGAAGGTAGAATCACTTTAAGTACATGGTTTGTCATAGTTTTGGTAGCACGTTTCTTTACATGGGGTTACATAAAATTGATCACTTGTCAGTTACTTGTTGACGGGACCCCCAACAAAATATGCTACCTGCAGAAGCTTGCACTATCGACTGACTAGATAGACAGAGCCCTCTCTACCGAGTACAGAAATGTGAATAGACTTAGGAATGGAGTACTAAGACCTCATGTTTGTTTCACTTCAGTTTGTTACAACTCAGAAGGAGAGATGAACCTGGGAGGCAGATGCTGGACTTACTAACAAGACAGGCTTAAACAATCAATAAAGATTTACAGAGATGCAACCAATTGTACTTCAAGACTGTAAAGCAGTTCTTTTTGGAAGAAGATGGAATGTAAGTTTAACAAATGAAAACATTTGTCCTTTTGTATTTCCTGTGCAAACACTGCAGCGCAATTATGTGAATTACAGCAGCCCATTAGTCATCCTTAGGGAGGCCTCCATAAGACAATGTCACATAAAGCAGAGGCAGCTGGGCCATCTCCCTGAGAGTGCCTCGGGGCCTGAGGGACACCTCTCAAAACAGAGATCAAAAGACCACTCCCTCCCTGGCTGTAGAGTCATTAGTGCTTGAGTGGCACTAATAATAAGGCCACCAATACAAGGATTATTAGTAGTATTATTTGTAAGAATGGTCTGTCCTCCAAGAGTTGGTTTCAGACTACTTTTTCTACCCAGGGCCTCAAACGCTTGCAAAGTTAGGTTGTCAAAGAGTCAAAACTGTGCATTTTGCTACACTGGAATACAAGATGTTGCATCCTATTATCAAATCCCTGGAGCTCACTGGTCCATTAAAATAATGAGAATTGTAATGTTTTCCCTGCAATATTAAGAGCATCTTAATTACTTAATCTCCAGTGAGTGGCATACATATAAATTTTATGCATAATCCAACCAAAGAGCTACTGAACAGTGTTCTAGGTTAAGGTCAAAGAGAATATTCCTTCAAAGGTGACAGTTGGTCGGCCAATACCAGAACCACTAAAAGAAAGTAAACGAGGACTGTCACTCTTGTTTCCACATATTAGGTTCCATGGAGGAAATACATTTGTCATGTGACATTTTGGGAGTTGCTATTAAAAACAACACATATAGAAATAATTCTATATTATTTTGTAAAAATTTTACTGATGATATTTTACTAGATGGATACAAAAATTAATTTATGCACAATGTTTACGCCAGTGGTAATTAATAAGATCTATGTGTTCACACACATACACCTTCTCTTAGTGACAGAGCCACCCAGGCGCCCCCATGCTTTGTTGCTTTTAATCACCAACCACAACATGAGATGGGGCTGTTAGGATCACCATTGCGTAGAGGAACACAAGGTTCTCAAATTAGTAAGTGGTGGACCTGTAAAAACCCAATAAGTATAAATACTTCACATAACTCCATTCCCAACGGTGATGTCAGATTGCCTATTTAGTGTTCCCAGGTTTCAGTTTCCGGAGGGAAAAGTATCATGTATGCGTCCTTCCCAGTATTTTATATTAATCAGAGGCTCCTTGAATCTAAATCACAGAATCATGAATTTGCAAGCGACTTTGGACAGCTTTCAAAGTCCACCTTTCAATTCTACTAGATACTGCTAAATGAAATATCCAACACTGCATAAAAATGTGTAATACATGCATCAACTGTAAAATGCATAGAAATGTATACTGCTGAAAATGTATAACTATAAAATGGGTTTCCAAAGAGTATATAACTGGTTTGACATTAGAAAAGATAGTAGGGTTGCCTGGGTGGCTCGCTCATTTGAGCGTCCAAGTCTTGATTTCAGCTCAGGTCATGAAGAGATCAAGCCCAGCACAGGGCATGGAGACTGCTTAAGATTCTCTTTCTCCCTCTCCCTCTGCCCACTCCTCTGTCCCCCCTGCTCGTGTACTCTCTCTCCGTCTAAAAATATGAATAAATAAAATAACATAATAAAACTTAGAAAGTGTAAATTGATATAATACCATATAAAAGATACCTAAGAATAAATATAACAAAACATGTGCAAAATTAAGTATAAAATTATAAAACTTCATTTAAGAATTTTTGAGAACTCTGCTCATTAAAAGAAAGCCTCATTGTCATAAAAATATCAACTACTCCACATTCATCTATAAAGTCAGCAAAATTCCAAAGTCCCATCCATGAAATATGACAAGCTAATTATTTTTTTATTTTTTTTTAATGTTTATTTATTTTTGAGAGAGAGAGAGAGAGACAGAGCACGAGCAAGGGAGGGGCAGAGAGGAAGACACAGAATCTGAAGCAGGCTGTAGGCTCTGAGCCATTAGCACAGAACCCAACTCGGGGCTTGAACTCACAAACCGCGAGTTCATGACCTGAGCAGAAGTCGGAAGCTCAACTGACTGAGCCACCCAGATGCCCCTGGATTAAATATTTTTTAAGTAACGGCAACACATTTACATATTGCCTGAGTAATATATAAACTAAAGGGTGATGAAAAATGCATGTGTGATTTATAAAGTAATCAGCTAGAAGCCCAGATGTGGAAAGGGACAATGATGTATATACTTTCTTATTGCAAATGGCCCAACAGCCGAATGGTATGTGGCCATGGTCTGAAAATCTGTTTAACCAGGAACTGCAAAAAGAGTCGTTATTTTTAAAAAATGATTCTTACAGCCTGTCAAAATATAATGATAACAGAGCAAAGAGGAGCCCGAGGGCTTGACTCAGATTAGTTTATCAATCCTATGCACCATGCGATGAGGTCTGTGGAGGCTGCCTACTCCCAGGTCAGGAAGGGACCCGAGTCTGGGTGGGGCTCAGATCTACAATGAAGGCATCACTCCTTTTCTGACTCATCACTCTAGCCAGGCAGTGAGGGCAGGAAAAAAAGGAAGGAAAAAGCCTCAGTTGGGAGTTTCACTTTGCAAACAACATTGTAACCATCATATGAATACTTGCCCCAGCTTTGGGTCTATTGCCTTTTTTAAAAAATCTCTTCCAAGATTTTCTTTATTCCGAAGCCCTTTACCAATGGAATAGTACCAAATAGTTTTTTTTTCATTAAGTGGGGCCAAACGTTTTAGCAAAATCAAACTCTTTTCGCTTTTCATTGGATTTAGAATGTATGTTATATGGCAGATGAGTAGGTATGTACATGAATGAAGCTAAAATAGTGTTCGTTTGGTTAGTAAGGTCTCCACCCATTGAAAAAAGTATGTATAGAAATGAAGACTGGGGAAAGCCCTATAGTCCATAAGAACTGGCTTGTCCTGACAGACCGTGTATAAAATCTCAGGAAAGAATTTTCTGAATGGAATCTTAATAAGCCGATGATGAAAATCACAAATACTCCTTTTCCCCTCACCAAATGCTCTTCGGCTATACTTTCTTTTTAAGGATTTAAACACCTCCTGCCACTTTCCCAATGTTCTTCTAATTTTTCAGAAGGGTATGGGGGAGATGTTAGCTTTAGCCAGTACGTTTCATAGGGTGGTTTTGCTAATGTCAGGTGATGTAGTTCGCATTCACATAGATTCTCGTGACCCATAATGCACCAGCCTCTCCTGAAAGCCTGTATCTCTTGAGTTTGAGCCAATGACTGTATAATCGCCAGGTCTCTGCTTGCTTCAGCTTCAGTGTGCTCCCTGAACCTTGTAAGGCACTCGCTCCTGTCAAGGGAATCTGTTTACCCTATTAGCAAAACCAACTGAGTGCTGCCTCTGGGCACATCAAGGTACCAGATGCTTGGGCTGGGAATTACTGCCTGAGGACAAAGTCTGAGGGCATTGCCAAGATTAGGACATCATAAAACCCCTAGGAGTTGGGGGATTATAATGGGGGAAATGACTTAATAGATTACACAGAAACCTTTAAAAATCATTCCAGGGCCTGTCATGTTTTTCAGATTTGCATAGATATGTTTATAAGCTCAAGACTTGGCTGACAGCCACCAAAGTTTTATTGAGCTTCTGTCACATTTCGTCTCATTCATTATATCTTACAAGTAAGACATGGGGTATGGGAGGGATTTTTTAAGCTGCTTAGGTGGCTACCCCACCCCAATATTCCCCACTGTCCCATAACCCCCCATGGATCCATCCATCCATCAATACCTCCATCCATTTACTAAATGCTTATCTAGGTCTTAGGGTGATAGAAACAAAGTAAACTGAAGTCTTGCCTTTAGTGGGATTTACATGTTGAAGTGGGAATAGGATGTTCATAAACAGTGTCAGGCACACTGCAAACACTCTACAGACATAGCGATAGAAATACTACAATAAAACCAGGGGAAAGTCAACGGTGCCATTAGAGAGACACGAAATGTCACCAGGACAGGAGGTTAGAGAAGGGGAATGGCTTCTGACATGGAATTTCAGGGAGGATCATTTTGACACATGGTGATGGCCGTCGGTGACTGGAGGACGTTCCTGACTGAGGAAAAAGTGATAGCAAAGAATTGGGAAGACAGTGCGTGTGAAGAAGGGAGAGAGAATTCTATTTTGCTGGATCACAGGGCATGGAGGGGAAATAAGAGACCCTTAGCAAGTTATACAGATGTCAGATTTTCAAAGTCCTCAAAGGACAGGTTAAGGAGTCTGAGCTGAAGGCCATGGGGAGGCACCAAAAGTAATTTTTTACTATAAAAAGATGAAGTATAATCCTACACACAAAATGTACAGATAATCAGTGTCCAGTTGAATGAGCTTGACAAACATCAACATCCATATTAACAAATGACCTAATCAACATATAGAACACTTCCTAGAAAATTTCCTCTTGACTCATTCAAACTGTAATCCAGCGGCAAACAATGTTCTGAGTTTCATCCAAGTTCCAAAATGTTTTCAGGCAATGGTAGACAACTATGCTCTAGATAAATTTAATCTGTGCTTAATATATGGAATTTTCTGAAGATGGGAAAGTAATTTCTGTAGCAAATTTCAGACAAGTGGGATCTGTAAATATGTACAAAAGGATTTGATTCAAATGATATTGGAGTAGGTGGAGGGCTAAGAACTTGTTGATCAACTGGAGAAGGAGGGGGAAAAGCCAAAGATCACTAAAGCCATATCCTCCACAGTTGAACTCTCTGCAGGTCTAAGTTTAATCAGCTGATACTTCCAGCTGATCCTGAGAAATGGGCCCAGGCAAATGACTGGGGAAGAAAGGGTAGGGGCAAACACAGATTAACACTATATAGAAGGATAAAAAGGAAGGCAAAAAAAAAAAGATAAATTTCAAAGACTAAAATATTTCTAAGGCTAAAATTCACATGGAAATGCGAGGGCCCCACAATAGTCAAAACGACCCTGAAAAAGCAGAACAAAGCTGAAAGAGTCATACTTCTTGATTTAAAAACTTACTAGCAAACTACAATAATCAAGACAATGTGGGTACTGGCATGAAGATGGGTACATAGATCAATGAAACAGAATTGAGAGTTGAGAAATAAACCAATACATGGTTAATTGATCTTTGACAATTGTAGTAAAACAATTCTATGGGGAAACAAGAGTCCTTTAACAAGTGGCCTTGGGATAAGTGGATACATACACTGCAAAACAATGAATTTGAACCCTTGCCTCAAACCATATACAAAAATTAACTCAAAATAATAAGAGACCTCAATGTAAAAGTTAAGACTATAAAGCTACTAGAAGAAAGTATGGATAAAGTAGTTTTTTAGATATGACACCAAAACCACACATGACAAAACCTTTTTCTAATTGTAACTGGAGTAAAAATATGTGTTTTAAAGAACACAATCAAGGGGCACCTGGGTGGCTCAGTGGGTTGAGTGTCCAACTTTGGCTCAGGTCTCGATCTTGTGGTTTGTGCATTCAAGCCCTGCCTTGGGCTCACTGCTGTCAGTGCCAAGCCTGCTTCAGATCCTCTGTCCCCCTCTCTCTGCCTCTCCCTTACTTGCGTGATCTCTCTCAAAAAATAAATTAAAAACAGAAATTTTGATTTAAAAAAGCAAATGACACGATCAAGAAAGTAAAAAGACAACTCACAGAATATGAGAAAATATTTGTTATATATCTGATAAGGGCTCTTCTATTCAAAATATATAAATAACTCTTCTAATTTAGGGCACCTGGGTGGCTCAGTCAGTTAAACATCGGACTTCAGCTCAGGTCATGATCTCACAGTTCATGAGTTTGAGTCCTGCATCTGGCTCTGTACTAATTGCTCAGAGCCTAGAGCCTGCTTCAGGTTCTTTGTCTCCCTCTCTCTCAATCTCTACCTGTCTCCTGCTCACACTCTGTCTCTCTCTCTCTCAAGAATAAATTAACATTAATTAAAAAAATTTTTAAATAACTCTTCAAACCCAACAACAAAAAGACAAATAGCCCAATTTAAAAATAGGCAAAAGATCTGACCAGCCACCACACCAAGGCAAATATACAGATGGGAGGCAGACACATGAAAAGAGGTTCCACATCACCTGCTGGTAGAGAACTGCAAAATAAAACTGCAGTGAGATGCCACGTACACCTAGGAGGGGGGCTAAAATCCAAACTGTTGACAATAACTAAAGTGGGCGAGGAGGCAGAGCAGCAGACATTCACATCCATTATTGTCCTTCTGGGAACTTGTTCCCATGAGAGCAGAGCCTCTGAGAAAGAAGGAAAAGGTGGATCCTAAAAAAGACCAAGCAGTAAAGGACCATTTGAGAAAGAGGACCAGATGACTGGGCAGAGTGAGCCAGGAGCGAATCCCCATTGAAGATTTGATAACACCTCTTAGGCTCTTGGGTACGATCTTTACCAAGTAAAGCACAGTCTTCCGTGCTTTACTGAAGCACTGATTGAGCTGATTTACTGATTGAGCTGAAGACTTAGGTCAACATAAAAACTTGCATACAAATGCTGATGGCAGCTTTACCCATAATCACAAAACAGCGGGAGCAACCCATATGAATGGATAAGCAAATTCTATGTGATGGAATATTATTCAATGACAAAAGGAGATGAACTCTCAAGCCACAAGAAGATACAGATGAATCACAAATGCACAGTGCTGAGTGGAAGAAGGCACACTGAAGAAACTATGTATATATTCCAATTATGACAGTCTCTAAAGGCAAAACTAGAGAGACAATAAAGAGATCAGTGAAGGCCAGGGGTTTGGGGAGAAGAGACAAAGGGTTGAATTTGTAAAGCACAGGAAATTTTTTAGGGGTAGGAATAGTGTTCTGTGTGATACAGCGGCAGGATGCATGACATTATGCATTTGTGAAAACCCACTGAACTTTATGACGAATGAAACTTAACATCGAAAAATTTAAAACAACAACAACAACAACATTGGGAAGCCAGGGGAATCCTAGGATGAAATTCAGACCCTGACAGAACAATCTAGTTGCTGTTATAAATGTGTCAAACAACCTCACTGAAGTGGGGGGAGAAAAAAGGTCTGAAGTCACTTTGGAAGTGAGTAGAGTCTGTACAACTAAAGGCAAAGGAACTGAATGTAAGTACTATTCTGTTAATAGATACATCCCAAGGGAACAGGGGTTAGCAATTCTGATACTTCTATACATTGTATACTGGAATTGGACAATTAATTAAATGGAGGGTAGATGACAAGAGCTGGGTTTCTCACTGTTGGAGTGAGTTTACAGATGAGCAGGAGAAGAGACTAGAAGGATCCACGTGGTACTGGATTAGAGTGAAAGACATTGGTATGAACTCACACTTAGTTCACTATAGATACAGGTGGTTACATACAGGGACACTTTACAGATATGCAGACAACAAAGCTTCCTATGCTCCTATGTGTTTCTTTGTTCTGTCCACTGAGAACAACTAGAAGCAATGCCATCCTTTGTGGCAATGGGCACACCTAATGACCAGATCTTGTTTTTAATACCACTTTCTAATAAAAGGAACCAAAACTCCTGCAGAAATGGCTGATTCTAGGACAGGGACAGGAAATATAAAAGATGAGCCTGAAGGACCTAACAGTACAGAATGGAAGGAAGACTTCAAAAGAACCCATCATGGTCAAGGTGTATTAAAATGACACAGGAACCAACTGAAAGAGCTCGTAATAGCCAAATATGAAACAATTAGAGAAATAACATAAATGAAGTAGTATTGGATTATAACCTAAAGTGTAAAATTAACATCCATGAGTGCATATCGATATAAATAAATAAATGAATAAATTAGAACATGAACAGAAAGGGACAAATCTCTTGTGCAGAAGAATTCCAAACAATTTATGTAGATATTCCACCCTCAAAGAGGTAGAGTCTAACTCCCCACTCGTAAATATAAGCTGCTCAGAGTGACTTCCTTCCAAAGAGTACAGTATGGAAAGGGGAACAACAAGAGTCAATTTAACGGCAGGGAAACCTGAGAAATGCCATTTCAGCTGAGTGATCAAGGTCAACAGCAAAGTGATGTTGTGTTGATAGTCATACCCTTGAAATGATGTGTGAAGACGGCGCACTGTTATCACCTCAAGTCTCATCATGAAAAAACATCCCACAAACTGAAATTAGAAAGACATTTTATAAAATATCTGACCAGTGCTCCTCAAAACTGGCAGAGTCATCAAAACCAAGAAAAGTCTAAGAAACATTATGGCCAACAGGAGCCTACAGAGATACGACAACTAACTATAGTGTGGTACCCTAAATGGATCCTCAAACAGAAAGGTAACATTAAGGGGTGCCTGGGAGGCTTAGTCGGTTTAGCCTCCGACTTTGGCTCAGGTCATGATTCGTGGGTTTGAGACCTGCGTCGGGCTCTGTGCTGACAGCTCAGAGCCTGGAGCCTGCTTCTGATTCTGTGTCTCCCTCTCTCTCTGCCCCTCCCTGCTCATGCTGTCTCTTTCAAAAATAAATAAAACATAAAAAAAAATTTTTTTTAAAAAGAAAAGTAACATTAAAACCCAGGGGAATCTAAATAAGTATAAAGGTAATCATAGTGTATCAATATTGGTCTGCTAATTGTAACAAATACACCATCTTAATGTGTGATGTTAATAATAGGGAAAACTGGGTGTTTTCCCTGTCATTCCCCCTATGGTGTTTAAGGGAATTCTCTGTACTACTTAGCAATTCTTCTGCAAATCTAAACCTGTTCAAAAGAATAAAATTTACTTTTTCTTAACAGGCAAAGAAAGATCTGAATAGACTTTTTCCCAACAAAGTTATGCAAATGGCGACAAGCACATGGAAAGATACACAGCATCCTTAGTCATTAAGGAAATGCAAATCAAAACTAGGGTGAGATACCACTTTACATTTGCTTAGGACGGCTATAATAAGAAAGTCAGGGAGTGACAAGCATTGCTGAGGATGTGGAGAAATCGGACCTCTCAAACACAGCATGGGCGACTGTACAATGGTGAGGCCACTATGAAATACAGTCTTGCACTTCCTCAAAATGTTAAAGAGAATGACCGTAGGAGCCAGGAATTCCTCTTTTAGGTACAGACCCAAGAGACGGAAACATGGGTATCCACCCAAACCTCTTTTGACCAATATTCCTGGGAGCATTATTCATCATAGCTAAAATGGGAAACCCACCCAAATGTCCATCAGCTGATGAAGGAATGAGCAAAATGTCATAATCCATACATAATGCATCACATACTCGTGTAACTGATGATGAGTCTTGAAAATATTATGCTAAATGAAAGAAGGCCATCAAAAAGGCCACTCCATTCATATGATGTGTCCAAAAGCAGGCTGAGCCATAGAAAGAGCAGTGATTTCCTACTCAACACATCCCCAAAGGCAAGGGAATCAAGACCAAAAATGAACTATTGGGACCTCATCAAGAAAGAAAGCTTCTGCACTGCAAAGGAAAGAATTAAGAAAACTAATAGGCAACTGACAGAATGGGAAAAGATAGTTGCAAATGGCATGTCAGATAAAGGGCTAGTATCCAAAATCTATAAGGAAGTCACCAAACTCCACAGCTGAAAAACAAACAATCCAGTGAAGAAATGGGTAGAAGACATGAACAGACACTTCTACAAAGAGGACATTCAGATGACCTACAGGCACATGAAACGATGCTCAGCATCACTCATCATCAGGGAAATACAAATCAAAACCACACTCAGATACCTCCTCACGCCAGTCAGAGTGGCTAAAATGAACAAATCAAGAGACTATAGATGCTGGCAAGGGTATGGAAAGACAGGTACCCTCCTACACTGTTGGTGGGAATGTAAACTGGTACAGCTGCTCTGGAAAACAGTGTGAAGGTTCCTCAAAAAACTATCAATAGAATTCCCCTGTGACCCAGCAAAATAGCACTGCTGGGGATCTACCCAAGGGATACAGAAGTGCTGATGCATAGGAGCACATGTACCCCAATGTTCATAGTGGCACTGTCAACAATAGCCAAATCATGGAACGAGCCTAAATGTCCATCACCTGATGAGTGGATCAAGAAGATGTGGAATATATACACAATGGAGTACTACATGGCAATGAGAAAGAATGAAATATGGCCATTTGTAGCAAAGTGGATGGACCTCGAGGGTGTCACGCTAAGTGAAAAAAGTCAGGCAGAGAAGGACAGATACCATATGTTTTCACTCATAGGTCTAACAGGAGAAACCTAACAGAGGACCATGGGGAGGGGATGCAGGGGAAAAAGAGTTAGGGAGAGGGAGGGGGGCAAATCATGAGAGACTCTTGAATACTGAAAACGAACCAAGGGCTGAAGAAGGAGGGGGAAAGGGGAAGGGGGGTGATGGACATGGAGGAGGGCACTTATGGGGAAGAGCACTGGGTGTTATATGGAAACCAACCTGGCAATAAACCATAAATAAAAAAAGAGAAAGAAAGAAACAGCAGGTAGATCTGTGGTAGCCAGGGGCGGGGGAAAGGGGAGAGTGGGAGGTGCTGACGGATATGGACTTTCTGTGGGAGACAATGAAAACATTTTGCAGTTGATAATGGTGACAGCTACACTACTGAATTGTGTGCTTTCCAAGGGTGAAGTGTATGCGATATGGATTTTATCTCGATAAAGGTGTTTAAAAAACTATATTGCTAAGGCCAGCCCGTGCCTCTCTCACGCAGAGCTAAAAGCAGGAATATGTACCTGGGTGCACGTGGCGTTGGAACGGGAAGTCCGTGAAGACACCTATTCATGCTGCCCATGCCTCATAGTCAATCCAAGAGGTGGGTGTTATTATCTGCAGTTTAAAGATCCAAAGACTGCATTTTTAAAATTTTATTTTATTTATTTTTTTTGAGAGAGAGAGTGAGAGAGAGAGAGCGTGCATGAGTGAAGGAGAAGGGCAGAGAGAGAGGAAGAGAGAGAATCCCAACCAAGCTCCATTCTCAGCAAAGAGCCCTACATGGGGCTTGATCCCACAACCCTGGGATCAGGACCTGAACTGAAATCAAAAGTCAGATGCTCAACTGACTGAGCCACCCAGGCACCCAGAACTGTCTGCATTATAAGGAAACTGAAGCAGAGCTGGATTTAAAACTAGACCAAATCATTCCAAGACCAGCTCTAAACCATTGCCTTTCACTGCATCACAATCTCTCCAACATCAGCTTTCTCATCGGTGACCTATGCACCTCATGGAATTGTCTTTAGGATCAGATGAGATAACATAAACATGATTTGTGGCATATGCATTATTCGTTTATTCTTCCTTTTGGTATTCAGACAAATACATATTCAGAATGAAATTATATAGCTAAATCATACAAACAGCATATCCTCATGATTGTAGATACAAAAAGTCTAAATGTGGACACTGTGAACAAAAGGGCTACAAACATGGAACTGCTTCAAATTTAAATATCTGTTTTCCCAACTCAGTGGTGACTTACTTTCCTTTTGTGAAAACCCACTTTCTTGGTTATTTGAATTACAACCCACATATAAGTTGTATGCACCCAATTGCATGTTTTATAACCTGCCACTGAATCACTAATGTAAAAGGCTTGAGAGATTACATATTCTCAATATCTGTTTCATATGGGGGCATCTGGGGGGCTCAGTCAGTTGAGCATCTGACTCTTGATTTCGGCTCAGGTCATGATCCCAGCGTCACAGGATTGAGCCCTGTGTCTGGCTCCACACTGAACATGGAACCTGCTTTGGATTCTCTCTCTTTCTCCTTCTGCCCCTGTCCTCACTCATACTTGCTAGCTCACTCTCTAAATTTAAAAAAATAATAATAAAATAAAAGTTACATATGAATCTGTGTGTTTCCTGAACAGAGGCCAGTGTAATGCAGGATGAAAGACCAACTCCACAGTCAGATAACCTGCCCCTTTGGTTAAGTTACTTAACCTTTCCAAGTTTTGGTTTCCCAAATCTAAATAAACAAATGAAATTAACTAAACAGTTACACAGCCAGAATTCAAACCCAGGTCCAACTCCAACTCATTGACCTGTACTGTACTCTACCATTATGACTATTTATTGACCATTTACGTCTTAGAATGAAGCATGAGGGATCATTAAGGAAACTTGGTGCCAAGGCTAAAGATTTAACAATCCTAGATAAGAATGCATTATCCTTGATGCTACTTTTGTACCCCAGAGCAGCTGTATCCAAGGATAAATGAGAAGGAAATGTTGAACTGAGTGTGGGGAGGGATGTCATACCCCTGATCCCAAATATTAGGATAACTTTGGCTCGATTCAGTGGCAATCAGCGTCTTTCACGAAGATGGAAGAGAAGAAGGTTTCCTCAACCAACAAGCAATGGAAAAGCACCTGGTTGGCTCCAAGCAAATAATCTGACTACTGTACCCAAAGAGCCATTGCCTTGACATAGTATCCTGCTAAAACTCAAGGTTCATATTTTTAACAAATAAAATTGAATAATCGTGTAAGTTAGAAATTATATACATAGCATTTTCAGGTTGAATTTACACCTGATTTATGCTCGAAGAGTTTTTGTTCTATTATATGGCATCGTACAAAACATCTGAGTTTTTAAGACCATTAATTCCAAAATTAATAACTGAGTTCTACTCTTACTGAACCCACTAACATATTTTTAATATTTTTTTAATGTTTATTATTTTTGAGAGACAGAGAGCAAGCAGGAGAGGGGCAGAGAGAGAGGGAGACACAGAATCCGAAGCAGGCTCCAGGCTCCGAGCTGTCAGCACAGAGCCCAACGTGGGACTAGAATCACAGACCGCAAGATCATGACCCGAGGTGAAGTTGGCCATTTAGCCAAATGAGCCATCCAGGTACCCCTATTTTTTAAAATATTTTTTAAGTTTATTTATTTATTTTTGAGAGAGAGAGAAAGAAATTGGGGAGGGGCAGAGATAGAGGGAGACAGAGAATCCCAGAGATGTGAGGCTCAAACTCAGGAACCATGAGATCATGATCCTAACCAAAACCGAGAGTTAGAGGCATAACTGACTGAGCCACCCAGGAGCCTCTGCATCCACTAACATTAAAAACAAAACAAAACAACAAATCCATTGTTTGCTCAGTAACTGAATTACTAATACTGGAACCATATCGGAATGTTAGAGAGATATGTCGTAAGTGGAGTCAGGTGAGATTTGGGGGGAGTTTTTCATATTTAATAATTTTTGGAAGCATGATCTCATTCCTAAATTCAACTTTTTTTCCTTATAGATCTAAAGGAGATGCTTAACAGAGAGACACGTGAAAGAAAGATCAGATTTTTGTAAGGGAAACCATTTTGAGGAAGGAAAACAAAGTTCTTATTCAAAGGCAAGGTGTGATATAAATATCCCTTTATCCCAAATGGTTGGGAAATAAAGAAATCCAGTTAAATTGACTATTTGCATCTCTGAAAAGTTACCACATGCACCACATATAGCTTTTCTATTGATGTCAAGCAGTAATATAAAAAGACCCAAGCACTCACATACCGTGCACTTCACTTTTTGGCTCTCATGCTTTGGGAAGTAGTTGGGGACCTTTACCTGCCTCAGCATCACTATTATACTTTTTAGTCCCCACTGTACATACTTCCATGAAAACACACTTATTATCTGAGCTTTGAAGTTGACTCTCTTGCAGATAGAGATGGCTTAACAGGATTGCTATTTGTATCATGCTCCTTAGCAGGTTTTTGCTCTGCCTAGATCCAACTGGGATATATTTAGCTCTCCCCGCAACAGCCTTGCCCATGCATTCACACTTTCACACCCCCTCCTCCCTCCTGCTGCATACAAAATTTAAACCCTGAAACACGGTTTCCAAAAGATTAATCTCTGCACACAGAAACATGGAGAAAATATTATTTTAATATGACGACTTACCAAATGAAGTTTAATAAAACTTGTCAGAGGCCATCTGACGTGCTAAGTACGTGTGCACACATGCACATTCAGGATCTCTGAATGAAAATAAAAAGACATTCTGTCTGAAAAAGAAAAGCCTATAAGGGAACAGATGAGCAGCATAGATTTTAGGTACCCCTTTCTAGATCACACATACGTGTCTGTTTGGTTTGGGCCAGCAGTAGCCCCGTTAATGTGACCAGACATATATTTTTACTCAGATGTTGCTATGGAACCCTTTCCTAACTGAAAATTAAATATCTCCATCTGTTTGCATGACTTTGTATTCAGTGCCGAGGAGCAGCTGATCTAACAAACATACCACTGAACAGATTCCTCAAACCAGAAAAAAACCAAAAAACCAAGTGTGAAGTAGAGCAAATACCATGAGAAACCATCTAATTCTGAAAGATTCAGAACCCCAGAGAGCACACTAGTACTGATAAAAAGTGGTGGAACTTTGCTTACAAGGCACCCGATATACACACTTCTCGACAGTACGCTAAATACAACCTGTTTAAGAAATGCTACAAATCCAAATATTAAATTGTCCTACGGTCAACGAAGGAAGAGGCACTTAACAATTTGCTCCTGATTTGGGCTGTATTTCTAAAGTGTCAAAAAGACAATAAGCCATGTTAAAAATAGTAGGTTTATTCTATATATTTCCACCTTTTGGGAGGCTGAATTAAAGCTTCTTTGGTAAAACAGAAGATTGTGATATAGACAGGATAATTTTCGCTTTATTTTGATTGTTGAACTTATCACACGTTTATAATGTAATTCGTGTTAACAAGTACCAGACTCTTCAAAGGCTATAAGCCTATTCCAGTTAATTCTAATTATCTGAGTACATAATTTTATATTCACAGTGATAACTACAGAACTACGAACTTGTCTGCCCACAAGCACATACATTTTATGACATCAATCTACAACTGATTGTTTACATGAGTAAGTTTATACATTTATCAAAATATTATACAGAATGAATTACTGAGAATACTTTCTTGAACATTTTTATAGTATTTTATGACATATAGTCCACTGAAAAGCCTTTGAAAGCATTTTCCTTAAAGAAAAAACAACAAAATTTTAAATTGATCTGATGAAAATACATTCCTAAAGACAAATCAACAGATGCTACTAGCTCAGTACTTTTCTCCTCTCCAATCACTTTTTGTTACCAAATAGTTTCAAAGCCATTTGTTCCAACAATGCTTATAGGATTTGTTGCTTTGCCTGAATTGCATGCAGAGATTTTCTTAATTTAATATTTATTTATTTTGAAAGAGAGAGAAAGACAAAGCATGAGCAAGGGAGGGGCAGCGAGGGAGAAGGAGACACAGAATCCGAAGCAGGCTCCAGGCTCTGAGCTGTCAGCACAGAACCCAATGTGAGGCTCAAACCCACCAACTGTGAGATTATGACCTGAACCAAAGTTGGATGCTTAACTGACTGAGCCACCCAGGTGCGGGCAAGTTTTCCTTCCCCAGGTAGACTAAGAAATCCTGAGTGCAAACTATTATTGTGCCTTACCTAAAATGTTTGTTACTATGAATTATCTATCTTCAGATGCTCCCATATCAATAACCCTATTTTCTTAATAATAAAATATCTGTGTGCTGACTAGCTTTAACATATGCTCATATTAAATTCACACTCTGCATCCAAATGAAGGAAAAATTGTAAAGGAGAGTATATAATTTTCCCAAGGTGAACTTAACTGTCAGCATCACTGGAGAAAATTGTATCTGATAAACACAATAACCAATCTTACTTGATTATTTTATAGCCATGAAAACTAAGGTTTTGGGGGGGGGGGTTAGATTTCTTAACAGACTGTTAAGATTTAAAAATTCATTCCAGGGGCTCTTGGGGGTGGCTCAGTCCGTTAAGTGACTTGACTCTTGCTTTCTGCTAGGGTCATGTTCTCATGGTTTGTGGGTTCGAGCCCTGCGTCAGGCTCCGCAGTTGTCAGAGAGGCGCCTGCTTGGGATTCTCTCTCTCTCCCCCCTTCTCTTTCCTTCACCTGCTCATGCTATCTCTGTCTCTCTCAAAATAAATAAACTTTAAAAAATATTTAAAAATTCATTCCAGCTATCTGAAAATATTTAGAAATAGAATAATTAATTCTGGTGGTACGTTGACTTATTCTCTAAGCTTGATGAGAGATTCAGTCCTATTTCTCTCTACCCTACCATCATCCTTCCAACATAAAATTATCTGAAAGTGTCCCAAAGATAGGATGGAATTGAGGGAAATAAATAATTACTGACCAGGAATTCAAGAAAGTACTATAAAATCTTGGGAAAGAGGCAGCCTTGAGCCAATGTTTTCCAAAGTTCTAAGTTAAACATTTTCTGGACAGTCTGGGTTTGGAGTACATTATTGAATACTGGGAGGGCTTTCTTTTCATCTCACTCATTATGCCAAGAGTCTCAGACCTCTGAAATAAAATCAGAGAGTCAGGCAGCAGAGAGCGTTTTCCTGCATGGTTTAAAGACTCTTGTTTTCCAGTTCCGCTCTAAAAGCATCATTTCCAGAAGATAATAGGCATGCATGGCAAGGAGAAATTATTCTGATGAGAGTGATTAATATAAGAACATCTTTGTCAAAGCTGCCTGGAACAATAAATCGGCAATCATCACGTCACTTCCACCAGCATGAATGAAATCATAACATTTTTGAGAGAGCCACGTATTTCATCTGTTAGCCCTTCTTTCTCTGATAAAGAACTCTTTCTGTGCGCTCCAAAGTAGCCGCCAAAGGAGAATGGGTAAAAGTCCAGCATTGGCTGTATCTATTTCTGTAACACATCTCCCCCATTACACATGCGAGTTAAAGCTTCAAGACTGTGGTTAATTTTAAATCTAGGCAAGATGGCAACACACCCACATTTCCAGGCTTAAAATACAACATCTTTCATAATAACTACTTCTTCATACCTTGCCAAACACATATATGCTTGCCACCGTCCTAATGGTATTTCTCCCACCCTGCTTTGGCTTGCATCAGCCTCCAAAGATTTGATAGGTTTTCATGCACTGATATTACCCACCAGAATTGGAATTTCTCCTTGCAAAATGGAGAAATCTGTCACAGACTAAAGACTTACAAGAGACAGAACCATAGAAATGCCTACTGCCTCCTAGAAAGACAAAATTTGGGGGGTTTTTTCAGATTAAAATTTTAGTAGATGTTAGATGCCAGACCTATTCATCATAAAAATGCCTTAGTGGAAAGGTAGGGTAAGAAAACAATGAAGAAAGGAAAAACTGGGTGAAAATTTATTTCCTTGGACATTTTTTGAGAAAGTGAGAAGAGGAACATTGTCCGTTTTAGTTCCCGATCAGCAACACTCCCCCATCCAGTTCTCCGCTACATCTACTTAGGAGGAGGCGGGAGGAAAGGAGAGAGGATTAAAAGATCTTTGGCCCTCCCTACACATCTGCATGTGCCTCGCATGAGTAATATGCTCAGATCCTCTCGTGGTAAAATTTGAAGCAAGAGGCCCATGTAGGCATTGGCCCGATCCAAGGTAGGGCAGAACTTTACTCACATGTCTTTGTTTCTTGTGCTGAGTCAGCCCACAGGAGTGTCCCAGGGGGCTCCGTTGGTCAAAAGTCCAACTTCGGCTCCGGGGGGACGGCTTGGAGCCTGGAGCCTACTTCCAATTCTGGGTCTCCCTCTCTTTCTGCCCCTCCCCTGTTCGTGCTTCCTCGTGCGCATGCGCACTCTCTCTCAAAAATAAACATTTAAAAAATGTTTTTTAAAAGAAAGCTTAAAAAAAAAGGAGTGCCATAGGATGCCAAGGCTATATCGCAGTGTTCCAACATGCCAGCCATAAACCATCAGATAGCACTCCAGTCATTATGACCAAGGAAAATAATAATTTAAAAACAATTTTTTAAATGTTTATTTTTGAAAGAGAGACAGAACGTGAGCTGGGGAAGGGAAGAGAGAAGGGGAGACACAGAGAGAGGGGAAGAGAGAAGAGGAAGCAGGCTCTGAGCTATCAGCACAGAGCCCAACATAGGGCTCAAACTCGGGAATATTGAGATCATGACCTGAGCCGAGGTCCGACACTTAACTGCCTGAGCCACCCAGGCACCCAAGAAAATAATAATTTTGCTCTTCCCCCAAGCAATATATGTGACCATCAGTCACAGAAGCCACATGGCTGGCCAGTAGGCAGTGCCTGTCCCAGAGCATGGAGGGCAGGCTAGTGCATGAAAATGTCCCCAGGGCTGCCCTGGAGGAAACGATATGTTTCCTTTGTAGGTTTCAAGGGAACCTGATGCTATAAAAGCATTCTGGAAAGTCTGGAAACGTAAACATATTTTTGTAAATTATTGATAACTACTTACCGAGATCCCTAGGAATATGGCACTGGAATGATCGCTGGGGATATGCAGATGAATAAGTAAGACACCACCCCTTGTTCCAGAAGCTTACCCAGCTGGAGCAGGAGCTTCGTTAATATACATTACATTCTTCAGACAAAGCAAAAGCTTTTTGGGCCAATGAACGACTATATGAACCAAACTATTTAAAATCACAAACTAAACGCACCAAGCAGGTTCACCCTTTACAGGAACTTGCTCATGAATTTTCTGGTAAATTGTGAAACAGCTTTTTTTCTTTCTTTTTTTTTTTTAATGTTCATTTATTTTGGGGAGAGGGAAAGGGAGAGAGAGACAGAGAGCATGAATGGGATAGGAGCAGAGAAAGAAAGAGAGACAGAATCAGAAGCAGGCTCTAGGCTCTGAGCTGTCAGCACAGACCCCGATGCAGGGCTGAAACCCACAAACCATGAGATAATGACCTGAGCCGAAGTCAGACACTTAACCAACTGAGCCATCCAGGTGCCCCTCAGCCTTTTCAAAAAGAGGCATGAGGATATTGTGTGATCACGTATTTATCAAGGTCAGTGCATGGAGCTGGCATAGAAAGCAAGTATATTACCTGCGACAGAAACCATCTGAAAGCTAGAAGGCGGGGCACCTGGCCACACAGCCCAGACCACCGGGCTTGACAGGTGTCGCTCATTTTCAGTACTGATAAAACAAGGCCTCTTTTTTTTTTTCTTTTTACTAAGGAGCCTCTAACTAACAGTACACAGAGCTGTTTATATGCCTACGTCCTCCTGGCAGACTACGAGGTAAGGTAAGATAATACATGACATAGAGAGTGTGCTCAGAATCAGAGTGTGGAATGAATGAATGACTCTCTACTCAAAGCATCATTCTCTGTCCCCCCAAAGTAATTAATACCATCTTTAAAATCAAGGGAGAACTTATCACAGCTTCTATGAATCAGGAGGCTTTTCCATGTGACACATCTAGATGAAAGATTGTTAGAACACTTCCTTGTTGTATGATGTCTAAGTGTTTGAAGCTACTGCAAATGAACTTGCAAATAAAAGGTTCATAATCCTGAAGACACTCATGAAGATGCCGCTTTTCTCTATTCTAAGTAATTCCCACTGGGGGGAAAAGGCAAAAGAGGTAAGTCAAGGGACAGCTGTCTCTCTGGAGACATTTCAAACTCAATCATCAAATGATAGCCTATCTTGAGTCCTACATTGATCTGATACACGATCAAAGCAAGACTATTAAAACTAGTTGACTCTGTAAATATCATTAGGCTGAAAAGATTCTGCATTCCACTGACCTTCAAAGAGATTCTTCTATCTCATTTGCTATGCACAAACTTGTTAAGTTAAAAAAAAAATGCCATCTGTCCAACCTCTTAGAGAGGAAGTCACTTGACAGACGTGGCTAAAGGGCAAAAGAAATAGAGGAGGAGCAGGGTGCCTGATGGCTCAGTCAGTTGAGTGTCCCACTTTGGCTAGAGAGTTCGAGCCCCACATTGGGGCTGATGGCTGGGAGCCTGGAGCCTGCTTCAGAACTCTGTCTTCCTCTCTCTTTGCTTCCCCCGACTCACTCTCTCAAAAATAAATAAACATTAAAAAAAATAGATGAGAACACATACCTGAGGCATGTCTGAGATAAACCCCAGGAACATTTCGAACAGACTTATTTCTCAGAGGTACTGGGCGTGGCTAGTCTGATTTTGATCTTGAACTTCCATTACACCAAACATTCTAGTGATTCATCGTTAACCTGGGATGGATGTCTGTTGGTGTTTGGTTGCCTAGTACCCACGCTTTGTTTCTAGGAACACCATGAATTTCTCTCCAGGAGTGACTTCAACTTTGGCTATACCCCAGATGGGCTCAGAAGGTAGCTCCGTGACCCTTGTCCCCTGCCCAGGCCCCGGGCAGCTTTGAAAGCAGCTTGATCAATCAGGTGTCTATCTGCCTGGAAGTCACATCCTGTGCAGAGTCCCTATGAGATGAAATGGCAGGTTTCTCTGTGCGACCACTGTCACCCTGACAACACTGTTACCATTGCAAGTTAATACCTACAGGCCCTGCTTCTGACTCTCTGGAGGTGACCTGGATCCCACCCAGAGCACCCTATGAGTTCCGTGCTATCCCAGTGGTCCTCTGATAAACTGCCTTTCCTTTCATTTGGTCAAGGCTGGGTTTTGTTATATGTAAGGTCAGTGTGGGCCGGCTCTTCCTGCCATCCCAGGAGAGAGTGAGTGTCAAGTGCTCCTGCTGGGGGCGGGGGGGGGGGGCACCTGCTCTTGTTACTGCAACATCTTTTGGAAGCCTGAATCTACCAGTGAGTACATGCCAGCCATGCTGGGGGCTCTGCCTCACCCCCTTGCCTACTTCCCTTGTCTGTCTTCTTCCTGGTAAAGGATGAGTTGGAGAGAAATATTAAGCAAGGTCCATAATGGAAAGCTGGTGTGAGAACAATCCCAATTTCTTCCTCACATCTGTCTTATATCCTAGCAAGAATCAATAGTGGCTTAAAAACTACCACTGAGCAGTTCTTTCTGAAATATCATGACTAGGGCACCTCACAAGTCTGGAAGCGATCATACTATAGCATTCTCAGTGCACTGAAAGCAGACAGTTAATAGAACAGCATAACTGGAAAGGGAATGGGCCATACAGGCTGCAAACACATCTGTACATCATAATCTCAGAACAGAAAATCTGAGCATCAGGAAGCTTCTAGCTAGAACCAAAAAAAAATTGCTTAGTAAACAAAACAAAACAAAAAATCCCAGAGCAGCTGCAACACTTTCACACTTGGGAACCCGGATTACAGTCCTGTGAATAGAAAGATATATGAAAAAGAATAATTAAAAGGCAGCAGAGACAAGTGTCAACAAACCTGGCTATAAATATCCTCAATGAGAATGTTGACTTTCCTTCGGGAAATTATGAAACTGACAGCGGGTAGTATCAGTTAAGAATTGGGCAGATCAAAATGAAGAAAATACTTTAGAAATTAAAGCAGTCCCAGGAGTCTTACAATATAATTATGGCCTCATCACTGTTCCTAGACATTTAAGAAGTTGGAAAGCCTTCCAGAAGGATGAGAAAACTGCTGCCCTTCCAACCGCCCCAGAGCAAAGGGTACTATCCTTTCTCACCTGACTTACTAGCATCAGGGCAAAACTGTTCCCAATATTGTTGAGAATTAGTAGCGTTGGAAATGCTCAGAATTGTCATTCCCAACAGTATGGCAGAGTACATATTCTGGAACTCAAGTCAACACCAAAATACTCTGGGTAGAGTATAAGAGACATGTTTGTAAAAGAACAGCTGAGTTCTAAGTAATAAAAAGGGAAATATCAGAGGATAACAGCTGAGTGAAAACACTGATCATAAAAGGCTCAGCCAGAAATGCAATCAGTAGTTACCTGAAGGGTAGTTTTCCATGATCGATTTCTGGGGATGGAGGGGAAGGGACAAAGTGTTAAGAGTAAAGATCTTGGGTCAGTATCAGGAGAGAAGTCTCCATAGAGGCAACTGCATGAAGTCTGGATCCCTAAAGGCTACACCCTTGGTGAAGTTAGGAAACAAACAAAACTCACCCTACAAAACAAGATGGCGAAGAAACTATCCCTCTTGACTTTGATACTGAGTGATCAATTTCCTTGACAATCTATAATCAGAAGTCACCACAGACACCCCCAACTTTTGGATTTTGGGTTCTGATTTGTTGTCTAAAGGCAACAAATTAACTGAAACCAGTCTTGTTTCTCTCCCAAACAAACCTAACTCGTCTATAAATGAATGGACCCTCAAACCAGGCCTTACAGATTTCCTGTAAAGTACCAACAAATATGATATCACAATAACAAAAATTACATGATATGAAAAAGCAAGATGCCATGAGGGAGAGTCAACAGCAAGAAGATACTGCAGTCTGCCAAGACACCATATGTTGGAATTCTTGGAATCAAAATATAAGTGGTCTGCTCTTCAAAAAAAAAAAAAAAGAGGGAATTGGATAGATAAGCAAAGACTATGAGACTATAAAAAAATGAAGCTGATTTGAAAAAGAGTCAAGTAGAACTTCCCCCCTCCCCCCAAAAATGATTTAAGTGAAAAATGAATGGACTGAGTCAACTAGCTAATAAGATGCAGGTTAAAACCAGGAACTGGAGAAGTGGGACCCAAAGCTGGGGAAATAACCAGACTGCAACAGAGACCAAAAATATATTAAAAAGTAAAAATTTGTAATAAATAAATAAATAAATAAAAAGGTTAAGAGTCAATGAAGGATAAAAATAAAGGAATGATAGATATAGTAGGAATTCCAGAAAGAGATAATAGTGAGGATGAGGGAGAAACAATATGTGAAGAAATAATACCTAAGAGTTTTCCAGAATGGGAGTAATATACAAACTCCCAGATTCAGGAAGTGGAAAAAATACAAACAGGATTTAAAAACAAATTTTTTTTTTGAAAGGGTGCCTGGGTAGCTCATTTAGTTAAGTGTCAGACTTCAGTTCAGGCCATGATCTCACACTTTGTGGGTTCAAGCCCTGCGCTGGGCTCTGTGCTGACAGCTCAGAGCCTGGAGCCTGCATCAGATTCTGTGTCTCCCTCTCTCTCTGTCCCTCCCCACTCATGCTCTGGTCTGTCTGTCTCTCTCTCTCTCTCTCAAATAAGTAACATTAAATTTTAAAAAAGAAAACCAGAGAATATAAAAATAAACAGATTCCTGGATCTAGAATATTATGAAACTTCAGAATTCCAAAGGCAAGGAGAAAATCTCAAGAATATCCAGACAAGTCAGTACCTTGAATAAAGAGAAGGTAAATGGAAAAGGAATGAGAAAGGAGGAAGAAGAACTAGAAAACAAAAGAAAGGAGCATCACACAAAACGAACAGAGCGGTGTTTGGGTAGCTCAGTCAGTTAAGCGTCAGACTTAGGTTCAGGTCATGATCTTAAGGTCTGTGAATTCAAGCCCTGCATCAGGATCTGTGCTGACACTATCCAGCTTGCTTAGGATTCTCTCCCTCCCTCTCTCTCTGCCTCTGCCCCTTCCCTGAGTCCCTCCCTTCCTCTCTCTCTCTCAATAAATAAATAAATAAATAAATAAATAAATAAATAAACTTTAAAAAAGGAAAAGAACAGAGAAGGGAGGAAACAGGATGGGAGGGGCAGTGGAAACTGAAATGGCGCTAATTACAAGCACCAAAAGCAGGCTTTCCCAAGGACGATACCCCTGAGATTCTGACCATAAGCCAGAAAGAGACTGTGGTTTCAGATTAGTAGTACTGGATGCCTGACAGAAACAAATGAAAATCCTTCTTGAGACAGGTCTCAGGATTTACAGATATTAAGTTCAATCTATTACAGGCTCATAAATAATACCTCAATCAGAACAGCTCTAGATGCTCAGGAACTTCAGATGCTGGTGTTATCAGATACTAATGAAAATCATTATATCTGAAATGGTTTTTTAAAAAGCATGGTAACAAAAATCACAAAAGAACATTCAATGGAATATTATTCAGCCTTAAAGAAAGGAAATTCTAATACATGCTACAATATGATGGACCTTGAGGACATTATGCTCAGTGAAGTTAGCCAGTAGAAGAAAGACAGACACTGTATGACACTTACCTGAGGTCTCCAGAGTAGTCAAGTTCATGGAGACAGAAAACAGGACGGTGGTTGCCAGGGACTGGGGGAAGGGGACTACGGAGTTGTTGAATGGGGATAGAGTCTCCGCTTTGCAAGATGAAAAGAGTTTTGGAGGTTGGTCGCCCAACAACGTGAATGTATTTAACTAAACCATATACTTAAAAATAGTTAAGATAGTAAATTTTTGTTATCTGTATTTTACCACGATGAAAACATTGTTTGAATCACCAATATAGAATGTTATAAAAGTGAACAGGCAGATTTATGAAATAACAAGTGAAACTCTTGAAAATGAAAAATAAAATCATTAAAAATTTTTAAATCCTTAATAGTGTGATAAACATTATATTAGCCACAGCTAAAGAAAGTATTCTTAAAAAGAAAACGGAGCTAAATAAATGATCTATATGATCACAGAAGCAGAAGAATAATATGAAAGAGAGGTTAAGTCATAGAAAATCAAATGAGAAAGTCTAAGTAAATGCAGTTAGTGTTTCAAGGGGGAAGAACAGAAGTGAGGCAATGTTCAAAGAAATAGTAGTTGTGATTTTTCCAGATTTGATAGAAGACACCAGTTCATTGCCATAAGAACCACAGGATATACCAACAAGGATGAATGATAAAAAATACCACCTAGACACATTACAGTAAAATTACAGAGCTCCAATAACAAGAGAGTATCAGCGTGTGTATGTCTGTGAGCTTTCTTTTATTTAATTTTTAAATTTTATTTAAATCCAAATTAGTTACCATATAGTGTAATAATGGTTTCAGGGATAGAATCTAGTGATTCGTCACTTACATATGACACCCAGGGCTCATCCCGCACTCCTTGATACTCAACCCCCATTTAGCTCATCTCCCCACCCAATACCCCTCCAGCAACCCTCAGTTTGGTCTCTGTATTTTAAGAGTCTCTTATGGTTTGCCTCCTTCTCTCTTTTTATCTGATTTCTCCTTCCCTTCCCCAATGTTCATCTGTTTTGTTTCTTAAATTCCATATGTGAGTGAAATCATATGATGTTTATATTTCTCTGACTGCCTTATTTCACTTAGCATAATACCCTCTAGTTCCATCCACGTTGTTGCAAATGGCCAGATTTCTTTCCTTTTGATGGTCAGTAATATTTCATTGTATGTGTATACCACATCTTCTTTATCCATTTGTCAGCTGATGGAGATTTGGACTCTCTCCATACCTGGACGATTGTTGATAGCACTGCTATAAACACTGGGGTGCATGTGCCCCTTCAAAGACCAGAGAATATCTTAAAAATAAAGAGAAAAGGCTTCTCATCTATACAGAGTGAAAGTTAAATTGCCTACAGACTGTGTATCTCTTCCTCATCCTAGTTGAAGTGCCTGTACAGTGGTACTTCCAACCATTGTGGAAGACGATCCTCCATTATCTGGAAAAGTCAGAAATTCACATACACTGCTACCCAGCAAGTAGACACTGTAAGAAAATAAAACAAACAGCAAAAGAAAACAACAACAACAACAAACATTGCCCGTGTGTCAAGAGATCTACACAAACAGCCCAAAGGGATATAAAATTGTGATATATATTCTATGGGTAGCAGTGTGCTAATTTTTGGCATTGAAAAACAATACCTTGAAGAACCCTCATAAACATAATATCAAAAATTAGTATGGCATTAATTATATGTGGTTCAAAATATGTAACACAAAACACTGATTTCAGGTCACGTTCACCTCTTGGCAAGGGGGTGTGATCAAGGAATAGAACAGAAGCAAATAATAACGTTAGACTTCCTGTGTTGGTTGTACCCATTTCTAGTCTCTCACCTTATGTATATGTCAAATTCATTTTAAAAAAATAATAATACCAGCAGTTTACTATTTCATTCTAATAATAACTCCATGAATGATATAAGTACTGTTCAATCCGCATTGTACAGATGGGGAAACTGAGGCACAGAAAGATTAAGTAACTTTCCCAAGGCTCCAGGCCAGCACATGGTGGAGCCAAGAGGAGAATCTGGGCAACTGGTTTCCATATCCTCACTCTTTTTTGTACCTACGTAATATTCCATTCTCCAAATAAAAAGAATTGAAAAGGAAAAAAAGGCTGGCATCAATGCTCCAGGGACCAACGCCATTAAAAATGTTTTGCAAAAAGCCAAACATGTTGCGTGTCTCTCTACATGTGTGTGAGCATCAGAAAAAATATGCATCAAAAAGTCAATAGTGATTTTAGCTGTATAAACTTTTTCTTCACTTTTTAAACAATCTGCAATGAATATCACTTTATACTCAAAGGAAAAAACCCAATATTATATAAATATAGTCTTGCCCTTGGCTTAAAAAAAAAAAAGACATACACATATCCTAAATCACGGGGCAAATTGCATGGTAAGCCTAATTACATCTTGCCTGGCAGATAACAGATAACTATTACTGGTTCCAAAAAAGGGCCCTCATTTTATATCCAAAGGCAACTAGTGTTTTAAATTTCAGCAACAATTTTATGAGGCTGGTGCAGAATGGCTTTAGGCAAATCTGAACACGCACCTCAGCCAATTTATGTGGCTTCAGGGCAATCCCACCAGTACCCAAGACAAGAGGGTCCCCGGGGTGGGGCCGGGGATCCTCCGTGCACAGCCACCAAGCTGAGTGAGAGACACAGAGGGAATTTTATGAAACAATCAAGAAAGAGACTCAGGGTACAAAGAGATTAGCTGCCTGATGAGCAAGTTTAAAAAAACAGCCCATCAACAGGGGTGACACTTTCCTGCTGACATTCAGGAAAGCAGGGGAGGCTGTGACGGGGCTGGGTGGAAACTGCTAATTGTGTGGGTGCCCAGCCCGCAGGGTCGCTCAGGAGTTGCATCTGTTTTGTTTTCCAGAGGACGGGGAGAGAACGCATTTCTGCAGAGCTTTTTGTGTTTTGAATACATAATGTGATTTTTGAGTAGAGCTGACGCCCAGGGTTACGTTGGTTTCAGGTGTACAACTTCATGATGTGACACTGCACACATTATGCTTCTCTTGGCCTCACACGTAGCTGCCATCTGACCGGCCACATCACGATCACCACAGCACAGTCAGTATCCCCAGGTTGTGCCTTTTTTCCCCATGACTTATTCCTTCCATAACTGGAAGCCTGTATCTCTCTCCCCGCAGCTCTCCTGAAGGTGGGAGCAAGCTCTTTACAGACAGGTAATGGTAGAGTCTGGTAGAATCTGCCAGTAAAGGAATACGGAGTCAGTCACTCAGGTTTCTGAGGACAGGCAGGCTCCAACCCTGACCCCTACCTCCAGAAGTCTGGGTTTCTAACGTTTTTCTTTTAACAACTTAATATATACCAAAATAAAAACTGCATCAACTTTCTAAAGGTAACTTCTCCAAATGTACTCCGCATCACTGTTCCACAGAACAAACCAGAAGAGCTTTGTGGAACATCCACTTTTCAAGGACATCTATTGTGATGGCTCCTTCACTTACAGCTTTGTGAATTGCCGCAGATTGCTAACTTGTCCTAAGCTCTGGTTCCTGGCTTTGTGAGACACAGATAAGAACACCTATGGATGCTCTGGAACTACTCCTTCCACTCCTATCTCATTTACTCACCCCCACGCCACGCCACGCCACACCACACCTCACGCGCACGCGCACGCGCACGCACACCCCGTGCCTTCTCAGGATGATGCAGCCCCAGAAAACAGCCTTTACAGATCACTCCCGTCGGCTCCCCACCTCTCAAATCAAGATTAACAACCCGAATGTATTAAAGTGAGAACTGGGAGTTATTTTTCATTTTAGATTTCATTTAGAAATAACAAATTACAAAATAGTGGCTGGAAAGGGAACGTGCTAATAAATATTTATGAAGTCTGCTAACCAGAAATAAAGACAAAAACCGTTTTTGGTCACATTACAGAGAAAACAAACAAGATGGGGAGGAGGCAGCCAGACAGCCAAAGTGAAACTCTGATGGCAGGGAGGGAGACAGGAGCGGAAGCCTGGTATAATACGGAGCTAGGACTGGGTGTTATGAAACCCCAGGAATTCTAATGGACACAATCCCGGGAGCTTTCATGGAGTTCCGTCTACCACATCCAAGCGCAGTCAGTTTGGCTCCTGGTGAAAAGACCTAACTCTTGGCTTTCTAACCAGAGAAGATTGAGAAATTTAAATAAATATGAAGAACAAGAGGTTGAAAAATGTGCCTTTTTAATGAAGTACAGTTGCATACTCCATCAACTCCTGTTTTTGCCAAAGACAACTGTGTGTCACTGGGGCCAATGGCCTGGTGAAATACAATGAATGGAGGCTGAAGTTTCTCCGTTATTTTATGCTGGGCACGTGCGCTTGGCCTTCACTTCCAAGCTCCGTGACAACTCAGAGGGGCAATCAGCTTTCTTATTCTGAAAAATGAGCATCGTCATGACATGTCACAAAGAGTTAAACTTAGAGCTGGTACATTTGGCTTAGGAGCAAGGGGTTGCACAGGAAAAAAACATGGTGAAGGGCACAGCTGGTCTGGGGGGAAAGTGAAAGCTTTCATTTCCATAGGAGTCTGAAGTTTTAAAAGCCGACTGGAGTGCACTAAATTTTTAAAACCTGCAAGTCACTAAAAATCTATCAGATCTGCTAGAGACCTCTTTCAGGGAAAGGGGGATTAGACAGAGATTTGACAACCACAATAGGAACAGAAATAAAACCCTTTCGTGTTATTGCTCGGAGGCTTACGTTAAAGGACTTCAACTGGAAAGGACATGGGAATCCCCAGGCGTCTTGTTAGAATGCAGATTCTGAGGTCTGGGCTGGGCCTGAACCTCTGCATGTTTAGCAAGCTCCCAGGTGATGCTCTCGCTACTGGTCTGTAACCCATGTTTTTGGTGACACGGGTGTGGAACGTGAAAACAGAAGCCAAAAGGTTTGAGTTTTAGCGCCTGCCATCACATCAGGATCTGTAGGCCTGTCCCCGGCTCTGTGTTCTTGTTTGACAGACACTAGCTCTCCCTGGTTACCTCAGGGGTCACTATGAAGCCAAAATTAAGCAACATGCAAGGGTGCTTTGTCAACTGCAAAGAAGAAAAGGAAGGCAGAATTATCAGCACTATTAAAAGGAAGATCACAAAGGATAAATGTCTGAAGGACCCAAGGAGAGAAGAATTAAGCTCAAATCCTAGGCCATCTGATCTTAAGCGAGATGAAGCACTTGACCTTCAATGTGTTGCACTTTAAGGTAATAAGAGTAGCAGATTATCTTTATTTCCAGCCACGTTGCTGAAATTTACGCCCCCCTCACCCCCACCACCAGGGCAAATTGACCTTCCTACCTCAATGCATATATCATATTAAAAGTTTACAATTGGAGAGGATTCAGATACGTGTATTTCCCTAGGTGGGGGCCCGTGCCCTTGATGCCTCCCCCCAGGGGATGACAATAACACTCTGAGCACTAACACTCTCTGTAGCACCAGTGTTAACTGGGTACAATGTAATGTAGGCTCATATAAATGCCCAGAGGCACCAGAGAATTTCAGGGGACGGGACAGACTGGTATGGACTAGAACAGTCAAGAAAGGTGTTGAGGAGAAGGAGTGTGTGTTTCCAGGCATGCTCAAAAGGAAGAGAACAGCTTTAAAGTAGCTTAGAAGCAGGGCAGGAACAATGCTGAGCAAAACCAAGAGGGAACTCAATTGAAGGAGTCCATCTTGACGGCATGCAGTGTCAGGCGTCAGGCGTCCTACTGGATTCTCACTGACACTCCTCAATGGATGCAGGAGGGAGGGTGGCCCAGAATACCAAGGTAAGGACGGTCACATTCTCCTTATGAGATAGAGAGTCATCCAAAGAGTTTTAGCTTGGCAGTAACAGAAGGAATGAAACTGGGTAATTTATTTTTTATGTAGGCACCATGCCCATTGTAGAGCCCAACCCAGGGCTTGAACTCACAACCTTGAATTCAAGACCTGATCTGAGATCAAGAGTCAGATACTTAACCCACTGAGCCATCAAGGTGCCCCAAAACTGGGTATTTTAATGAGCTCTATCAGAGAGAATACTGAAGACAGGGGAAATCAGTAAGAATATCTTTAAAACTCAGTTTTCTAGTAGTGAATCTATTTTTTTATGTTTATTTTTAATTTATTTTTATTTTTGAGAAAGAGACAGAGAGTGCGTGAGCAGGGCAGGGGCAGAGAGAGAGGGAGACACAGAATCTGAAGCAGGCTCCAGGCTGGATGAGGGGCTAGAACTCACTCACAAGCTGTGAGATCATGACCTGAGCCAAAGTCAGACACTTCACTGGGCACCTGGGTGGCTCAGTCAGTTAAACATCTGACTTTGGCTCAGGTCATGATCTCATGGTTCATGAGTCCAAGCCCCGCATCGGGCTTTGGGCTGACAGCTCAGAGCCTGGAGCCTGCTTCCGATTCTGTGCTTCCCTCTCTCTCTGCCTCTCTGCTGGGAGCTGCATTGGCCTTGCTGGATGACACAGTCACAGCGAGGAAATGGCAGATATTTGCACAGCTCCTGCTATGAAGTGAAACTGGTATCTTCTTCTCTTATTGGCTCAGATTGGGAATGGTACCACTGTTATTGATTAGGCCTCTTAATGTTCCAAATCAGACCGATATGAAAAAGCATATTCCTGCCCCTGCATAAGGGATTTTAAGTCAAAATGCTGCAGATGTTTGCCAAAAGGCTCTTCTAATGAGCCTTGCAGACCTAAGACCTAAGCGGGGCTAAGAACACAAGAGTTACAATTAACTCTGGCCTGGAGAAGAGAAGCCTAACTTAGAGATAAGAAACAGACAAGGACAGAACATAGGTTGCTGCATATCTCTTTGCTATTGGAGTCACAAATACCCTCCCTTGTACTGACTTCACTTATGAGGATGGATAAGAAACTAGAAACCCACATGCAAGGTCAATGCACACAGGATCCCCATTGTGCTTACATCAAAGAAAGGGCTTTCTCTAGCAACTTGTTAACAAACATTCTTTCTCTTATGGTTAATGAGCTAGATAAAATACTCCCAGCCTATCTATATACAATTTAACCAAGGTTTTAGTTTTAGGGTTACTAACTTAAATAATATGTATATTATCCTGTTTTTTACTAAAAACATCTGTTATTCTCTTGGTTATAAAATTTACTTAACCTTACTGTAAGTGGTTATGACTTGGTTATAACTTGTTAATTAAAAACAAAGTCATAATTATTGGCCAAAAACCAACCCGTACAAAATAAGATAGGTTTGTTACTTCCTTAATCTTGGGGACTGATGCCAAGAATAAATTGGGATGGTTCTACAAAAATACTTCTGTAAAACTTGTTTCTGTATACTTTTGATGATGAAAGCACCTTATCACTAAGAATTAGAAACTAAACAATTTCTGTTTTCTGATGTCATGTTATTGTTTGACCAGTAAAAAAGACACCAAAGCAGACAGAGCAGAGACGCCTGCCTGGGGATCGAGAAAGAAACCTGTGGCTCTCTCATCTCTCTCTCGTGCCGACACCGTCCATCCTTCAGGGACCCCTGGACCTGCTGGAGCTGGACTCCAGCACCTCTCTTCTAGTCATGCTCTGTCTCTGTCTCTTTCTCTCAAAAAAAAAAGTCAGACCTTTAACTGACTGAACCGCCCAGGCACCCCTGCGGTGTATCTATTTAGTGGATTGAAAACTGAAACAAAATCTCTATTTACTTATATGTGTGCTTTTTAAATTAATAAATAAAAAAAAGAAAGAAAGCACAGCTGCTTTAGGTCAAGGTGAGGTGGGGCCCTGGGTGCCGAACCCTCAGGTTTGCTGGGCTGATTTTTGAAGGGAGGTGTGATAACCATGGGAAATAGCAACCTGGAACTAGAAAGTGCAAGGAAACCTAGGGAGGTATAGTTCTGGGAGAGAAGAACATCACCCAGAAGTCAAGGCAGAGCCACACCCAGGCATGTGGCCGCCAGTCCACGCACTCTGTCACCTCCATTATCCCGTCTCTGTTCATAGTGACAGGGCATGCCAAGAAGAAAATGCAAAACCCAGTACTTTTAGTGGTAATTTAGAAACTTCTTAGTGGCTTCCCCTTATGTTCTGATGCTGAGGTCTTAAAAGAGCATTTAGTTGAAAAACCTAGTCCCATATCCACCCTTTAATCTTATCTCTGAGCAATTAATTGATTGAAAAAGTTGTTCCCCAGTGCTCCAGACTTCTTGCTGTTGTTCTAAAGCTCTTTGCAGCGATTTAACATTCGTGAATATTTTACCAGGGTCCTCGCAAGATCGGAGTCTCAAAATAACTTACATTGGGAACGAGAAAAGTACTCAGGGTGGTAGGCTTTAATTTATTTTTACAGAGGATATAAAGAAATGTCACTCAATAACATTGAAATTTATCGTAACATCTATAAGATTTTTAAAACATGTGGAAAGACACCTATTCAATGAAAAAGGTTTATTACATTATCACAAAGCCACATACTAAAGGTATATGGACATTTTCAAAGATGCTATAAAGACAATGAACCTGGAGGCGGCTGGGTGGCTCGGTCAGTTGAGCATCAGACTTGATTTTGGCTCACTTCGTGATCTCACTGTTCATGAGTTCCTCAGGCTCTGCACAAACAGTGCAGAATCTGCTTGGGATTCTCTTTCTTGCATTCTCTCTCTACTCCTCCCCTGCTCGCTTGCTCTCTTTCTCTGTCGCAAAATGAATAAATAAACTTAAAAAAAATCCTTTAAAAAAAGCAAATGAATGTGGATACATGGTAGTGATCATCTTCTATTTGCAAAACAGAGCATAGGTGTTTGAGTTTCTGGAAAGCATCATTTCTGAAACCTGAAGTTACAGAATCATAGAGTTCAGAGTTCTCCAGTCTGGGACTCAAGACTGAATGCTGTCTTTTCTTTCTTTGAAGATTTTTTTTTTACTGTATATTCTACAAGCTCCTTCCCATGCTTTACTGTCCCAGAGCAGAGGAATTCTCTTGATACAAACCCAACTACTTTCCTCTTTTAGGTCCATTTTCTCTTGTTCTGTCCTCTGTGAACATGGACAAAACATGCCCAGTGTCTCCCCTAAAAAGAGCTCCATTAATTTAAAGATAGATGGGAATTATGTATGTCTGAATGCTCCAATCTGAAACAATCCCAGATCTTTCACTTTTCCCCATAGAAGTTTCTTTCCTTCTCTTTAGTCCTTTCAGGTTCCCTTTGGAGTCCAGTCCAATTTCTCCACACACTTTATAAGGGGAATAACAGTTTGGAAGAATTATTTCAATTTGCAGATGCATCTTCCATTACCCTCCATTCTCCAGCAAAGCAAATGTTGTAATAAAAATAACATAAAAGTATATTGTAGCCAATTGGTCAGAAATTGCTGGTAACTGCAATAAAGGTATAATTTAATGAGTGTTTCCTGTATCCAGGCACTGAATACTTTGTTGTCAAATCCTAGCAACAGCTCTAAGAGGTAGGTGTCACCATTCCCATTGTCACAGGAAGGGCCTGAGCTAGACTGTCAGAGGTCTTAATTCTTGATTCTGACCTTCTCACAGGGCTATATAAAGATGCATAATCCCAAATCCACACATTCATATGCATGGCCCGGACATGTATGGTGGCCACCATAGGTCAAGCTTCCTTAGAGCTACACTCTGAGATGGGGACTGCCACACTGGGATTTTATGGGGAAGGGTGCTTGGGCTCAACGTGGAGAGGAGACTGAGCAAAGCAACACGAGGCAGTAGGGGGAGCTGGGCCATGGCGCAGTCAAAACAAAAGCCCAACCGACCCTACACATCCTACAGCATTGTCCTGAATTGGGGCAAGGGTCTTTGGGTTCCCAAACTGGCCAGTCATTGAATGTGAACTGCTGTCCTGATTCAGGGGGTATAACCTTGAGGAAGGCAACTCTCTGTAGCCAAAGCCTGAGGACAACCAGCAGGGATGAACCCAGCCCTGAGCTCTCTGCTGTCAACACTCCCACAAGCTGGGCAAAGAGTGTCTCAGTCTTAAAGGGAGCAGGGGACGCGGGTGGAACAGCACAGCTCAACTACAGTGACTATTTTCCCTTTTTTTTGTTGTTTGTTTATTTTGAGAGAAAGAGTAAGCTGGGAAGGGGCAGAGAGAGAGGAGAGAAAGAGAATCTCAAGCAGACTCCACACTGTCAGCACAGAACCCGATGTGGGGCTCAAACTCATGAACCATGAGATCATGACCTGAGCCAAAGTCAAATGCTTAACCAACTGAGCCACCCAGGTGCCCCTACAGTGACTATTTTCTGATCTCCAACTTAGAATATGGTTCTGTAAGCCTATTTACAGGTTTGTAAGGGATGGAAATCACATAGCTTTAATGCTAAAGAAATAAAGAAAATAATAATAATAGATCAAGACAGGAGAAAATAACCACAAATACTAATTTGCTTATGTGTAGGAAATGAGGACTCTGTCTCTACTTCTGTGTCTCTGTCCTTTTTCTGTGACAGTCTCCATTTATCATATATACACTAAAATGGGGACTCTGAACAAAACATGGAAACTTTACTAGCAAAGAGAGGAAACAGAAAGGGGAGAAAATAACTTGAAATATCAATAACATAATTATTACCCAAGTGGATAATCACCATTTTTAATAGTCCTGGTCAACGTTAACATACATGTCCTCCAAATTCAAGATGTTATAAGGGATAAAAAAACAAACCCAACTAATCGTCGTGCCTCTTCAATAATTTTTTTTATCTTCCATCTTTCCTCACAGATTTTAATTTCTAAACTATATTAAAAGTACATAATTGCCTAGGACGGCTCTTGCTTTAAAAAGACCATACAAACAGCACAAATACTTATGCCATGGATCATGAAACAAAATCTCTGTTTCATTTTCCATTTTATAATGAGAACAGTCAGAAGTGGTTTTAAAGTTTCAAATCAAAATCATTTCTTATTTATTGTGATCTAGGTAGCCATTATGCGGAAGCTTTTAAAAAGCTAGGAAGCCAACAACTAGCAAGAGAGGCTTACCAGGGCATGAATGTGAAAAGGACCCCCAGGGGGTAATGAATCCCGCTTATATTATGGGAACAAGCAAAGAGTCATTAATTCATATTATGCAACCTTGCTATTCTATTAACAACCATGAAAATAACTTCTCTAGTCACCGTTCTCATTGAGACATGGGCACCTAGATATCCATGCAGAGGCTGGAGTTCAAACAGTTAATAATAAACCTGAACCCAGAATAATTTCGAAAGTATGCAAACAACAAAAGGGCAGTGGAGAGTGAAAATTCGAATGTAGCAATGTTATCTGATTAGAAATCCGTTGTCATTGTCCTCTATTGAAACAGTCTACAAATTGCTGATGTAGTCTCTGACCTCTGCAGTGGAATTGAATTTAGTATCCAAAGGTGGGGGCTCAGCATTTTCTCTCCCCTTTCTTTTTAAAATCCCACACTACAGAAGGGCATAGGGTAACACATTTTACTGCTAAATATGATTTGAGCCCGTTGGAAGATGGCCCACTGAAAAGTGCCACCCTGGCAACTCACCAATGGCTCCTGCTTTCTGATAGGAGTTGTTCCCAACGATCCTCACCGCCCAGCACAATTCTGTGCTGTAGCCACTTGGTAAAGGGAGGGTGGTCTCGAATACTATTTCAAACTTAAACTACTTTCAAGTGGCAACTCCAAAGCTCACATACACTCTATCCAGTGCTCTATTTTTACATGACAGTGCTTGCAACCCTCACTCTGGAAGCTGAGCAGAAAGCAGCCAGCCAATACTGTTGCATTCTGTCCCCTGCCCTCAGTAAGAGAGTTCAGAAGAAGACCTAACCACGAAGCCAAACACCAGTGGTGAAGGGCGACGTGCCCTTCCCTAGCCATGATACTGTCTTGCGCTCACTGTCTTCCGTGACTCCCATATCTGTCTGTCCCTGTTCATGCTGTTGTTCTGCCAAGGTCGCCAAGCTAGGAAGAGGGCAGACTCATCAATGTCTCCTTACAACTGTCTCCCACTTACCAAATGAGGGGTGGCAGGTGCACCTGCTTCCCATATCCATGATTGACCTTTCCCACTGCAGGTTCCATAAACACCAACTGCCAAGGGTTGCACGTTATGGAGAGATCATGTTAGTATGTATCTGTCACCCAGAGAAAACAAGGCAGAGAGAAAAAGAGACACAGATACAGGCAGAGACAGAAAGAGGCAGAAAAGAGAGAGAGAGACCAAAACGAGAAGACATGTTCTTGGGTCCTGCACATTAACTGAGTGTAAACTCTTTTGTTCCTGATGGCTTCCAGGATGAGTGAACCATGTTCTGTGTGTGCACTCTGACTGCTTACAGCCCACTGCTTTCACAGCAATGACTGACCATTCTGTGAATTTCAGAGAGCAACGCCTTGTCCTTGAGACCAGCTACAACTCATATGCACATGCACGTATGCTCATTCTAAGCTATACCAACTCAGCATTTCCACAAATTCATTTTCTACACATAAGACCCATCGGGCATTGCGATGTATTTGACCAGGTCAGAAATCTCTTGGGCTGAAATGGGTTGGTTTGAAAATAATTAATGAGCATCTTTCTGTTTTAGGTGTGAAAGTTGTATTTTATTTAAAAGGAGGAAATAAAACAGAAAGAAATAGGATGTTTCAGGAAACTGGGCTGCACAGCCAGTGTTTGCATTGTGTGTGAAAATGCCTAACACGCTGTTACTGAAAGTACCTAGTAGAGAAACACTGATTAATGGATGATGAGATGATTGTCCTTTTACTAACTAGAATTATTATTATTTTTTTTAGTAGGTTTCACTCCTAGTGTGGAGTACAGTGGGGGACTTGAACTCACGAGCCTAAGATCGGGACTTGGATCTTAACCAACTGAGCCAGCCAGGCACCCCCTTTTTAAACTAGAATTTAAATATGGGTTTTGATTCTCTACTGATCCTTCATTTCAAGAGTGGAACCAGCTTAGAGAAAACAAAAATGAAAGCCATGTTAAAAATTTTAAATAAGAAAAATTAAAAATAAAACCTTGGGGCACCTCGTTGGCTCAGTCAGTTAAGGGTCTGACTCTTGATTTCAGCTCAGGGTATGATCTCACAGTTCAGAGGAATGAGCCCCAAGTCAGGCTCTGCACTTGACATTCTCTCTCCCTCTCCCTCCCTCTCTGCCCCTCTCTTATATGCACACATGCTCTCTCACTCTCTGGCTCTCTTAAAATCGATAGATAAAAATTTTAAAAATAATAATAAAATAAAACCTTAATGAGAGCCTAAAATAATAAAGCCAAATCTGTTTGTTGATGTAGAGTGATTAGCCAAGGCAAATGCCATCAATATGAACAGATTTCCCTGGTTCAAGTTCTTATTATTTTAAGACATCTAGGTAACTTGATATTGCAATGAAGATGTGGAATAGGAAAAAAAAAATTAATTGGTTGTAGGGGTAGTCAGAGCCAGGGCTTTGACTCTGGCTCTTAGCATTAAGTCAGTTCCTTAATTTTGCTTCAAATTAATTCCCTGATGCATAAAAAGGAAAGTGATAGATCAGCTGTTCTTTAAAGTTTCTGGAAAGTTGGTAGAGAAATGGACTAGAAATAATAACAAGGGAGCATTTTGTGATTTTTCCAACAGGTCTTAAGGGAAAAAGTCAGTAAGCTAATTAAGGCCCCAGTAATCAAATAAAATTCACTCAAAATAGTACTATTGTCAGTATTATTTGAAATTAAAAATTTTAGCCAAGCCATTCCCTCAAAGAAGGCTCTGAGTAACGTCTAGCTCGGGTAGCCGTCTCTGAAACAGTGCTGGCTCTGTTATAACAGCCTCTCTCAATGACGTTCTGGATGATGCTGGGAAAATCCAAAGGAAGCGACCCTGATGTACTCTGAAGAATGCGAGAAAAATCCTGCTCGGTCCCCCATAAGCCATACTCAAATCTGGGCAGAGCAATGAAAGTAAGGAACAGACAGGAAACCATAATTTCAACAGAAAAAGAATTATACTTTGAAAAGCAAACTTGTTTCCTAGATAATTTCTGTAAATGCCATGAATTAAAATGGAGGATGGCATTGACTTGTAACTCCTAAATTTTAGGGGTTTCTTTTAAGTTTTTTTAAACTTATTTTGAGAGAGAGAGAGAGAGAGAGAGAGAAAGAGAGAGAGACTGAGAGAGAGAGAGAGAGAGAGAGAGAGAGAGAGAGAGAGAGAGAGAGAGAGAGAGAGAGAGAGAGAGAGGGAGAGAATCCCAAGCAGGTTCTGCTCTGTCAGAGCAGAGCCTGACACGGGGCTTGATCTCACAAACTACGAGATCATGACCTGAGCTGAAATCAGGAGTCAGACTCTTAACGGACTGAGCCACTCAGGTGTCCCAAATTTTAGGGTTTTCATGGTTTTTTAAATACTGGCTTTGATCTCCTCTCATTAAAATAGTAAGTCCCCACATTTGTCCCTAGGAAAAAAATCCTAATTTTTTATACTAAGAAAAGAAGACCAATAAGTAGAGATACAAATGAAATGGTAGGTAATGTCAAAATGAAGTGGAAATTGAGGATGCAGTGATTGTGTTTTAAGTATATGGACGAGTAATCTTTTGTTGAAGGATATAATGTTCTACGAGCATCAGGGCTTCAACACCGTGATGCAACACTACGTACAACGTGACACACACAACGTCAGTGCATCACCGTCTCTCACCATGCAACGCTATCACGATGTTAGTGGCTGTACTCTTTGTGCTGTAATTTTTATCCCCATAACCTATTTATTTTATAACTGGAAGTGTGTACCTCTTAATTCTTTTCCCCCATGTCCCCATATTCCCCCATCAAGCAACCACCAATTTGTTCTCCATATCTATGAGCCTCTTTCTGTCATTTTAATGATTTTTGCTCATTTGTTTTGGGTGTTAGATTCCCAATCTAAGTGAAATCATATGACGCTTGTTGTTTTCTGTCTGACTTCTTTTGAAAGCTTAGGTACCAAATCAAATTGATAATGCAAGAAAGATTTATAACGATTGCGTCTAACTCCCAAGCCAATGTTGCTAGCCTGGAACCCTCCAGTAACCTCTACGCTAACCCCACGGCCATTTCTACCTAGATGTCCCATGTATACCTCAAAGTCCTTTCCTCCTCAGGAATAGGTCTGCTTCCCCCACTAAATTTCCTTTACGTCACCAGAGTCAGAACCCTGAGAATCCCAGGCCCTAACATTTTCTCACTTTCAAGGCCCAGACTATCACCACATCCAGCAGAGTCTAGCTCTTTCAAAGGTCTCCTGCTCCCTTCCTCACTGCTTCCTCCCTGTTTCCAGCCCTCCCAACTCTTGCCAGATGGGGCAAAACAAACCTTGCTTCAGTCTTGCTCACCTCCAGCTCTCCCTACACTCTCTCCAAGGTAGCATCCCTCAAATACCAATGACTGGGGGTGGGGAGTGCTGGGTGGGTCAGTCAGTTAAGTGTCCAACTTCAGCTCGGGTCATGATCTTGCAGTTGGTGGGTTTGAGCCCCAGGTTGGGCTCTGTGCTGACAGCTCAGAGCCTGAAGCCTGCTGCGGATTCTGTGTCTCCCTCTGTTTCTGCCCCTCCCTCACTTGCACTCTGTCTCTTTCTCTCAAAAATAAACATTAAAAAATTTAAATGCCAAAGACTGCTATCCTTTAAGAAAATTTTTAAATTTTTTTTTTTTTTGAGAGAGAGACAGAGAGACAGCGTGAGCAAGGGAGGGGCAGAGAGTGAGGAGACACAGCATCTGAAGCAGGCTCCAGGCTCTGAGCTGTCAGCACAGAGCCTGATGCGGGGCTCAAACCCACAAACACGAGATCATGACCTGAGCTGAAGTTGGATGCTTAACCAACTAAGCCTCCCAGGCACCCACCCCCATGACTACCATCTTAAAACCCCTCAGTGCTTACACACACACACACACACACACACACACACACACACACACTTTTCAAACCCTGTGGTTCAATAACCCTGAACAACTTATTATTCCCCATGCAGGTTTCACATCCATATCTCACCATTCTTGCCTACGGGACCCTCAGCCATTCCACCAGGCCAAATCCTATTCATCTTTCAACCGCCACTCTCAGGGGTTACCTCCTGTAAGAAGCCTGCTTTTTACACACACAGTCTCTGGCCCCCGGGTGCATCCAGCCTCTGTTGCAGTCCTTAATGCCCTCTGATACATCACACTGGAACTGGTTATATCTATTTACGTGTCTGTCTCCTGCGGGCAGCAGATGTTCCTTGAAGGTAAGACTTACCACCTTTGTTCCTTGAGATCCCCGCAAAGTTTACAGAATCATATTAAAAATGAGTCAAACTATATAAAGAGAAAAATACTGGAGGGCATAAGGGTATTTTGGAGGATTACAAATATTTGGAAATAGTGTTTTTCTTACTTATGAAAACAATACTTCATGGTTACAAAGTGCTTTCACAGTTGTTTTGTTTTATCCTTAAAACATTCCTAAAAGGCAGGGTAAGGCAAATATCAAGGCTCGATGAGACCCTAAATACATAAGAAATTCTTTTGAGAAGAGAAACGTTATTGATTTTTCAAGGTGTGTGTGTGTGTGTGTGTGTGTGTGTGTGTGTGTGTGTGTGTTCAAATAAGTCTTCTTAGATCAGAGCTGCAACTTCAAATAAATTCCCGTTCTGTCAAAATAACCAATTGATTTCCTTCCTAACTATGAAAAAAGTCTTCTGAAAAAGAAAAATTCTCAATTCTTTGTAGAGAAATTTTCAGTAAGCTAGTCCCTTATTCACTCTTTTCCAAAAAGTTACATTTTGGAAGTCGGAACAGCTAATTTAGATTTCTAAAGACAACGAGAACCGATGAACTCTCACCTTCAGAAGACTCACTGGGGCCAAGGGGCTCTTGAAAGTTTCCCTGATGTCTGAAAGCAGCCCTTTCCTCGGATGACGCCAGCAGCTGGGAGCGGCTTTGGCCACAGCCTTCAGCATGCAGGGGTAGGGGCACTGAGGAAGGGTATCACACGGATTCCTGAGAAAGAAAGAAAGTAAAAAAGCACAGAACAGCGTAAATTGTTTTGGGATAGTTAATTCTATTAAGCTGACATTTCATTCTACCTACCTTCTAAAATCACAAGGGGAACTTAATACATATTAAATGCCATGGTTCAATTTAACCACACATTTCTGTACTTAAGAACACCCAGGCCTTAAGACTTTAAGCAATTTAATGGCGACAGTCAATGAAAACAGGTAACATAATTCCCATTCCATCTTAGTGTAGGATGAAAGCCTGAATGACCCCAAAACAGCAGGAAACAACTGTGCACACAAATTAAAGAGGGGGAAAAAGGCACTTGATCTTATTCTATTCTAATACTTCATGGGAATACCATGCGCTTTGCAATCACATCGACACACAGGCCGTGGCTGGGAAGACTCTAACACTGACAGAAAAGAACAAACAATGAAGAACGAAGTATTTGATCAAGGTTGACAATGTCAGAGAGGAACTCAGCAATGTAATTACACTTTAGAGTGGCTTTGAAGGCAGTGAGAAAAGACGGCATCTGGGACTAAAGAGAGCTGCTAAACACACTACGGAAAGAAAACAAGCGTAAGGTTAAGACAGAGCTACACATAATGAAGGCTTCATTAACCAGAAACCAACTAACAGAAAGAAGTACTCGAATGCTGTGTGTGTTTAATACCTCACTTTTATGAGAAAGGGTAAAAATCACAGGAAGGAGTATTTGGAAAGCCTCTTAAAAGCAGAACTTGGTGTCAGTGTGTCAGGAGGAGAGCAGAAGCCAAGAGCGCTACACCTGCTCCCGGCACTAATGATCTGACCTTGGGCTTGCTAAGTGCTTCTCTACCTTGTGGGCACCTTCAACAAGACAAGGAGAGCTTGTAGAAAGTATCATTGGCTTGCCTCCACCAGGCCAAATAAATCTTTGACATGAAATCAGAATCTCAGATGGGAGAGAGCCTGAGCACAGGCATTTTTTCCAAAAAGTCAGAGAAGGCGGCTCGTCTAGCTCTTGACATTGTGACTCTCCCCCATGGTTTGCACCTGATCACTCAAGTTTGCTTAAAATTTTCTTTTTATGTTTACTGATTTTTGAGAGGGAGACAGAATGTGAGTGGGGGAGGGGCAGAGAGACAAGGAGCCTGAAACGGGCTCCAGGCTTTGAGCTGTCAGCACCGAGCCCGAAGTGGGGCTCGAACTCGGGAACAGCAAGATCTTGACCTGAGCCAGAGTCGGATGCTTAACTGACTGAACCACTCTGGTTGCCCCTCAAGTTTGTTTTAGAACAAATACAATTTAGAGGCATCTGGGTGGCTCAGTTGGTTGAGTGCCTGACTCTTCATTTCAGTTCAGATCATGGTCTCTCAGTTTGTGGGGTCGGGCCTGGCATAGGGTTCTATGCTGACAGTGTGGGGCCTGCTTGGGATTCTTTCTCTCTCCATCTCTCTCCTCCTGTCTCTGCCCCTCCTCTCTCTCTCAAAAGAAATAAACATTAAAAAAAATAAAACAATACAATTTAAATTAATAGTATCCAAAGTTTAAGACCCTATAAAACTATATAGTTGCCCAATATTCCAGAAAACGGGGCTGGGGCCCTGAGACATATGGTGACGTAGGGGTCCAAGCAAAAGACCACCACTAGGACAGAATCAAGTCCTTAGGGGAGGTTAACTGGATCCTGAGCTAGGGCTGGACACAGGTCTCTCTCAGGCCGGGCCGGTATGACCAGAAGACGTGGAGCCACACCCTTGACCAGGGATTGATGCCACGGGCTGTCTGGGCCCCCGCCCTTACAGAATAACAGAGATAAAAACTAATCCTCTGCGCTAAATTACAGCACCTCGTATGAACTAGACATGGTGCTAGGGAGTGCTTTAGTCCTCACAAACTTCTCGGACCTAACTACTATTATCGTAACAGGTTATTTATAATTTATAGTGAGGAAACTGAAGCCAAGCGAGTTCAGTCTTCTCTCCAGGAGGGAGGCACTAGAGTTTTAACAAGGCCAGTCTCTCTCCAAAGCATGTGCCGACCGGCCGGCGGGAACACAGTTCACTGAGAACTGGAGGCCAGCCTCCTCCGCTCTGGGTCTGCTTCGTTGCCCCTTGTCCTAGCGCATGAGCCTTCGCACCCTGGAAAGGGGGACAGAAGCACCCGGCAGTCCTCCGGGTGCCTGCAGAGCTCCTCTGACTAAACCTCGGTTCTGGTGTTCGTGACGAGAGTGACATGGTACGGGGAGACTTTCATTCTCCCTGACAACACACACATACACACGCACAAACACACCCACCACGCCACACACAGACCACACACCATATACACAAACACACACCATACATGCAAACACACCACGCAAACATACCACACTATACATACCACACCACATACACATACCACATACACACCACATACATACAAACACACACACCACACCCAACCATAGTATACACATACATCACACAAATACACACACCACACACAAACACACCACACACATACCACACACACATACCACACATCACACCACAGCACACAAATACATCACACATACACAGACCACATATACACACACAGACTACACACACACACACACACACACACACACACCCAACCACACATACAACCATGCCACACACACACATACACAGACCCCACATACACACAACTATACCCCATGTGCGCATGAACACACTCCCAGAGATTTAATTACACTATTTTGAGAGACTTCGGCTTGGGCAACTATCAGAAGAGTCACCACTGAAATCTGCCCCAACCGCCTCCGGCCATCAGAAATATGAGTTTAAAGCCTCCCTGAGGTATCTGGAACATCATTTAAAATTCATCAAAACATTACCAAACATCCTTCTTCTGTCATCGGAGAGAGGTAGCCCTGCTGTCCTCTGCCGCCCCGCTGTGTTTACATGATGTAAGTTATTGCCTTTCTTTAAAGGGCATTGACTGTAATCAGACCTAACTTACAAATATTCCACATATGAAATATATTTTATTTATGAGGCTGGGGCAAAAATACTACTGTTTCTGACACCTTAGGCATATTCTAGATATACAGTGGCAGAATTACCTCCATGGTGCATTTCAATGATGGTGCAAAAAGATGGCTTTAATGAGACACTTCTGGGAAGAAATAAAAGAATGATAGTAAAAATAAAAACACAAAATTTGGGAAATTGGAGGGGGTGGGCGCCTGGATGGTCGTGGTATCCAATCACCTATCTGCCTAGTGCCTAGGTCCATTTTAAAGGACTCTGTATGGAGATGAACCTTGCTTCCTGCAGCTTTCACTCATTGGTCCCAATTCTGGCCTTTGGAGACATAATCCAGATTCACATTCTCATGTAAACTTCCCACCCACAGCCTGCTGTTGTGAAAAGCGGGAATAAGCTGTGGTTTTAGCAAGGCGCCACTGACTAGATACCCCTGACAGAGGCTGGCGGAGGAGCCCATGAGGGAGCTTCGTGCAAGGGTCCTGCCCCAGGAGGGGATAATCAGCCAAGTCCATCAAGCCAGTTCTCTCTGGGATTCGGAGTGGAGGTCAAGCGTCAGAGGAGGACCTCCTGAACATGCAAAGGGAAGCAAAAAAGAGACGGTGAGAGAGAAGCGTCATCCCTGAAGTTGCCTGACACTGACAGCTTCCCTCTTTCCAGACCCAGACAGGGGACCTGTGTGGCAAGTCCCTGCTCCTTAGGGCACCCCAAGTCTCTGTTCTCTACAACTTCAAATGTGCAGTACATATGGAATAAATTACAGCAGCTCGTTTGCCCCCCATTCTTACAGCTGCTTATCAGGTTGACAATGAAGAGCTCCCTTATTTTTCTGTAGGTAGTGTTGTTAGGACCACATAAAGCCTTTATTTTTACTCCATTCATAGTGTATCTTTTAAAAACGGAGCTCACTATTCCAACTGGCCAAAAATTCGTGACCTCTCAATTCCACCCCTCCAAAGTATTTGTTATGCCTTTCACCTTCAAGCCACCTACAGATTAGACAAGCAGGCCATTTAGAATGATGTCCATGCTATGATGAGAACACTAAAGACACTCCAAGGAAAATAGTGGTACTGAAAAGAGCAACACTAAAGACATTACAAGGAAAATAGTGGTACTGAAAAGAGCAAAAACCAGACTGGTCAAGAAATAAATATCAATTAATTTTAGCATCAAGGTCATTACCCAAAATTAAGAATCACCAATTCTCCAAATTGACTGCAAATCATCTGGAAGATATAAATAGCTACATAAACTGACATGACCATGCAATTCATCTGCTGGATAAAGGTTTTACCATTTACTTGGTAGAAACCGCAAAACCCAGAAGAATTAGATTTCAGCATCATTAGAGAAAATTAGGCCATAGTTGAGATAATTGGCAACATGACCTTTGTAGTTAGAATAATTACCTGTGCAGCAGACCAAGAAGTTATGTTTGAGAAACATATTGCAAACCCAGAGTCAAGTTAGCTTCATTCTTCCCAGAGGCAATCATGGAAATTAGCAGAGCCTGTCATTTTAGGTCATCTGGTATACCCCTGCCAAAGTAAAATTGCTCTCCACAGATCTCAACTGCTTTGTCTAATTTAGCTTTCCATAAGCCTCATGGGATCTCTCCTTATAGTAAGGAATCCCACACTGAATAGCTTTTAAAGTTCTTGTGTGTGCTTTTCTTAGTTTTTCTGTCTGTAACATGACTGTCAGACTATCAGGCTGAAGTTGCTCATGGTGGACAGTGTGCCTGCCCAAAACAACCCAGCCCATCCTCACTGCTCTAACTGATATTTCTGGTCATCCCAGGACTGACTTTGCGTAAAGCAAGACTGGAAATCTTCAAAGGGAGGACCCATGGGCCTGTCTACAAAGAAAACACATCAGTGTGCGTATAGATTTCCCACCATCTCTGTTGAACCTGCAGAGGCCTTCTTGCCTTCTTTTTTTCTCAGCTGTGGCGAACTGTTAAACTATTCATCCAAGAATTACCATTTGATCTGCTGGGGTCAAGATACTGCCCTGAGAGGCACGAGAAACACAAAGATAACTAAGCAGCTTCTGCTCAAAGACAGACAGAGATGAGAGAAAAGAATATCATCTTGTGTCGTGTGGCATTTTGTGGCTTATTTTTCAGAGAAGTAATCTAACTTGACACTGAAAAATAAGTATTTTTCTTGCCATCTTATGGATGAAAATAAAGGTTGGGCAAGGTCAGGTAAGTTAAAAATAATTCATCATGGTGAGTAAGCAGCGAAGCCGGCACTCCAGAGATGAGTTTTGGGGTTGCTAGTCTATGATAGCCACCAACCCACAGGTGCATTCATTGTTTATGCAGATAGAATGACTACCCAGCAACATATATTGAAAGCTTACTCCATACTGGGTACTTTGGGCATCAGTTGATCCATATACTGATAACAACTTGACAAGGTGGGCATTTTAGTGTCCCACCTAATAGGAGAGAGAAATGAGACGAGGCACAAAATGAGAACTAGTGGCCCAGCATTGCATTGCTAGTGGGTGGCAAAGAGCAATAAACACCAAGAGAGCAGTGCCACCCGGAAGAAATGTGGAGGAAGTCACTGGATCTGTTGCTAGGAAGGACGCTAAGAACGTTTTGGAACGTTTTCTAGCATTTCCAGAACAGTGAGACTTTTCTTCTCTTGTGAGTCCTGTGAGAAGACACTGGCATCAGAGACGAGAAAAAGATGGCAGTTCCAAGAAAAGGAGGAAATGTGGCGCTTCCCCTTCCCTCTGCTGTGGCTACGGGTGTGTGAGTCACCTGATGGGACAGAGAACTGCCAACACGTGAATACCATCTGCTGCTTTAATGCTTGCGCTGTATATTTTCTATCATTTTAAATTCTTTGGACATATCACACTGGTTACGCAAAGCAGAGAGAAGAGACCCTTGGCATTCATGGCCTCAAGTGTGTGGTTGGTGATTTTACAGTGACTGGCTGGGAGGCTCATGGAATGTGACTTAGCAGTTTGCCAGGACGCCAATTTCAAACAAACAAAGCAGTATTGGCTTCTCTGTACTCACACCTCAGTGCAGTTTCCTAATTCTGAGCCTGATTTCAGGTTTGAAAGGAGGGAGCCATGAAGAAAAAAAGTGTGCTCTTGTATTCAGTGAGAGACCTTCATGGCCCATAGGAGAGGCTAAGAGGTTCCTACACAAACTTCTGTTCATCCTACAATAATCTCACGAAGTGGCTATTAGTATTCAGATTTTCTACATGGGCATACTGAGGCACAGAACAGTCCAGGGATGCATCTGAAAGTCATAGTGCTTATCCATGTCAGAGGCGGGATTTCAATGCGGTCTGACTCTATGCCAGGCCATCCCTCTTATATTTCTGCTGAGGGCACTGAACAAGCCAACAAATAAACAAAAACTTTGTGAGGAGGGGAAGACACCAGCCGAGAGAAAACCTCAATTAACGTTGGAAAGCCAGTTAACTTTAGCCATGAGGGACAGACAGTCCCTGACTTATAATGGCTCGACTTAACCTTTTGTCGATTTTACGATGGTGTGAAAGCAATATGCATCCAGCAGAAACTGAACTTCAAATTCTGAATTTGGATCTTTTCCTGAGCTAGCGATACGTGAGACGTCTCTCTAGCAAGGCTGGGCAGAGAGCCACGGCTCTGCCGTCCATGGGATCACCAGAGTCAACAAGCCCCACACTTGTAACCATTCTGTGCCCACATGCCCATTCTGTTTGTCATTTTAAGTACAGTATTCACTGAATTACACGAGATGGTCAACACTTTACCACCAAACAGGCTGTGTGGTAGATGAGTTTACTCAACTATCAGCTAATGCAAGTGTTCTGAGCACACGCAAGGAGGGCTACAGGCTAAACTGTGAGGTTTGGGAAATCAAGTGTATTAAATGCACCTTAGACTTAGGAGATTCTCCATTTGGGATGGGTTCATCAGGACGGAACCCCGCTGTAAGTTGAGGAAGATCTGTATCTGCATATTCCACAGCACACTTAGTGGAAATATGTCCCAAGGAGAAAACCAAACACCTCTACAAACTTTCCATATTCTTGGATTGAGAGATGCCCTCAAGTCTTAGAAATCAGTCCCGTAGTGCCTGCTGTGTTCCTGGGAACTCAGAGGTCAAAGACAGGAACGTGTCTGGCCTAACAGCCCATGAAGAGTGACTGACACACACGCTGTGAATTGCCAAGAAAGCGCAGGGGAGTCTGAAGGTGGGGAAAGCACGTCTGGCTGAGATGGGGCAGTAAACACTGCCCACTTCACTGAACGCGGGACCAGTGGAGATGTGGGCACGTTTGTGCACCATGAAGACAGAGGGATGAATAAGGAGAGACCAAGATGGCAGAGAACTGCCAGTGGCATGAGTGGTGGACAGAGTGCAGACGCCGTGCAGAGGGTCGGGTGAAAGGGACGCACACGTGGCTTCGGGGAGCCCCTGCTGTACTTCGGCCACTTAACCTCAACTAGAGGGGCACGCAGACCCCTGTCAGGTCTTCCCCCACGTCGGAGAGAACACGTCTCCAAAACCAGTCTTCAAGAACGGATGCCACAGCCCATTGGCGGAAACCCGCTTATTTGCATATCGCCCAGTCGTCTTGCTGAACAACAGTTGGAGTCAAGTCAAAATGAAATGAAATGCCAACACCCTTCAACAGTGATACAAATGCCTTGCAACCTCAAACTTGAGCTTAATAGAATATACAAAACAAATCTGCTCTGGTGACTCTGAAAAGCAACTGAGCGAGTTCCAACTTGAGCAGGGGGGTTATTTATTTTGTGTAGCTCCCGTCATTATTCAGATCGCTCAAGAAGCACTTAGCGGGTGCCTACAGAGTAACACACAGCAGTTCGAAGCAGGAATGCTAATGGTTTTTATTTTTGTGCTTCATTTTAACTGGATTGTTTTAGGCAGGATTTGATTTTTATCTGGGGGAAACTCTGACTGCCGATCTGTAGCGGCATTTAAAAAGCGATTTCATTTTTCAACATATGAAAAGTACAGGAAAATTAAAAGGAAAAATTAAAATGAATGTTCTTTTCCACCATCACAAATAAAAATTGTCAGGGTGCCTGGGTGGCTCAGTCAGTTGCGTATTCCGACATTGGCTCAGATCATGATCTGAGTTCATGAGTTTGAGTCCCATGTCAGGTGCTATGCTGACAGCTCAGAGCCTGGAGCCTGCTTCGGATTCTGTGTCTCCCTCTCTGTCTGCCCCTCCCCTGCTCTCAAAAAAATAAATAAATAAACAGTAAAAAAAAGAAATAAAAACTGGCCTTTATGTCTTCTGAGTATATTTTTTCTGCATGTGTCTGTGCACACATTTTTCAAAACAGAAGAAGTGTAATACATGGTGCACTGATTGAGTAACCTGCTGTATTCACCTAACAAAATGAGCACTTCCCCAAGCCACTGAATCATACAAGATCAATTTTGGTGTCTGGGTAACAGTCTACCATATAAATAAGTCATATTCATTTAATCAATTTCCTAGTTTAGGCCATTAATGCTATCCCATTTGGTGGATTTTTTTGTTGTTGTTTACATCACTTTCTAAACATGTATGATTTCACTAGCACTGGCTGAACAACAGTCAATAAAGTTCTTACCTAGTTGACACATGGAGTATTAGCCAATTACAAAGTTCCATTTTCCTCACTGGGATTTGTGATCCATTGACTGTGGTCCGGGAGCCTTAGAGAGCCGGCACACATTCCCGCCAGGGCCCCTCAGCCCCCGCGTCCTTCACAGCCCTGCACCCCCCCCCTTGCTGTCCATCTGTCGCTCGGCAAGGAGCAGTCTGCTCCATCACATTAGCCCAAGATTACTGAGAAAACTTGACTTTTCCAATGAACACATCAGAGCAGGACCCATGGACAAATGGCCCCAACCTGACTATGTGTGGAGACCATCCTTCCCAGGGTAGAAAGAGAGTTTGAGGGAAACACTGTGAGCCTGACCTAAAAAAATAAAAATGTTTCTCACTGCCTTAATGTGGTTGTATCATGTCTCAAAAGAGACAATGGGCTAGACTGGGAAATTTTAAGTAACTATTTTCATTGATGCTGTTATTATTGTTAGATGAGAAGACATTACAAGTTATATGCCTGAAGCAGCTCATGACTTTGAACCTTTATGGCGGTGGTTCTCAGCCCCGCTGGCCCTTAGGAATCCACAGACGGTACCACCATTGCGTTATGGTGATGGTCGCACAGGAAATACGTAAGTCAAAGCTCCTCAGACTGTGCATGTTAAATATATGCAGTTTGGTGTATGTTAATCATACCTCAATAAAACTGTTAAAAAATTAAGACACCCCCCCTCGCAGTGCCCAAAACCCACATCTGGAATTTTGACTTACTTGGTCTTGGGTAAGGCTCTTCATGTGAAGCCAAGAACCATTGCTCTAATTATACACTGGGGACGAAGAGAGCACTTATTGGGGTGAGCACGGAGTAATGTACAGAATTGTTGAATTGTTACCTTGTACCTAAAACTAATATAATACTGTGTGTCATATACCTCAATTTAAAAAAAGGAAAAGAGATTCAATTATATTTTTTAAATGCCAAAATGATAAATTGCCAAAAATGATAAATTGATGTGATGGATGAGAAATTGGTAAAAATCTTTTAGAAAAGTGATTTTGTCACATTAGAGTGCAAACAATGACAAATCAGCTTTTTTTTAGTGCTACCCAGCAAAGGCATTGAGAGGCTTTAGTAATCTTCAATAGTTCCTTAATCTGACTTTTAAGATCCTACTGTATACTAGGTCCTATTCTGTAGAGCATAAATCATGTGTATGCGGGAAACTGATAACTTTTTATGAGCCCAACGTTCCCTTAAGTGGATTTAAACTAAATTAACTTCACAAACTAGTTTAACCACGTCTTTATCTAAGAAAAGCTAAGCATGGGAAGTGTAAAAATGAATGTTAGGGCCCACAGGCAATCACGGATTCTCAGTGAGAGCCGCTCAGATCCAGGAGGTTTTGCTCTAGTTGCCAAGCCATTGAGCAACCCACAGGCTTTTAGCAAGAATGTGGGAAATGCCGTCCCAGAACATTGGAAGCTTCCTGCCAGAGGGCACCATCTTCCCCTCCTGACATGTGAGGCTCTATGCCAGGGCTCCATCTATAGATACCAAAACAGCTTCGCGTCCATAATAAAATAGCCAAGCCCTTTCATTAAGAGAAAATAAATATTCAATATTCATTCACATATGTCTTTACTCTGTTATTTATAAGAAACTTTGAACATAATTAGTATTGGCGTTGAGTGCAGTTTAGAACGGCACCCAGCTGGAAAGGGGCCATGGAGTGTAGGGTTTCATTACTCTCCAAGGCTGAACACTCCCTCAAAGGGATTAGAAGAAAAAGAAATGGGACCGTTCAGGAAGAAACGGTCTCCTGGAGCAAACTGGGACGAGGTGTGTGGTAGTGGGGACAGGACTGCGGCTGTCAGGGGCATGGCCCTTCCCAGTCCCTTGTCCCCTCCGGCCTCCATAATGCACCACAAAATGAAATCAGAGAAGTGAAGCCTCTGGGACAGGGGACAGTTACTGTGATGTGTCCAGAGAGCAGTTCATGGTGAGGCAGGACGTGAAACACCTGGCCAGGTGAAAAAGGAGAGTGAAGAGCAGCAGAATGTCCCAGAAGGACATGACTCGTTTCATCAGGGAGGAGTGCGTGAACAACAGACAGGAATTCAAGGGTAGGGTTAGTGTCAGTAAGTGCGGAGCAGTACAAGAAACGTAAACTGGGCTAAGGTATGATTTCCAGACTGCTGACCACTGCCAGCACTTCAGCTAAAGTGAAGAGATACTGAACTTGCTTTCGCCTCAATAGAAATGGACAAAATATGGGGCGCCTGGATGGCTCAGTAGGTTAAGTACCCGATTTCAGCTCAGGTCATGATCTTACGGTTTGTGGGTTCGAACCTGGAGTCAGGCTCTGTGCTGACAGCTCAGAGTCTAGAGCCTGCTTTGGATTCTGTGTCTCCCTCTCTCTCTCTCTCTTTCTCTCTCTCTGCCCTCCCCCGACTCACACTCTGTGTGTTTCTCTCTCAAAAATAAAATAAACATTGAAAAAATTAAAAGAAGTGGATGAAATCTTTTACATTCTTTATAGGGAAAAAATAAGATCAACTTGCAACCTACTCTCAATAACCAGCCTTTCACAGCTCCCCTTCTTAACAGCCTGTGACAGCTACACTCTTACTAAAACCTGGGGATCCCCTCCAGCACTTCCTCCCCAAATTTCCACATCTGACACCCACTGTTGGCCTCTTTAGATCTGTGCCTGGGTCACACTTCAATTACGCTTTACCATCGCTCACATTACCCGTCTCCAGGCACCAGGTTTGAGGACCAGGTCACCCCATCTTCATCTTAGTACCCAGCTAGGGGTCCAGGAACAGGGCATTTTCTAGAAGGGGGCACAATGCCTTAGGTACCCCCCACCACACACATTGTTCTTAGTCTCTCTCTTATGAGAGACCTGTGAAGGTAAGAAAATCAATTTTAACATAATTTCCCCAGGCAAACACAATATTCACAAATCACAGAAACTGTGAATACAAGGGTACATTTATCTCAACTTGCCAGATAAAATAATATGTATAGATTTCTGGAAGAAACCTAGATTCTACCTTCTCCATATCATAATTCCTAGTTCTCACCACCAAACTCAAAACCAAAAAAAAATATATATATATATATATACATACATATATATATATACACACATATATATGTATGTATTCTGTCTCTTATATCCTTCTTTTTAAAATGCTGTATTTGGTTGATTGAGCTCCCACTCAATCAAGACAAATATGTGTCCTACCTTTTGCTTATTTCTGCCACTACCCTGAGTTGGATTTTATTTTTATTTTTATTTTGAGAGAGAAAGAGGGAGGGAGTGGGACAGAGGGAGAGAGAATCCTCTGTCGGTATGGAGCCTGACGTGGGGGTTGATCCCACGACCCTGGGATCATGATTTGAAATCAAGAACTGGATGACTGAGCCACCCAGGCGCCCCCTGGGTTGGCTTTTAAATCATTACAAAAAGCACAAAGCTTTAAAAAAAGCATTTAAAATAAGGCAGACTCATTAGAACTTGCTCAACATTTAGATTTCTGACTCCAGAAACCCCCAAATCTGTGTAGTTTTACATCGCATTTTAGTCTACCTGCTATAGCCAAGCAGACCCTAAATTTCAAGTTAACAAACTTTAATAAAGTTTAATAAAGTTTGTTACACAAATACGAGCCCATGGAAACACCCCATCATCAAACTTTGGTCTGTTTTCTTGTAATATGATGTATGTCACTGTAACTATGTCACCAAATTTCTTATAAAGAAAAGCCCTCTTTTTTAAAAAAAAGTTTTTAAATATTTATTTATTTTTGAGAGAGAGAGAGACAGAGACAGAGCAAAAACAGGGGAGGGGCAGAGAGAGAGAGGGAGACACAGAATTTGAAGCAGGCTCCAGGCTCTGAGCTGTCAGCACAGAGCCCGACGTGGGGCTCGAACCCACAAGCCGTGGGATCATGACCTGAGCCAAAGTCAGATGCTCAACCAACAGAGTCCCCCAGATACCCGCAGAAAAGCCTTCTTATAGTGATTTCAGTAAAAGTGGATAATCACCATACGGACCTTTACAAGATGCCATTTCACAAGAAACCTGACGGGTCACTGTCTTGGAGAAGAGAGAAAGATGAAACAGGAGAGTGCTCTTTAAAACTTGACGGGCTTCCCAGAGCACAGTGGTTGGTGACCCCACTGTACAGACAAAGCCCCCAGGCACTTCGAGAAACCAGCGGACGCTTGGGCCCCATTCCCAGGTCCAGGGTGCAGACTGGGCTGTGTTCAATGTTTAAAGCTCATTCTAATGTGTATTAGAAGTGACCTTCTCCCTGGTAGATTTTACTTCAATAGAGTACTAAGAACTTTGTAAGGAACCGCCCAGTCCAAGGAAAGAACAAGTCACCTCATGGAGTGGGGGTGGGGGAGGGGGTGAGTCCTGCCTTAAACAGTGAGTGTGGAAAGAATGGCTACATGTCTGAGCCCGATCAGGGACAGGGCAGAAAAGGGTCCTCGGAGCTTTGAAATGGATTTTTTCTACATACTCAGTCCACCTAGGCTCAGTCTTTAATTAGAGTAAGAAGAGAAAAATGTCTCATTTGCAATGTCATGCTTACAACAAAACACTTCGTGTAAAATTTTTCATCTTGTCCACATAAAACTTGCTGATGTGCCCAATGAAATCAAAATGTCTTTGTTTCCAGTATTAATCTATCTTTTAAAAATGTTTCCTTGCACAATGAGTTACATTACTGTATTTTGATTTTTTATACTCTTTTCTGACTTTCTACTAAAAGGCTTTTTTAAGGACACCTGGATGGCTCAATCTGTTGAGTGTCCAGCTTCGGCTCAGGTCATGATCTCGCGGTTCATGAGTCCGGTTCATGAGTTCGAGCCCCATGTCAGGTTCTATGCTGACAGCTCGGAGCCTGGAGCCTGCTTCTGATTCTGTGTCTCCCTCTCTCTCTGCCCCTCCTCTGCTCACACTCTGTTTCTCTCTTTCAAAAATAAACATTAAAAAAAAAAACTTTTTGAAATCAGTTGGCATTTGTTTTTCTCCAATTCATAAAAAAAGAAGTCCTCATCGTAAATGTTCTGTGAAATGTCACTGCTATAGAACTGCCTCTGGCTTCCTTCCCAATTACCTTTCTGTTTTCTTCCTCTTTATTCTTAAGCACTGACAGGAACATCTCCTCTGCCCCTTTCTGGGAGACGGACTTTGGTTCTTCTTTAAAGGATGATACGTTTCAAGGGGGTTTCCGCCTTAAATTAGGCAAGGGAAAACATGCAGAAAGAAACAGGATAAATGTCAGATTTTAATTTTTTTTTAGTTTTGCTCCTGTTGTTTCTTAGATCACTGGGCTGACACTACGCATCATCTTCTACAACTTGCATTTTCAATGTGTCTTGAGATTCTTCTACAACCAGGACATCGGGTCTATTTCTTCTAACACACATGTAACATGATATGTCTGATATGCCTTTGTTATCCATTCCACTGCTGAGAGGTATTTCATGTGAACCCATTTTAACTACTGGAAACAAAATTGCAATGAGTAAGCTTACACATATATTTATGTGTAAACTACAAAAAAATGAATTTCTAGGTCAATGATTTGTATTCAAATTTGATAAAAACATCAAACTGACCTCCAAGAGGGCTGTGATTATTTAAACGCTTATAAGAACCTATAAGAAAATTGTTTCTCCACTTCTTTGCCAACCCTAGATACCATCAATCTTAATTTTGTTAATCTCAATAGCAAAAAACACCTTTATGTTTTGCCAAAATAGAAATAGCAATTTTTTTAATGTTGTTACATTTCTTTAAAAAATGATGAAGCTGGGGGCACCTGAGGGGCTCAGTCAGTTAAGAATATGCCTTTGACTCAGGTCATGATCTCATGGTTCATGAGTTTGAGAATCACATGGGGCTCTGCCCAGATAGTGGGCAGACTCTTCAGATTCTCTGTCTCCCTCTTTCTCAAAAACAAACAAATATTTTAAGAAATGATGGAGCTAAATAATCATAACAGATGTCAAAAATCTACCCTAAAACCTTCCATTTGGCTTAGATTTTAAGATTCCAATAGACCTTTGCAGACAATTCCCTCCTCTTTAGAAATCCTTACCATTACAGCCCTCAAAGACAACTCAAAACTCGCCTCCTCCAGGAAGCCTTCCTTGACTAATTCCCTTGATCTCACTTTTGTTTTTATTCTTCCTGTACCATGATCCCTCAAGACTTATGTATTTCGTTTGCATTAACTCTTCAATCCCTCTTTGTCCATCCCAATAATACCTGTAAGGTAGAAACACAGAAAGCCAAGTTATTAAGCTAATCTCTATTTATTGGGTGCTGTATTAGACCCACTTTAAGTGCTTTCTCACTATTGCCTGTCCCTCCCCACACTGTTCCTCTGGCTGCTTGCTCTGTGTAAGGTCCCTGCCCTTGCTGCCCCCTTGTCTAACACCACCCGCTGCCTCAGTCTCCCTGGGGTGATGGCACTGCTTCAGTCCCGTCATGGTTAGTGTGGCAGGAGCTACAGCAGCAGGTGGAACATCCTGGTCCACCTTAACTGCTACTGCAGAGGTTCAGGATCCTCCCCGCACCTGGAGATTCCTGTGGGGGCCCCAGGCTGTGGGGTAAAGAATCTGGGCACCCCACAGGCTGACCACAGGGGCTGGGTCACACATCCTGGAAGCAGGGAAAACCTTAGAGCCCAATGGGGTAACCTTGACCAATGAGGCACAGGAGACAAGAAGGAGCCAAAAGGCCAACTCCTTGCCTTTCTTCCCTGTGACAGACTATTATGAGGGGAGGGGTTCCAAGGACCTGTCTGTAACACAATGCAAGTCCCAGAGCTGAACTAGCTGTGTTTACTGAGAAGCTCTGAGCAGTGTGGTAGCTAATTATCTTGTATCTGTCTTGCCTTCCCTATTCCCTCACCACTGCTGTCCTGGAATTGTCCCTCCTCCTAAAACCCTGCCAGTGTGAGTTCGGCAGCAGAGTCTGTTTTCTGGAGAGCTCAAGCTAAGGCACGCCATGTACCTACAGAAACCCTGCACTGCCCATTAGACTAGCCCCAGGAAGGGCCACAGAGGATGGACGAACCTGATTCTGTCCCCAGCAGCCCTACCATCGAACTGGAGAGGCACGACATCTACACACGCAGCCCTAAGTGAAGCAGATGAGACAAAGGCTGGGGGAAAAAAACAGGGAATGGAATAAATGGCAGGGAGGTCTGGAAAATGGGAACGATTTCAGAGCAGTCTTTGAACAGGGCACATAGTTGATACGAAAGGCATTCCCGGAGTAGAGAAAAAGCATGAGCTCTTACCGAGGGCCCATCCTGGGGGGGTGGGGAGAGACGTGGGCATAGTGTTCCCTGCAGGGCATGTGCTGTGTGGACGGGCCAGGACAAGGTCAAGGTCCCACGGAACAGAGGGCTGTAGCAGGACAAGCCCCAGGTTCTTAGCCAAGGGCCATCGAAGCACAGCACAGGGGTCTCAAGGGTGAAGAACCTTTCCCACTGTGCCTTGTCCCATGGAAGAGAGGACGTTTCCATTCCTTCTCTCTGGAGGGTCAAGTACCTGCTCCCTCTCCAGCCTCCCCCGCCCCCTCCCTCACACCTGAGCAGGCAGCAAGGAGAGACTTTGAGATAGCCCTCGGCCTCCTGCCTCCCTTTGGGCTCTCCAGCTGGCTAAGCGGGTCCCTGCACTGGGCAGGCTCTCTCAGTCTGCTGGGGATCCGGGCGGATAACACCCGAAGGAGGGAGGAGACTGGGAAGCCCTCGGGGCTGCCCCTCTAACCGTGTCCCCCATCAGCTGGGACTGTCACAGAGCTGGCACTCCGGCCTCCACCTCTCTGGTTTTGTGTCGTGCTTCCTCCCAGCTGGCACAAACTCAGGGGGAGGGCCAGGGACCAGGAACATTATTTAATGACTCCTTCAATGACTCAGACCTTTGAAGCGCAATGCAAGGAGAAAGGCGATAAAACAGATAAATGCTTCTTAATAGCGTGGTTGTCCCACATCCTAATTTCTGCCCATCGAAAGGAAACGAGTGGGCTCTGTGGCTTGATGTGGTTTCTCTCTTACCCTCGAGTGTTCTTTTATTTATTTTTTTAAAGCGGCCTTCCCTGGCTGTATTTCTGCCATGGGCTTTCTTTTTCCTCCGAGAGACACCACAAGAACATATCAGAGCCGTTCCATTTGTTTCCTGCACCCCAGAGGAATGGACCTACGCTGACGGCACGGGAGCCCAGCCCTCCACCCGAGCTTGACCGAGATACTCGTTTTCCTCTGGCCGGGATCACTCCAGGAGATTTAAATCACAGATTTGCTTGAAGTAAAACTGCAAGTGCAATTCTAGGTGGAAGACAGAGACACAGAAGAGACCAGACATTCCTATGATAGTGTCATCGTGTCTATTTGCATCAGTATATTACAGATGTTTGGAGACCTTCCAATAAAATTGACACAGCTGACCATGTTAGATGGAATCGCCTTGGGGAGAAAAAAAAGAAAACACGAACCCTTAGGCATGGGGCGCGGAGACTGCTTCACCAGAACCATGTTCTGTCATCATTTTTCTGATCTGAGAGAAGTTTCTTTGGCCGCAGGTCGTACATTCTGGCCAGAAGGCAATAATGGAGAGATTTTTTTTCCTTTCATTTTGTATCTAATTGCCTTCCTCTCTGGGGAGGAACAAATAATAATAATAAAAGCCTTAACTGGATAGACCAATATCCAAAGGAAAATCTTGGGCTTTTTTTATAACATGGTTTTCAGAATTTGAATTTTAAGTCTGTGTAGTTTAAGGCCTGGGACCTCCTCCAGCAAAACAGAATGAAAAACCAGGAAAAGGAGGAAGGAGACATGAATGAAATTTCAGGTACCACAGAGCAGTTCACACATCCTGTTAATCACTATTCCCATTCATAATTAAGGGACGTCCCCCATGGATCCTCCGAGACCTGCTGTCACATAGCACCTCCTTCCATGGACTCTGAAAATGGCTGTGCTTTATGAGTCCCCTCATATTTCAGGCCACGCTGTTCGCTCCACTGCTCAATCCACTGATCACATTACTAATGCTCCTCCTCCTGGTGTGGGGACATCACTCTTCAGGTGTTGCTATGGTTTCCACTACCATTTATTTCAGTTTCCCATCTTCCCTTAAGAATAACTGACTGGGGGCACTTGAGAGGCTCAGTCAGTTAAGCATCCCACTTCAGCTCAGGTCATGATCTGCGGTTCGTGAGTTCAAGCCCCACATCGGGCTCTCTGCTGTCAGCACAGAGCCAGCTTTGGATCCTGTCTCCCTCTCTCTCTGCCTCTCTCCCACTCCCACTCACTTGCTCCCTCTCTCTGTCAAAAATAAACATTAAAATAAAAGAGTAACTGACTGAATGTCTCATGGTTTCTTTGCCACATAACCTGCTTCTCACAATTTGATCAACTAACACTGGTGCTTCTAGAGATAGCTTAAGATAACAGCCAACAGTAGCCTATTACAACTGCTATGGAGAAAAGAAGTAATTTTCTGTCAACTTAAGGAACTATTCTAGCAATGCAATTAATTTGGGAGTCCATGTCACAATCACTTACAGACTTTTTTTTCTTTTTACTCAGACATCCAGACTTTAAGTTCAAAACCTCTGGGCACCTTCTTTTTCTCTTTTCTTTTCTTTCCTTTCCTTTCATCCTGTCTTTTCTTTACTTTTCTTCTTTCACAACTTGCAGAGGACACACTTCTGTATGTACCTGGCTAAACACCAGGAGCTGACAGCCACTCATTGCTCATCTTTCTGATATGGGGACAGCGCTTGGGTCAAACAAAATGTACACAAAGCAAGCGGCAATTCTCAATGTCTCACTCCAGACGACAACCACCACCATCGCTCACACCAGGCCAATGAGCTCCACGCTGATTTCAGCAGAGAAACAAAAGCTGGTCCTCTGGAAGCCACATCCATAGAAGCTACTAGGCCTGGGACACCCAGAGCAAGAAAACAGTCTCCAATGATTGGGAGAGGTGTGGGCACTCCCCTCCTTGATAGCCGTGGTACCCAGAGAGCTGCACTGCGTTTCTTTGCTCTTCCCCAAAGTTCAAGGCCAGCGCAAGAGGACTTGCTGCTTCTATTTCTGAACTGGAGATGCTCTCACCACACAAAAGATGTCTGTGTTTCCAGGAAGCACACACTCCCAAAGGGTGTTTGCAGAAGAAAGACGAGCCAACTCATGGAATACATACAGATGACCTTCTCCAGGGCCACCAATGGCTGGTGTGGCCTTGGGATAAGACTCAAACTGCAAAACATGGTAATGACTGGGCCAAGTCATGTACGGACCCTCATCTTGAGGTGGTCGGCACCACAGCCCGAGCTTTGAAAGCTGCATTGGCCTGACAACCCAGGTTGGGAGGGTAGATTTTTTTTTTTTAGTTTATTTATTTTGAGAGAGAACGTGAGAGTGGGGGAGGAGCAGAGAGAAAAGGAGAGAGAGGATCCCAAGCAGGCTCCATGTGGTCAGTGCAGAGCCCAACACACGGGGCTCGAACTCAGAAACTGTAGATTATAACCTGAGCCAAAGTCAAGAGTTGGACACTCAACCCACGGAGCCAGCCAGGGGCCCCAGGGCAGATTTTTATCCAGCCCATGTCCGGTGTCTGTGCAAACACTTACAAAACACCTAAGCACTTACTACACGACACTACCAGCCTCATTTTCAGGTTATGCTCAAGGCCACTACTTAATTTCATTGGTTAAAAAATGTTTAATATAATTTTATTTATTTTTGAGACAGAGAGAGACAGCATGAGCAGGGAAGGGTCAGAGAGAGAGGGAGACACAGAATCTGAAGACAGGCTCCAGGCTCTGAGCTAGCTGTCAGGACAGAGCCCGACGTGGGGCTCGAACCCATGAACTGTGAGATCATGACTTGGGCCGAAGTAGGACACTTAACCAACTGAGCTACCCAGGCACCCCTGTTTAATATAATTTTAAAATTTGTATATAACCATGTAGGTTTTTATTTCTAACCTATTTTCCAGTATGAAGATTTATTTGACCAGAAGTCTGGTGGCTTCTGATTGTGACACAAATACTTCCAGCAGCTCAGTGGCAAACAAAAATCAGCTTAGAAATTCTGCTCTGGGGGCACCCAAGTGGCTCAGACAGTTAAGCATCTGACTTCGGCTCAGATCATGATGTCAAGGTTCTTGAGTTTGAGCCCTGCCTGAGGCGCGCTCTGTGCGACAGCTCAGAGCCTGGAGCCTGCTTCGGATTCCTGTGTCTGCCTCTCTCTCTCTGCTCCTCCCCATGTCACACTCAAAAATAAACATTTAAAAAATGAAAAAAAATCTCCTCGGAATTTTGAAAATTACTTTGAGTTTTCTAGAAGTGACTCTCTTCCCTACCCATCACCTCTAAAAATATATCCAGCCCTTTTGCTAACGAGAGGCACTAACAGGATATATGTGGGCTTAATTAGTTTCATCAAAAAATTGCAGTATGGATTTGTCTTTCATCCTTTTCCAATTTATCGGTTTTTTTTTTTTTAAGTAAAAGAACTGCTGTCATCCCATAGCTGTTCTTACAAGATAACGTTAGTCATTGTCTTCTTACAATATGCTTCTCATCTGGCAGTTAATTTCCCCGGGGAGTACTGGGGATGTTTTATTTTCAGATAATCTCCAATTAGCTGCTGCTCTCCATAATCCCGCTCAGCTCGCCTTCATGATTTTCTCCTGTACCTACCCTTCCTCCTCTCAACATATTTCTCCCCCTCTTAACATATGAAAAGGAAAATATATGATTTACATGGTTTATCGTTCTACCTCCCTATTTGCTTGCTCCCCTACTTACAAGAGATTTTAGATTTTAATGCTCAAGATCCAAATAAAATAAAACAGAACATCGGGCCTATCAAATGTTACTCTGCCCAGTGAAGCTCACTCAGCATTCAATCTCTCTTTTTATGTGTTTGAAAGGGTGTCTCTCAGATCTAGATTGAACATGAACTTTGAGAAATAAGACATGCTTAAGAGCCAGAGAATTGAGAGTTCACGTCAAGACACCCTTTTCCCCCAAAAAAGTTGTACGTGCCCCCTCCCCCACCCCCATGTCGGCACCGACAACTTCTCTGGAAAAGACAGAACCTTTTTATGACAAAACTAGAGATAGAGTTTGAAACAGGGCAGGCATAATGATTGAGCTTTGTGCTAACGGATGAAAGTTGGGCCCTTTCTTGAGAATGGGTTTGATGTGGAGGGGCAGGTCCAGTGGGTATGAAGTCCCTTCAGGAGCATGACAGGTAGAGCACAGAGTAAAGAAGGGCCCGTGAATGAACTTCACTTCATTTTTCATTTTTATGTATGACAGAACCATCTTCCAGTAATTCAGTAACAAATAAGGTACTTAGGTATGTATACAATGCTTCAGCTTCATATACAGTATATATATTTAAATTTCAGACACTTGCATCTACAAAAGGTATATCCTTTCATAACATCTGTGCAAGATTGACGAATCTGGGGAAAAGAACAGAAATGGCCTGAAATGCATCGATCTTATCTTTCTTGGGATTTAATCAATATTTACTTCCTCCATCAATCATTAATAATACCTGTTTCAGTAGATACTACTGTAGAGATTCTGCTTTCTGAACACACACTAAATAAATCTTTGCAGACATTTAATGTCCAGGGAGCATCCTCTCTATGCATTGCTACTTCTTTATGCATTTCTCTATTCCCAAATAGTGAGCAATAAAAAGAAGAAATAATCTGTGTGTGTTGAATGAATGCAAACCTCTGAGCAACAGATGAATTGTGCATTTTTAAAGTACAAAAGTATAGAAACAGACCCACCTTTCCTGTGACCATATATTTTAAGGGTACCCTTAGGTCCTACATGGGAAGAGTTTCTCATCTATCTAAAAACAGTGAGAACAATCCTCAATTCACAAAACACTTCCTACCTCCCACAGCACCTTCACCTAACTACTCATTTTGCACATATTCTGTGTGATTTTATATTGTGAGTTGACTTGTTAAGGTATCCAGGGTCCACTCCTCAATGATTCCATCGCTCTCCTTTCTTCATTCTCGCAAATCTCCCACAGCCCAGAGTAGAAACACAATGAACACCTAGATACCACAGATGTCTCCATACCCTTAGTCTTAGACTTTCCATTACATGACGTTGCCTTGCAGCTCTCTAAGACTTGGGCGCAGAGCCTTTGGGGGGGATAACATGAGAAGAAACAATTCATGGTAAATATCTCCTTGATTTGGTAAGAGTATTTTGGTAAAAGTCTCTGTTAACTAAGGGTTAATGAAAACCACAACTGTTTGAAAGTGAAGGCCTGCCTCCAGTCCCCCGACATACCCTAAAATAGCATATATAGAAGAGAATCCGTGCACAGACAGTGAAGAAGGATTCACTACAATAGTACTGTGAGTTCAACATCATGGTAGGTGCTAAAAAAACAAAATTGTGTGTGTGTGTGTGTGTGTTGAACAACATAACAGAATCATAATCTTGTGTGATATGGAGTGGAATGTCTGAAACATTATGAGAAGTTAGTGTGAGCTATAGATATTAGCATGCTCTGGTTTAAATAACAAACTCATCCTTGACACATCGTACTAAGGTCCTGCCTATAATATCATACACCATTTATTAATGTTTATGTGTTTCATGATCATACAGTCAAATACTTGAAAGTATTCCATATTATAGACCACTGCAACTTTGTTTATAATACACAAATGTAGGGGCACCTGGGTGGCTCAGTCGGTTAAGCTCCAACTTCAGCTCAGGTCATGATCTCGCAAGTCTGTGAGTTTGAGCCCCGCGTCAGGCTCTGTGCTGACAGCTCAGAGCCTGGAGCATGCTTCAGCTTCTGTGTCTCCCTCTCTCTGCCCCTCCCTCACTCATGCCTCTGTCTTCCTCTTTCTTTCAAAAGTAAATAAACATTAAAAAAATAATACACAAATGTTAACTTTTAAAGGGTTCAAAAACATATATTATTAAACTGTGTAATAGAATTTTGAAGGTTGTGAGCAAGTATTTATCAGTCAACAGCAAAACATGTTAATACTTTCTGGTATTACTGTAATCACTGTAACAGCATTGAAAAGCAAGGAAATAGGTTAAAAAAATTTCACCATTATCTGCCTGATGGATTTCTAATACTCCACCACTCTGCATAATGACTGTAGAAAGGAAGAACACATTTATAAAAATTTATTAGAAAATTACATTTCTCATTTAGTGAATTAAAGCTTATAAACACTGGGTTTCTGAAGATGAACTGAGAAAGAGTAGGAAAGCATTTTTGTTTTGAGAGAGATAGAGCAAGCATCTACACAAGAGAGAGCAAGGGAGGGGCAGAAGGAGAGAGAGAATCTTAAGCAGGCTCCATATCCAGTACAGAACCCAACATGGGGCTTGATCTCATGACTATGAGATCATGACCTAAGCCAAAATCAAGAGTCGGATGCTTAACAGACTGAGCCATTTGGGTGTGCCTGAAAGCAGTTTGCAAAGAGAAAATCATGATCACAAAGTATGTGTTAAGTCATCATTGCCATTTTAGTTATGAAATTGCTTGGAAGAGAGCAGGACACAAAGTGAACATACGATATGACCCCAATTCTGGCTTTGTTGTGTTTTGCAATCATCCTTGGGTATCATTTCCTCTGCATTCCAGATTGGGGTCTGGAGCTATTCAACCCACAACTTGGGGAAAAGCAATGGGGTAGTAACCCCTGACAGAATAAATCATTTTGCTCTTCAATCAGCTTGCTTTCTGATTCATCTACATGACTGATTTTGAGAACTCTGTGGTTGGAGCTACCATTAGGATCTTAAGAGTTTACAGAGCCTTCTGACTTGCCCTGTGGAGACTAATGACATAGACTCACATTCTTTCTAACAGGAGGGGAAGGACCTGACAGAATGGTGGCCGACCTCCCCAGAGACCGAGGTCTGTTTACGGCATGCCAAACAGAGCGCACCGGCAGTAAGAACAGGTGTGTGGGAAGCGAGGGCTCTGACCTCCTCTGCAGCAATATGACATTTCACAGATACAGCCTTCTCCCCGGGCCACTTCGCAAGTTCTCAGGTCAGAAAAATGTGTCTATGCCTGTAGGTTGAGAGAACGTGTCTCTTTTCTCCTTTCTCTCTTTTCTGGGCTACGATACCAACCACACAGCCGTCAGATGCTGTGTTCGATCCCAAAATAAGTGCTTCAAATACATTACATCTCAACTTAATGTTCTAAGCTCAAAACACCTACGTTGCTACAGCTCATATTTAGTGCTATATGCCAGGCTCCGCAATGAGCCATCTCGCTTCATAAACAGCTCTGAGAGGTCGTACTATCCTCACACCCAGTTTCACCTATTAAAAAAAACCAAAGCTGAGGGAAACTCAGTGATTTCCTCAAGGTCACCCGACCAGGAAGTGGCTGAGCCTGGGTTCTAGCCCACGTGTGTATCTCTCCGGCCCAAGCTCTTTTGTGTATGTGAACTATTTCAAACCTACTAAGAAGTAGCATGTATTGTACACATTACCCAGCTTTGACACAAATATACACACATTGAAAGGTACAAATAATCCTTGACACAAAAATATATTTTGAAATATAATTGAGTTTCTCTATCCAAAAGAAAGGGGCAAGAGGAAAGTGAATAGGGAAGTGAATCCAGGGCCCAATGAATAAAGTCCATTACAGCCTAGTGCCGGCTTAGAGAAGGTGCTCACTGAAAGTTCATTGAATGCAATAGCCTTTTCTTATTCAAATACGTCAAAGAGGTGGGGACAGATCCACTGGATGTAAACATGACTCTCAAAGGGGTCACATTCAGTCACATTCTGCAGTGAAAAAGCCACCCTTTCCATCTGCCCAGTCCCCCCTCCTCTGGCTTCAGTGGGAGCCCCTTTGTCCCCCACCCTCTGGGCTCAGCCTCCAGCAGCCAAGAGAAGATGTCACTGGAGAGGCTGGGTGCTGGGGACAAGGTCCTGCCTCCTGCCTCAGGCAATTAGAATGGGATACAAAATAGGAGAGAAGACAGTAGTCACCTCTAGGTAGAAATGGGGGATAGAGTTGGGGAAATAGATTCATTAAATTGGTGATGTTCTGTTTCATAAGTGGCAGAGAGGATGGTGACGCTCCCTGTATCATTCCTCATATGTATGTATGAAATAATTATTTGTATTCGTTAAACGAAGGGCAGAAATAGGTAAGGGGAGAAAGGAATATATAGTGGGGTAGAGGCGGAACTAAATGAAAGCATAAAAAAGATAAATGGTAAGAAGGAAGAGAAAGTGAGACATCAAGGTGGACAGGGTAGGGAGAGAGCCTGAGGCAAGATCATAGGCCTCAGCAGGAATCTCTTAAAAGTAGGAGAAAAAATCAGCAAGGTCGGAGAGGAAAGAAAGATATAAAGACATACATAAAAGTGAGGAAATTATTGGGGCACCTGGGTGGTTCAGTTGGCTAAGTGTCCAACCTCTGCTCAGGTCATGATCTCACGGTTCACAAGTTCGAGCCCCACATCGGTCTCTATGTTGACACCTCAGAGCCTGGAGCCTGCTTCCGATTCTGTGTCTCCCTCTCTCTGTGCCCCTCTGTTGCTTACGCTTTTTCTCTCTCTCTCAAAAATAAATAAACATTTTTTAAAAAGTGAGGAAATTATGAACTAATGATGGGATAAAATAAAAAGAAAATAAATTACAATGGGGTAAAAATAAAATTTCCAAATGGGATTATATGCTTCAAGCTTGCTTTAAAAGGGAACTTCAAATCATGAAAGACTATTGAATACTGAAAACGAACCAAGGACTGAAGGCGGGGGGGGGGGGGGGGGGGGGGGGGGGGGGGGGGGGGGGAGGGCGTGATGGTCATGGAGGAGGGCACTTGTGGGGAGAGGCACTGGGTGTTATACGGAAACCAATTTGACAATAAATTTTAAAAAGTAAATAAAACACATGCTTGAAAGGAAAAAAATAAAAAGTAAAAAAATAAAAGGGAACTTCAAAAGTGCAAACATGAACATTTTGATTGATGATGCTCCAAAACTAAATCTGGTGGTACCTTGGCCATTGCGTAAGAGTCAATATTTCTGAAAACAGATTTATCAGTTTAAGCTCTGAACCTTATTTTTGGTGGAAATCTTAACATGCTATACTCTGCCACCTTCTTATTTGTTTTAAAGTTTATTTATTTATTTTGAGAAAGAGAGAGAGTGTGCCTACAAACAGGGGAGAGGCAGAGAGAGACAGAGAGAGAGAATCCCAAGCAGTAGGATTCTGCCAGTGCAGAGCCCAATGCGGGGCTCAAACTCATGAAACTGTGAGATCATGACCTGGGCTGAAATCAAAAGTCAAGCTTAACCAACTGAGCCACCAAGGCGCTCCACTCTGCAGCCTTCTTAAACAGAGTTTAGTCTTTTCTCTATCGCTCAAGTTTATCCCCAGGAATACAGGGAATGCACGAGCGGCTACCAGTGTTGGGGGGCTGGAGCCCCCTCCTCAACATGGGCAAGGGCGGGTGACACCAGAGTGAACACACTGGCTACAGGGAAGCCACATAATTAATACGTGTTGACATCAGAGTGTAGAAATCCCCTACCTGGCAACTGACCTTCACGTTTGCCTCCTAAACGGAGTGACAAGTCTCACACCTGATCTGTCACCGCCTCTTCTCCACAAGCTTGCCCCCCCTTCCAAGAGGATCAGCCAGCACACAAACCCCAAAGGCGCCCCAGACAGTTGTTCTGATTAGCAGTCCTGTGCCTCCGTAGCCCATCAGCCCCCCATCTAAGCCCTCAGATAAAAGCAGCCCCCCACCCACACATCGCTACAAATCTTAGGACTCCAATTTTGTCCAGTGTTGACCGACTGGGGTAAAGGCACATTGTGTTTCCTACCAGGAATGGAGCTTCAAGCCAAGTCAGTGGGGAGAGAATGTGCTGGAAATCGCTGCTTCACCTCCACGTGGGCTTCCCTGCAAATACCCAAAGGGGAAACCATTCTGTCTCCCGAGAAAAATGAAGTATTGGAAAATCTGCCTGGACCCTGGCTTTCTAGAAGCTCTGGAGAGAATGAAGTCAGTCAGATGTACAATTGGCATCTCAAATTGACAATTATAGTGCATCTACTAATCATATGAATAAAGGGATGTGTAGCCTGTTGGGCAAGAAAACAGAGATGTGGGGAAGCAGAAAGGAGTCCTTTACTTAGTATGTAAAACGCAGCATTTTCAAACTTCTTAGCTTTTGTCAGTAGGATTTATACTATTATCCCAGATTCTGAAAATTGGTTGTAGGGTAGTTAATACCTATAGCTATTATCTATAGCCAGTGTGCAAGGGTTCTCAAAAGTGCCAAAGTAAATAGTCATTTCAGTGAAATTAAACATAATTTACTCTAACATGAAAATATCGGGGTGGAGGGGGGGAGAGGACATACTGGAAGTTGATTCTTCAATGTATAATTATTAAATTTCAGAGTTGTGAATTATTTTTGAGCAGTAAGAAGACCATAAATTTAGCATATACACTACATTAAGGTTTCATCTTGTTTCACACACAGCCTTTCTCCACCAGCGTTTCATTTAATTCTGAAAGAATTATGCTGTGTAGAAAACGTTTTGCATGATTATTTTCTCAGTTCTCTCAAGGACAGTACGTAGCTAGTACATTCCATATAATGAATGCCTGAAGACATTAGGATTGGATGAAGTCCATGAACCACCTTCAGATTTCATGGAATTTTTTTGTAAATATGTGCACATGAGCAATGGTCTGGGGTGAAGGGTCATAGCTTTTACTAGATTTAACCCAAAAAAGAAAAACCACTATACCAGAATATTAGTAAGATTACAAGAAAATATGATGTTTATGGTAAAAATAACTCAAACAAAGACAACATTAGAAGACAGAGTTTTGGGGCGCTTGGGTGGTGCAGTTGGTTAAGTGACCAACTTTGGCTCAGTTATGATCTCACATTTCATGCGTTTGAGCCCCATGTTGGGCTCTGTGCTGACAGCTCAGAGCCTGAAGCCTGCTTCGGATTCTGTGTCTCCCTCTCTCTCTGCCCCTCCCCTGCTCACATTCTCTCTCTCTCACACAAATAAACATTTAAAAACTTTTTTAAAAAGGCAGAGTTTTATTTTCCCAATGTTTATTTCATATATCTTTCCTAATCCGTATCTGACTAGTTTCTCTCTAGTCGCGTGGGGATTGAGACTCCTGCATAACTCCCAACCCACAGATTCTTCTCCCGTGACTCTACAAGGTAGGAATCTAATCCTGGAAACAATGACATACATCCAGTCTTCTCAGTCAGTAGGTTTTATCTGCGGTGTTTCAGGGAGCTTTGGGTTTAAATTTATAGTGTATTTATTATACTCAGAATCTATTAAGTGAGTCTGTCATGATACGTGTCCCAGATTTTATAGTTCTTAGATACATTTAAAGCATACACCCTCCCCTAATAATCATATGAAAATTTGAGGTTATAAAAGAAAATAGTAGTCACCCAGATGCACAGAGCTGTCACATCAGCCTGTCTGGCCCCACTGACCATATAAGCACATAACATGTCGTTCTTATTACCGTAATGGGTTAAACTGTCGACACGGGACACAGTCCAGGCACATGACGTGTAGAAATGGGTGGAGAATGAACCAGACCTTGGGGAGCAATGTGACTACTGCAGAGAGCCTCTACACCCCTGCGGGCTGAGGAAAGCCAGGCTCCACCTTCCGGCAGTGTCACTAACATCCTGGTTTTCTTGAGGATCTGGATCAGGTGGCCTAAAATGTTGTCTTCTTTATGATGAAAATTTTAGGTCATCTGCCACACAAGGATGGCACTAATACACTAACTACTTTAAAACGTAAATTCAGGGGCACAGCACCCAACTTCGGCTCAGGTCATGACCTCACAGTTCATGGGTTTGAGTCCCGCGTCAGGCTCTGTGCTGACAGCTCAGAGCCTGGAGCCTGCTTTGGATTCTGTGTCTCCCTCTCTGCCCCTTCCCTGCTCGTGCACTGGCGCTCGCTCTCTCTCTCTCTCTCCCCCTCCCAAAATAAATAACTAAATAAACATTTTTAAGAAAGTAAACCCAAATCTCCAAGGGGACATGGTGGATGACTCCAGGTATCCCTGAAGCAGGGTTGATTACATCTGTCTAGCTAAAAAGATAGGTTCACCTCTGCCATCAAAACGAGCTATTAAGCAGAATATGGTTAGACTTGTAATTTTAAGCTCACTTATGAACTGAAGCTATGTAGCTATTTCCCATTTTATATTCTCTTATAAATGTCTGCACACTTGTCTCCCCCAAGACTCTAGATGCCAACTGTAGATAATGTCTTGGTCACTGCTATGCCAAAGGCACCAGACTTAAACAGTGAGCACTCGATACTTGTTCCTCTTCAATTTGTTAACATGTATTTATTTATTCTGAGAGAAAGAGAGAGAGAGTGAGCAGGGGAGAGGCAGAGAGGAGACGGAGAATCTGAAGCAGGTTCCCGGCTGTCTCATGAACCATGAGATCCTGACCGGAGCTGACCTCAAGAGTCAGACGCTTAACTGACTGAGGTACCCAGGAGCCACATTGTTCCTCCTTATTTTAATTAGATGTAATAATCTTTTAATGTTTTATTTATTTTTGAGAGAGAGAGAGCATGAGTGGGGGGGCAGGGGAAGGGGGAGGACAGAGGATCCAAGGCAGGCTCTGCTGAGAGCAGTGAACCCAATGCAGGGCTCACACTCACAAACCATGAGATCATGACCTAAACTCAAGTCAGACGCTCCACCAACTCAGCCGCCTAGGTGCCTCTATAGAAAAAAATGTGTTCACCAAGTGCTTTTATGGTTAATAAAGCTTTCAACTGCACGATGCCCATCTGGGAAGGCCATTTTACTCTGGCTGGGTAAATCCTGCACTCTGAGCAGAAGCCTCATTCAGGGTAGAGCTGCCGTCCCTCCACCTACGAGCAAAAAGGCCCAGGAAGCAGGTGCAGTATCAGCTATACTGATTCAATGAGGCCCTGACTTTTTGTGCCCATCAGCAGATCACAGGACTAAAAGGCGCATAAGCTTTGCATTCAGAACCAGAACATGTGATTATTGCCATAACCCAAATAGTCTTGTATTAATTGCTGTTTTAAAAATATCTGTAGGGGCACCCAGATGGCTCAGTTGTTTGAGCGCCAACTCTTGATTTTGGCTCAGGTCATGATCCCAGGGTTGTGGGATTGAGTCTCGTGTCAGGCTCTGTGCTGAGCATGAAGCCTGCTTGAGATTCTCTCTCTCTCTCTCTCTCTCTCTCTCTCTAATTACATAAATAAATAATCTGTAACCAGACTTTATCCAAACCCCACAAATATTTATGGCAGAGAGGGGCAAATGATGTCCAAACCACTGTGGGATGACGGTTCAAATTCCACAGAGGTCCTGCTGACATGCAGTAATTTAATATTCCTTTAACAATGCCTTATTGTCTGTTATCTCATCAAAATCTATCATTGCTCCCCACTGTCCAATATACCACCTTTTGACTAAAGAAGTTTATCATAATTTGGTCCACTTTATTCATCCGATCTACTTCCCTGTATTCCTACCACAAAAGCTCTGTTGAACTCATGCCAATATTCCTTCCTGTTTCACCAACTCTCCTTTCTTCTAGAATTCCCAGTCTCTAGCTCCCTCGCTCCAAACCCTAGGGCACCTCACAGCCCATCTACATTTCTTTTTCTTCCGGGAAGGCTTCTCCAATCATGGCCACCTCCAGGGATTGCTCCCTTCCCTGAAGACGACAGGCTGTATGGTCCAACCCCATGGCCAGCCCTTAATTAACGAGCTTCGCAGGCACTGGTAATCGTTTCAGGTGAGCTGGCTCTCCCTCCTCACCGCCTCACCCAGAGGAGTTCCTAGAAGGCACACGCCCTGTGCCTCCCACAAGGCAGCCGTAATGAATAAATAATAGATAAGCTGCTTCGCCCGTGTTTTTGCTGGCAAAGAAATGTATTGTTGAAGTCACTGGTTCTCACACTTGAGTGTGTCTGGAGAGTGTGTGGTGTAGATGGCTTCCCCGAACCCCCTCCCGACACACACACACACACACACACACACACACACACACCAGGTTCTGAGTTGGTCCATCTGAGACGGGGCCCGGGAATCTGTAGGTCTACTAAGCCCCTAGATGGTGCGGATGGGTCTAGTCCTGTGACCACACTTTGAGGACGACTGGTCTGGTTCCGGCAGATTCTAATCGGCAAGAGAAGGAATGCAGCATTAAAGACTGGGAAAGGCACAGGACAGGAAGCCAGAAAAACTGGCTTTTTGGCTTGTTCTGTTTTATTAGCCACTGTCTGGCCTTGGCAAGTTCGTGGTCTTGGTTTCCTCTCCAATCTGTCAAGTTGGGATGATACTGTGTTGTACCCCATTGCTTGAAACTGTGATGAGGATCAAATATGATCAGTGCAGGATAATGAGGAGCATGTAAGTGTAACAGCAGGTGGTAAATATAAGTGACTTTACAAGTGGAGCCAGCACATAACTGGCATTCTGGAAATATGTGCCGCGTTTAACTAGTGCTTGGCCTGACATTTGGATTCCAAATCAAGTTTCTTGAGGGATGGGCTGATTTGTGTTCATCAGTGCAATTTCACTGGTCAGAGATGTATTTTTTATGAGAACTGCTCCTTATAAGTACCTCCAATTCTAGCTTTGAGAGAAAGACAGACATTTATGATTACCATGTTCGCTTCACTCAAATTATCTGAATGGTACCATATTTTATATATATATATCTTTTTTGGAAATATATATATATATATATATATATTTCCAAAAAAGAGATTAGAACCATCGAAAACTTTACTCAACAGCAAGAGATGGCCACTTTTACAAAAAGCCTGCTAATTCTTTGTCCGGATAGAAATTATTAGCTGGCAAGGAAGGTGATTTTTTAAACAGTAAACCACAAGCCCTGAGAAATCCTGCCGTACATAATCTGATCTTACTCTAGATTTATTGTTCTTAACTCTTTTACTGCCCTGTCTCATTTACTTGAGGGATTTAATCATGAATAAAATTTTAAGATTCCCCTGTGGTCTCACAACCTGCAAATTAGGATAATAATATGTCTCCTTTACCACTGAATTAAGATCCATGACCTTCTTAAGTATATCTAATAAAAAGGGGTCATGGGTCATTAATGACAAATGCATGTTGTGATGGATGGCTCTAACCAGAGAAAGGGCGAGAAGAAAAACATTCTAAAATTTTATAGAAATAGAAAGAATACAAAATCTGTAAGTTTCTTGCTGATACTAGTAATCACTCCATCTATTATACTTATAAAAAATGAACACTAACAGCTTTTCTGCACACAGCTGGAAAAGGAAAAGTGGCTTTTAAATATATTGTTGCTAAATTGTAAAAATTCCTAGAACTAAAAATTAATTTGTGAAAGAGCCTGCATGAGCTCTACCTAAATACACTAATAAAAGTCTATACATGTTTGCACTGATGACCTCTTGTTCTCCCCCTGACACACATTTTAATGTCCTAATGAGGAGGAAAAGCATGTGGACAGACCTGCTGTCCTAAGGGGGGCACATGTGACGTTTTGGCTTGCAAACAGGCTACACGGTCTTGCCAACAAACTCACAAAGGCTGCACATTAATAGATCCTGGGATCCTTGGGCAAAAGGAAAGCAGAGGACGAGAGGGCAAGAGAGAGAGAAACAGAACTAAGCAGCATGATCATTACGCACTATGACAGGCTCAACAGATAGGGCTCCCCCTCCGTAGGCAAATTTGCAACACACCAAAGATAAGCCAAGTTTACAGGAATTGTTCTGAATGTCCATGTAAATAACCTGAGGTGGTCTCCTCCAGCATGTTGAAAATCCAGTAGCAGTGCTTTCCTCTCGGACTTTGAAACATTTTGTACTCTTTCTTTCAACTCCTTTCTTGGTAGAAACATTGCTCTTTTTTTTTTTTTCTTCTCCACTCTCTCTTAATGAAAATTCTTGGCAAAGATCAAGAAAGGAAAATGGGAATTCTGGCATGCAATTTCGACCTAAACTTTTATTTTCTTCTGCTTCTGAAAAGGGGATGCAAGGATAATCAAGCAGCCCAGGCTGTAAAGAGGAATATTGGTGGCCTCTAGTAAGCTTTATTTTTGATCAGAGAGCCTGGCAAAATATGCATTCTGTTATAGGTGCTCAATTAATCACATCTAATTTTTTTAATTTTGAATTGCAAAATGAGACCATGGAGTCGATGCGAAGGAAGCTCCTCTTTAACCCAATGTGGGTTTTTTGGGTTTTTTTTAAGTTTATTTGTTTTGAGAGAGAGAGAGAGCCAGTAGGGGAGGGGCAGAGAGAGAGAGAGAGAGGGAGAGAGAATCCCAAACAGTCTCTGCACTTATGCAGCCCGGTATAGGACTCAACTCACAAATTGTGAGAGCATGACCTGAGCTGAAATTAAGAGTTGGACACTGATCTGACTGAGCCTCCCAGGCGCCCCAAACCTGATGTTTGGTTTTCAAAATCACACTCCCCACACAGAAGAGAGACGTGAGTGCAGTTTTACTCCCCTCAATGCAGGGGAATGATGACTCTTCCAACTAAAGATGCTACAATATTTAATTGCAAATGACCTAAGATCATGTAGGACTGTTTCAGAGGAGACCCCCAGGTTTCCTCACATGGATAAATCCCTCAATAGCATGCACAGTGACTTTTTCCCTTCACTCATTCAACGAATATTTATAAGGAATCTCATAGGGACTGGATAGTATACTTTTGGAATGCAAAATTGCTGGTCTTGGGAAGCATAAATTTCTGTTGGGGGAAGACAGACAGAGTATGCAAATTCTGTACTATTTAAGAGGTGGTAAGTACTAGGGAAAAGGAAAAAAAAAACTACAGCAATTTAAGGGGCACCAGGAGGAAGGGGTGGGGATTTGCAATTTAAATAAGGTGACCTGACTAGCTTCATTAAAAGTGGACCTTTGAACAAAGAAACAAGGGAGGTGAAGGGAGTGCACTTGTAAACCCAGGGAACGGAGGTCCAGGCCACCGACCAAGCAGCGCCTGGAGAATCCTGCTTGGACACGGAGAGGAATGGGGTGCTATCAGAGGTGACGTGCCCTCACTTTTATTTTAAGAAGATCCTTACATTTACTGTGTTGAGACTAAAATGTAACAGGCAAGATGGAAACAATAGGAAGGAGGAAGCTCAGGGGCGCCTGGGTGGCTCAGTTGGTGAAGCATCCTACTTTGGCTCCAGTCATGATCTCATGGTTTGTGAGTTCAAGCCCCACATCAGGCTTCACTGACAATGTGTGGAGCCCGCTTGGGATTCTCTCTCTCCCTCTCTCAGTCTCAGTCCCTTCCTCCCTCTCTCTCTTTCTCTCTCTCTCAAAATAAATAAATACACTTAAAAAAAAGAAAGAAAAGAACAGGAGGGGGCTCTTGGGGGGAATGCCAACAGTGGTTCGCCCCCAGGTAGGAGCAGTAGCAGCACTAAGAAGTGTTGGATTCTGGTTGGATCTATTTAGAAGGTAGAACAAACAGTGTTTCCTGACAGATGAGTCATCAGGTATGGAAGAAAGCAAAAACTCCAGCATCACTTCAAGGATTTGATTTAAGCAACTAGAAGGATCAACTGAGACGAAGCAAGCCCGGGGTGGGGAGAAGAAGCAAGCTGTACTGGGTATGAAACCTTGTTTGTGATTGATTTGGTGCGTAGGACACAAACGACTACCACTGTCTGAATGGCTAAGACACTTGTAAGTCCATCCGTGAGAGCAAGGAGCTCATTCACTCTCTAGTGCCAAACAGTGGGAAACTAAATAATATGTGCAGACGGAATGTCATAGGCTTAATAATAGCTCTCAGACTCTGTCCTTGACCTAATGCCTGGAACCTGTAACTATGTTGCCCTACATGCCAAAAAGAATTTTGCAGGGGGCACCTGGGTGGCTCAGTCAGTTAAGCATCTGACTTCAGCTCAGGTCATGATCTTATGGTTCATGGGTTCGATCCCTGCGTCGGGCTCTGTGCTGACAGCTCAGAGCCTGGAACCTGCTTAGGATTCTGTCTTCCTCTCTCTCTGTGCCTTCCCCGCTCATGCTCTATCTCTGTTTCTCTCTCAAAATAAACCTTAAAAAAATATTTAAAAAAAGAATGGTGCAGCTATGATTAAGTGAAAGAGCTAGGGAGATTAGCGGGATTATCCAGCTGGTGCCAATGTAATCAGAAGGCAGGAGAATCAAAGAGAGAGAGATCTGAAGATGAAGGAAGGGCCATGAGCCAGAGAATGCAGGAACCCTCTAGATGTTGGAAAAGGCAAGAAAAATGATTCTCTTCTAATGTCTCTGGAAGGAGGCAGCCCTGGTTGGTGCCTTGATTTTAGGACTTCTGAACTCCAGAACTATAAGGTGTTATTACATTTGCATCACTGTAAGCCATCAAGTCGTGATGATTTGTTACAGCAGCCATAGAAAACTAAGATAATGAACAAATAAATCCAAAAGCATGTAGGGACTTGGGCCATTTTATTCACTGCTTTTCCCCCAGCTCTTGGTGGTGTCTGTAGGCACGGAGGTACTCAGTGAGTATCTGTCGGGTCAATTTTAATTTGATGATAACATTTTATGCAGAGGCGCCTGGGTGGTTCAGTCGGTTAAGCATCCGACTTTGGCTCAGGGCACAAGCTGAACCATTTGTGGGTTCACGCCCCGTGTCGGGCTCTGTGCCAACAGCTCAGAGCCTGGAGCCTGCTTCGGATTCTGTGTCTCTCTCTAGCTGCCCCTCTTCCCTGCTCATTGCTCTGTCTTTCTCTGTCTTTCAAAAAATAAAAAGTTAAAAAAATATTTAAAAAAAAACATGCATACTCATACCTCTATGCCTTTGAACATGCCAGTCCTTAAGCTCAGAATGCCCTCCTGCCCCCTTTCAGTTGGACAAACTCCTGGCGAAATTCATTACTCTCTGTGTAATGAATATAACAGCTCCACTAGGCAGAGTTAGCCAGGGTCACTGCTTTTTTTTTAAAGTTTATTATTTTGAGAGATAGAGTGGAGGAAGGGCAGACAGAGAGGAAGAGAGAGAATCCCAAGCAGATTCTGCACTGTCAGCAGTGGGAGTCCGACGTCGGGCTTCAACTCACAAGTCATGAGATCGTGGCCGGAGCTGAAATCAAAAGTCAGACGCTGAACCAAGTGAGTCACCCCGGCACCCAATCGAGGGCCACTTCTTTCCTCCTGTGGCGTTTCAAGGGCCGCCGAAGCTCTAATACCCAACCAGCTGCACCGTAAGCATGTGGTTGTTGGCTCGTCTCTCCACCACACCGAGAAGCCACAAGATCCAGCTTGAGGGTCATCAAGGCGTCCCCCCTGCCCCATGTGCCACTGGGGATAATACGTGCCCGGCACATACGTGTCTTGCTAAATGAATAGATAAGCAGTGTGAATATTTGCAAGTGTTTTTCACTTTCCCAAGGCACTTTGACTTATTGTCTTATTTTATCTCGGTAATAATCCTGAGAAGAGAGGGCAGTGTTGTTTCTGTCGATGGGGAAAATGCTGGACTCGCCCAAGGTCATGTTATTCATGGCACACTAAACACCAGCCAAGGCCTGCTGACTCTTCACCCAGTGCTCTTTCCACCAGCCTGTGCTACTTCCACTGCCACAGGCTCCGAGCGGGCTGCCAACATAAGCGCCCCCTTTGTTACACACACATTGTGTTGGGCAAACTCAGACCCTGCACGGCGCTGCGGCCCAAGGCTCCAGGGACTCAACAATCGACTACTGTCTTTAGTTTTGATCATGACTCATAATTCCTGTCAAAATAACAGTGCACAAGGGTAACATCAAACTCACAGGGTTTTGTTTTTTGTTTTTTTTTTTTAAATGTACAGCCAAAATCTGGGCAAGGTCATATGCCAAATGTTGGTTTTCCAAGAGCCATGCAGGGCCATGCCAGCCAGGCTGAGGTGGAGGTGAAGGTCACCTGGCTTTAGTGAGTGATGTACCTGGCACTTCTATGACTCAACTGGCGGTTTGGGAGTTAGCTTCTGGCTCCACGTTTTGGCAAATGAGATGCCAGGGAAGAAAGGAGACAGTCAAGAGGAGGCCCCCCTCCCAAAGGTGTTCAGAATTCCAGGAGACAGCCGCTGGTGTCAGCTGCCAGATTTGTTTGTAACCTCGTCCTACATGTGTTGTCTTTCTAGAACGTTCACCACCTCAGCTGCTACCCTTCATCTCGTGTCTACCGTCAGCTTTTCCACAAGGTTTCTAAAACAGTATGAAACATACTCTTACCATACAACCTAGCAATCGCGTGCCTTGGCATTTATTTCAAGACGTTGGAAACTTACGTGCACACAAAAACCTACACGTGGGTGTTTGATTCATAATTTGCAAAACTCAGAAAGCAAACAAGATGTCCTTCAGCAGGTGAATGGATAAATAAACTGTGTTACACCCTGACAAGGAAATATTATTGGGCACTGAACTAAATGAGCTTCAACCATAAGACACAGAGGAGTCTTAAGGGCGTATTACTATGTGAAAGAAACAAATCTGAAAAGGCTATGAGTGATAGGATGCCAACTCCATGACATTCTGGAAAAGAGAAAACTATGGAGACAAAAAAAAAGATCGGTGATTGCCAGGGCTGGGGATGCAAAGGCAGAGCCCAATGGATATTTAGGGCAGTAAAAATGCTCTGTATATTATAATGATGGATATATCTGTTATTACACATTTATCCAAACCCACAGAACATATGACACACAGAGTGAACCCGAAGGTAAACAAACTATGGATGTGTCCATGTAAGTTCATCCTTGGTAACAAATATACAGCTTGGGTAAGTGATGTTGATTATGGTATCATGTGTGGGCCAGTGGGTATCTGGCAAAGCTCTGTACTTTCCTCTTGATGTTGTTGAAAACTTAACACTGTAAAAAGAAAAAAAAGGAGTCTTTTGAAAATATAAGAAATGAAGAGAAGATTAATGGCATCGATCCTCTCCATACAGATTACTTAAAGTGCAATTACTGGCTGTTTCCATCAAATCTGAAGAGATAACATTAGAATCCCTTAAATAACACTAAATAATTGAAATAACGAGACTATGGATTTCCACCAAAAAGTAAGTGTATGGCGTATCCTCACACCAGCTACTTAGAAAAATGGAAGAGTCTCAGATTTAGCAAAACACAGTGAATGAACCTGTTGCAAACTTGTTGGCCGACTTCAAGTATTACTGTGCACCATGAAGAGGAAACAAAAGAGTTCTCTCAGACTGCAAGAGTGGCATGAAAAAAAATGGAATCCGCTCATTTTGTGTTCAGGGCCAGAGATTAAATACTAAAAATAATAATAAGGCAATTCGAACCAAAGCTCTCCTGAGGTTCCCACGAGCAGGCCCATCTTCACCTGGAGCACAAGGAAGCATGGCGGCCCCCTTTCCTTCCCATCCCATCTCAGCCCTGCACCATGACGGCCTTTCTCCTCCTGGAGGCCCCAGCTTGGTCTTCCAAACCCACCCACTGTGGCACGCTCATATACACACAGAGCCACCCTCTAGCCACTCCATGGGCTCGTGGGTGTGCATGCCTACAGTGGTCAATCCTCAGAGACTTTCCAGGTCCTGGATATGGGCTCTTCAGACATGGAATCCTAGGCTCTCTGGCACTAAGCCAGGTCTACAACCTTGCCCCAAAGTGTGGCGTGGGGATCAGATGCATTTTTGTCATCCAGAAGCTTATTAGAAATGCCAAATCTGGGGCACCTGGGTGGCTCAGTCTCAAGTGTCCGACTTCAGCTCAGGTCATGATCTCATGGTTTGTGGGTTCAAGCCCCACATCAGGCTCTGTGCTGACAGCTCAGAGCCTGGAGCCTGTCTTCAGATTCTGTACCTCCCTCTTTCTCTGTCCCTCCCCTGCTCATGCTGTTTGTCTGTCTGTCTCTCTCTCTCTCTCTCAAAAATAAATAAAACATAAAAATAAAAGAAATGCTGAATCTTAGGTCTCACACCAGATCTACAGAAATCAGAAGGATTTCCATAGGATCTTCAGGTGATTTGGCATGAAGATGGAGAAGCAAAGTGGATAGCCACTTGGCCTATGGACCCTCCATCTCTTACAGAACAGCCAGGCTCAATGAGAAGCAGAACAGAGCCTACTAACAGGGGCTCAGGACATGAGCCTGAGAGCCATCATGCTCCTGGAGAATTTTCTTACGATATACACTGGTAATCTATACATGCCATTTCTTAGGCTTTCAAAATACAGCAGACTGCTCAGGAGATGGGATAACTGGGAATTTCAACATTATTTATCACTTGGGAGTGGGCACATGTGTAGCTGTATGTTGGCACTTGATCCTTGACCTGCCGTTCTAATCCGCATTCACTTGCTGGGGGTTTTTATTGCATTAGCATCTGAGCAACCTCGGTCAGCCACGTTTATTGACTGTCTAGTCAGTGCGTCAGAGACACTATAATTCTTTTCTAAATTAGACTACCCAGGGAACTAGACTGTTCCAATCTTTGTGGAAAATCCTTCTAAAATTCATGAGTCCACTCTTCTGAAAAAAATAGGCAGCCTGCCCTGAATGTGCTCTTTGTTGTAGAGGAAAGATCTTACAGAGGCTTGAAGCCATCATTCTGCTTACCTATCATCAGTATTTGGACCCGCTTGATAAAGACTATGAAAATACCACCTGAGCAGTCAGGCTGCTCCTGAGGCAAATGCCTCACTCTGCCACATAACTGCTCCGTGAGCTTGGGCAGTACCCTCACTGGGCCTGAGTTCTCATCACCAAAGTGACAGGGTCTGCTGGCCATCTTTCCTGTAGCTCAGTATCAGCACTCCCACGGCGACACTAGAGTTTGCCAATGAACTCCTTCTCTGTGGGGAAAGAGGCTAAGATGTGACAGGGCTGCCCTCAGCATAGAGTGTCACTCTTCATCCGTGGAGCTCATGTGGACATTAACTTGGGTGACAACTTTATTGAGAGCCTGCACCCCCCGATCCACTCTGGACTGGGCAAAATGCATAAGGAATGAGGGAGGAGCACGCAGGGCAGAAGCCACCTCCGTGGGTGGTCACGTCAGAGCACCTGCCACGAGCACAGCACAGCACAAGGCAGTTCTGAGAGGACAAACACGTGAGACAGTCCCATTACTGGAGGGTCTCCATACTAGATGGAGCTAAACACCTGTTGGCAGACAGTTGTTACTGGTCTTTCCTCTGTGTGTTGATTCTCTGGTTTTCTTTACAATCCAATGCCTGCCACTAACATTTCTGTCCATTTCTACTAAGTCAATGTCCTTCAATATTATGTTTCTCCTTGTTTTCTGCTCCCAGTTCTTTTTCTTTAATGTTGTTTGTTTGTTTATTTGTCTATTGAGAGAGAGAAAGAGAGAGAGAGAGAGAGAGAGAGAGAGAGAGCGAGCGCATGAGCAGGGGAGGGGCAGAAAGAGAGGGAAAAAGAGAATCCCAAGAGGGCTCAGCCCAGAACCTTACACAGGGCTCGATCCCACAAGCCATGAGATCACAATCTGAGATAAGTTGGACACTTAACCAACTAAGCCATGCAAGTGCTCCAGTTCCAATAATTTTAACTTTTCTTCCGACAGTCTGATTTTCCCATTGTAAAAAAATAAGTGCCGGGGGTATTACTCTTTAAAAAAAACAAAAAAACATCTGTTCTATAAAAGTCAATGTCAATCACTTGGCAACCCTATATGAGAGGAAGTAGTATATATTGGACTTTTATCTATGTCCTAAGCCCTGTCCTAAGTGCTTTTAATGATCTCAATGAACCGTTATGAACTTATTTTAAGGTAGATATTATAATCCTATTTTAATAATGGAGAAACTGAGGCTCTTAGAAGTTAAACAACTAGTGTGAAGTTATAAGAGTTGTAGCAAGCAGGAGAGATGGGCTTGAACCCATGTCTCTCTACACTCACATTCTTTTTTTTCTCTATTCTATATACACCATGCCATAAGTGCATTTTAGAAACAAATCTATCCTTTAAATAATGGGACCACGTACATATCTCAAATGTATTCTTTGGTGCATTCATTCTGATGAACAAGCCTTCAAAAAACAAACTGACAAGCAATTATGATGAGGACAGTGAGGAGGTTGACAGATTCTCTCCCCAAAAGCAAGCATCAAACTGGGCAGAACTATCCAAGAGCCAATGCTGAGTGCTCCAGAAATTGACCAAGGCATCAACAATCCGAGCACTTATTCCTAACAAGCGACCAAACTCAGGGGCAAAGCAGTGAGTCTGTGGCAGTATTTCTGCCTGCCCCTGGCACCACCACATGCCCCCCAGTTCCCACCCTGGTCTTGCCGTCACAGTACTCATTCAGCCAGGGCAAGAAGAACAGCAAAACCCAACAGCTTCACAGCTCCCGCCAGAGGGGACTCCTCAATAGAAACATTCACAATGAAAGTGGAAGTTCTTACTGGAACACAAACAGGTATCCTGGGAGTTTGGATGGCCTGGGGTTCACATCCCATTCAGCGCACAGAACTGGTAGACTAACCAGGGATTTAACAGGGAGTTCAGTAGGTGAACCAGACATACTGGGGGCTAGAAAAAGTTCTTCTCATTGATCGGGTCGATGAGGCTGTGCAAATAAATGCAAAGGAGAGGCCAGAGGGGCCCAAACCAGCCACACAACCATGGCCAGTGCAGTGTGCACACCTGCACGGCAGACACAAGAGAGTCCAGCAGACTGTAAACACTGGGGGAAGATCTGAAAATGGTCTGAGGTTTGAATGCATTCCCCAGGCACACATAAACCCAGTGGCAGCAACGCCTTATTATCTGGAGGTGTTTAAGCACATTTTCTGTTCAATCACTGGCTGACCACTAAGCGATGTAGACCCATGAGCAAACCCCAAGAGGCTAGGCTAAAAATTTCTTTAAAAATAAAATAAAATTGAGTGGAGACATCAGCAGTTGCACATTGCTGGTGAGACATTCCACAGTTTTAGTAAAAATACGCTACTGAACAAATAAACGATAACTACACATCCCTCATGGGGAAAAAGGCAGATTTCATGTTTGCTACTACCTATCTAGAATGTCAGTGGGGCGCCTGGGTGGCTCAGTCGGTTAAGCGTCCAACTCTGGCTCAGGTCATGACCTTGCAGTTTGTGGGTTTGAGCCCCGCATGGGGCCTTGTGCTGACAGCTCAGAACCTGGCTCCTGCTTTGGATTCTGTGTCTCCCTCCCTCTATGCTCCTCCCCCACTTGTGCTCTGTCTCTCTCTCAGAAACAAATAAACATTAAAAAAAAATTTTTTATGCCAGTATTCAACAACAACAAAATAAGAGAAAAGGGAAAAAGAAAGTATGATCCTTACAAGGCGGGGTGGGGTGGGGAGACTAGCAATAGAAAACGTCGCTGAGTGGTCCTAAAAGTTGGACTTAGCAAAGACTTCAAATGCAGCTATTATAAATATGCTCAAAATCTGAAGAAATTTAAACAATTAAAGGAAAACATGATGACAATTAATCCACCAATTGAGAACCTCAATAAAATGACTGGAATTATATGTGTGTGTATGTGTGTGTGTGTGTGTGTGTGTGTGTGTGTGTAATCAAAAGGGAAATTTGTGATTTGAAAAGTTTAATATCTAAAATGGAAACTCATATGAGGTCCTCATAGCCAAGGTGAGAAGGCAGAAGAGAATCAGTGAACTAAACCAGATCAGTATATATGATTCCAACTGAAGAACAGAAAAAAGGATGAAGAAAATTAAGCAGTCTCCAAGGTTTGTGGGACAACATCGAGCACACTGACATAAGCACAACGACAGTCCCAAAGGAGACAAGAGGAGGAATAAAAGAGGCAGGAAAAAAATATCTGGAGAAATAATAACCCCAAACATCCCAACTTTGATGAAACATCAATGTACACATCAAGTTCCGGAGCACCTGGCTGGCTCAGTTGGTTGAGGGTCCGACTTTGGTTCAGGTCCTGATCTTGTGGTCTATGAGTTCGAGCCCTTGCATGGGGCTCTGTGATGACAGCTCAGAGCCTGGAGCCTGCTTCAGGTTCTGTGTCTCCCTCTCTCTCTGCCCCTCCTACACTCACACTCTGTCTCTCTCTCTCCTTCTCTCTCTCTCTCTCTCTCTCTCTCTCTCTCTCTCAAAAATAAACATTAAAAGAAATTAAAAAAAAACAAATTCTATGAACCATAAATAAACATAAAGAGATCCATGTCTAGGTACATCATGGTCAAACCTTTGATAATCAAAGGCAAAGAAAAAAATCCTGAATGCAAGAGAAAATGACTCACTACCTAGAGAGAAACAATTCAAGTGATCTGTGACTCCTCATCAGAAACAGTGGAGGCCTGCAGGCAGCAGAATGTCTTAGCATTCTACCAAATGACAGAAGCCAGGCTCAAAAGGTCCCATATTGTATGATTCCATTAATGTGAAATGTCCAGAAAATACACATCTGTTGAGACAGAAAGCTGATTAGTGGTTGTCTGAGAGTGGAAGAGCAGTCTGAGCCCACAGGGCCCGGAGGAAATTTGGGTGGGGGGCGGGTGGGTGATGGAAACATTCAAAACAGGCTTTTGGGAACAGTTGCTATATGAGCTGCTTATGGTTCGCAACAGGTTACCACAGACTCAGAGCCTCAACACATATTGATGATCTCACAGTTTCTCACAGATCAGAAGTCTCATTATGGCCAAAATGAGTTTATCAAGGTGTTGGTCAGGGTGCTTCTCATCAGGAACCTGGGGTCCTCCTCCAAGGTCATTCGGGCTATTGGCAGAACTCAGTTCCTCGTGGTTGAAGGACAATGGCCACCCTTTCTATAAGTACTTCACAGCATGGATGGAAGCCTCTTCGGGACGGAGGGATTGTGTCTCTCACATAACTGTCCCCTTTTAAGGGTCTATGCAGGCCAGCCAAGATCCTCTCCCTTTCCAATAACTCAGAATCGAGTGGCTTGAGAACCTTAATTACATCTGCAGAATCGCTTCACCTTTGCTGTGTAATACGTTACTCCCTGATAATGGGAGTTCCATTCCAGCATATTCACGGTACCGGGCACATTTAAAGGCGGGTATCACATAGGTTATGTACCCGGGAGAGACTCTTAGAGGTGATCTTGAAATCTGTTTACTACAACTGCACAGTTTATAAATTTAAGTTCACAAAAATCACTGAATTGTATCCTTCCCATGGGGAAACTTTATCACATGTATGTTACACCTCAATTCCGCTGTAAAAATCAAATGTCACGAAAACCAAAAAGTTGTCTATAGTACCATAATTCCATTTTTCTTTTAATTTGGGCTACATCTTTTTTAACTGAATGAACAAAGCCTAGGACTATCTTTTCTAGGAAACGATTCAACAGAAAATGTGTTTCCATATTTATCGACCATGCCCTTTGTAATTTGCTAAACCAATGAATTCACAGTAACCACTTCACACAAACACACAGTCAACTTTTCCCTAGTTGGGTTTTATTCCTCTCTCCGCTTTGTTAGTGATGAATAAAGGCTCACTTAAATTCAAAGACTTCAGATTTCCAAAGAAAGACTAGGGTTACCTCCCCATGAGAGTTTCCTTTTCTCTGATTTCTCCACTAGGGAGTGGCTCCATTTTGAGTTTCCCTCAAACAAAGTACCAGCAACAATGTTAACGCACATGAAGCCTCCATTTTGCCAGGCTCAGACGTCCTAAAATTTCACTCACCCAGAGGTCAGGAACTGTGAGTTCTGGAAATCTTTATGGTGTTCTGGGAACGGCTTCAAAGGCTGGCGGGTCATGGCATCTTGTGTTTGCTGACCTGCAGCCTAAAACTAAATGTTTCTTAACTCCAGTCCTTCTGAGAACCTTCAGCCTTTAAACAGAGCGGCTGGATGAAACCACCGGCAAGCCTGTGCGATTCTACATCAGGGGCGAGCTCGACACCATGATGCCTGCAGATTCCCTACGGGGACGCCCAACAATGTCCCCTGGATGGTTATCTTGTATGTGTGTGGTTCTCAAGTAGAAGCTTAACTGTTACCATGGAAATAAAACACAAAAGGGGCTGTCCATCCCAGAAAACCAAAACTGCTTAAAATTCTCATTCAAAGGTTTTATATTAAATGCGGAAGAAATGCCTCTGCATAACTTGTTTTTGTGAGAATCAAACTCATGGGGCACCTGGGTGGCTCAGTCAGCTGAGTGACAACTCTTGATTTCGGCTCAGGTCATGCTCCTGGGATTGTGGGATAGAGCCCTGTAATCAGCACGGAGCCTGCTTAAGATCCTCTCTCCCACTCTCCCTCTACCCTCCTCCCTTGCTCCCACGTATTCTCTCAAAAAAAAAAAAATCCTTCTCGGGAGACTATGCCAAAGCATGGGCCATCAATGTGTAAGCAAATTATAAAAAGTAATAATTTACATTTTTTTTAATTAGAGTACTTTTCCTTCTGCAATCCTATTGATGAAAATGGCCACAATATCAGGTTCCTGGGAGAATCTTAAAAGCTTTATTCATTATTCAAGGATGTGGTCCCATTATTTGAATGTCCTATAGATTAAACAATTGACATTTACCTAAACAGCATCTTGAGGACATGGACTGATACTCTTCACTACACATCATTTTTTTCTTTTTTAAAAAATTTACTTATTTATTTTAAGAGAGGGAGTGAGAGCTGGGGAGGGGCAGAAAGAGTGGAAGAAAGAGAACCCCAAGCAGGCTCTATGCTGCCAGCACAGAGCCCCATGCAGGGCACGAACCCATAAACCATGAGATCATGACCTGGGCCGAAGTAGAATACTTAACCAACTGAGCCACGCAGGTGCCCCTGTTATATATCATTTCTTTTTTTTTTTTTTCTTATGATTATTTATTTTGGAGAGAGAGAAGGAGACAGAGTGTGAGTGAGGGAGAGGCTAAGGGAGAGGGAGACACAGAATCGGAAGTATGCTCCAGGGTCTGTCAGCACAGAGCCCAACACGGGGCTCAAACTCATGAGCCATGAGATTATGACCTGAGCTGAAATCCAACGCTCAGCTGACTGAGCCACACAGGCACTGCATCCTATACATCATTTCTAAGGTAAACAAAAGTCTCTCTTAGGTGTTTGGGTCATAATCTGTAAGTCACAGCATGTGGAAACTAAAATTCCGCTTCTTGTCATTTCTCACGGCAGGATCACAGCAGCTCATTGGGGTCAAGACTAAGGGATAGGGCTCAGACCCCTTGGGTTAGAATCCCAGTTGTGCAACGTAACAGCTGTGCTATTTTGACCCCTTCCTTAAACTCCCTAAGCCTCAGTTCCCTTATCTATAAAATGGGCAGAGTCACATAAAGTAGGGGTGGGCAAACTGTGACCCACAGGCCAAACCTGGCCACAGTGTATTTCGTAAAGAAAGCTTTAGGAAAGCACGAAAGCACCCTTTCATTTACATATCGTCTATGACTGTTTGGAGAAGGATGACATGACCTTCAAAGTCTAAAATATTTATTCTCTGCTCTTTACCAAAAAAAAAAGTGCTGGCCTCAAACATTAAGGGTTATTGTAAGGATGAGAGGAGAAACTTCATGGAAGGTGCTCCCTATAGTTAAGCAATCAATTAGTGTTGTGAATTCGTGTTACTGGTTGGTAGGAAAGTTGTAACATCCCTGGGACCTCATCTCCTAAAGTCCAGAGAGACCTCTAGCTGCCCCATCTCAGGAGCCAACTGCCCACAAAGAAATGCCCGGCGATGAGCAGGCTCAGCCCTTCTCTGGGGTGGAGGTGGCTGAGGTGGCATGAAGGCAGGATGTGCCCCGCAGCTGTCAGCGCAGGGCAGGGAGCCCGCCGGCCACAGACAGCAGCTGCCGCGAGTTGTCCATTTCAAGTAACTGATCCCCTGCTACTCCCTGCCAGAGGAGCCCTCGGTCACAGGTGTGGGACACATGCATATTCATCACTGGCCCCACTCCCGACTGTGCCAACGAGATGGGAGGAGGCTCGAATTCATGCTTCAACCATGACCCCGGCAGGGCCCGTTTCCATTGTCCGTGGCAGCGACTGCTTTCCTGCGACGGATTCGGCTTGACCAGCATTGGAAATTTCTCAGTGTGAGTTTGATGTAAGGAAAGCCAGACTCACAAGTCAAAAATCACAAAATGGACCTAAAGCTGGTCATCTATTCTGAAACTGGCGTTGCTGGCTCCCAAGTTTGCAAACGAATTTGGGTCAACACCTAATGTTACAATAGTTCCCACAAACCTTGCAAACAATCGTCACAAAATTGTCTTAAAGCAGATGTTTTTTAAGTTTTTAATGTTTATTTATTTTTGAGAGAGAGAGACAGAATGCGAGCAGGAAACAGGCAGAAGGAGAGGGAGATACAGAATCCAAAGCAGGCCCCAGGCTCTGAGCTGTCAGCACAGAGCCCGACACCAGGCTCAAATTCACCAACTGTGAGATTATGACCTGAGCCGAAGTCAGACGCTTAATTGACTGAGCCCCCCAGACGCCCCTATGACAGATATTTACAACATCTAAAGGGTTTGTACTGAGAGTGGTTTTCAGAAAGAAACTACTGCTTGATCCCTGCTCATGTCTAGGGCCTTGGACACTTCACCCCGTCATTTTGTGCCTCACTGCCTTGCACGGTAAAGGGAAGCTGTCAAGATCCACAAAATTAAAACGGCCGTGATTCCAAGTTATTTCCTGCTAGATACTGGTGGGTTTTCATTAGTCTCTCCTGGCAGGATCATAAATAAAGTGGAGTCCGCAGCAAAGGAGGAACATTATCACCAGAGGAAACCTCAAATTGGCAAATGGCTTATATATTAAAACGGAATCAATGAAAGACATAATAAATAAATAAACAAACAAATAAATAAATAAATCATAATCGATGAGTCATGCAAACTCAGAGTTGGAAAGTCCGAGGCGCTCATTCCAAGAACCTACCTACCAAATCATCTCCTTGTTCTTATTTAAAACAGTCGGGCCCTTTTTTGGGGTGTGGCGGCTCATTAAACACCCTACATGTAACTTCGATAGGACATTTCCTGGAAGAAGCTTACATTCTAAGACAGACGAAGCTGTCTCCAGTGAAACCGAACAGAAATTCATACTAAGTGGGCAGACATCATTAGGGACCAACTAAAATGGTTTTGGAGTTTCCAATTAATTCAAACCAACATTCGAGTTGATTAAAAGCACTTGGCAACCCTGCATCTCTGAACAGACAGTGGTGCTGCCTGAAAAGAGTCAGAGCTGCTGCCTCAGTGCCCGCCTTCAACCTGTCCCACTGCACCCACATTCACACCAACTAGCCAGGCAGTTCACCCAAGGCTTCACTTCCCTCAGCAGGAGGAAAGATCCACAAGCACACCATTTTCCAAATCAAAAGACATCTGATCGGCCAGGAGCAATAGAGCCTTTAACAAAACATACCCCCCTAAGATCCCAACTGACAACAATCTACCCATGAGAAAGGCAGCAAAGTTGGAGTCGACTTGATTACAATCAAAAAGAGTAATCAACTGATTAAACTACCAACTGCCTACCCCTGTCCATTTAATAAAACAAATACCCTCCCTACCCACTCCCAGTATTTCTGTGCTTTAACTCAAGGTGTAGAGACTAAGTAACTGACTTACATAAACATACTTCTCTGGTACACAAAGTAGACACTGATAGATATAAATATACTGATATATAGACAGAGACAGGGACATACAAACATAGAGATGTGGCAGGGAGCTCTATTTTCACCCTTTCTTTTTTTGTAAGGGACAGGCTTAGAAATAGGAGACCTTTCATTGCATTCTGTACTGGTTTTCTATGGCTTCCATAAAAAAGCATCATGGACTGGGAGGCTTAAACAACAGGAATGCATTGTCTCACAGGTTTGGGGGATAGCAGTCCAAGGGCAAGGTGTCGGCAGCGTTAGTTCCTACTGAGAACCACATGGGAGAATCTGTACATGCCTCTCCCCGGGGTTCCGGTGGTTTGCTGGCCATCTTGGGCATTTCTTGGCTTGGAGAACTCCACTTTGTCTTCACGTGGTGTTCTCCCACTGTGCCTGTCTCCAACTTTCCTCTTTTATAAAGACACCAGGCATATTGAATTATGGCCCACTGTGGCCCACTGTAATGACCTCATTTTAGCTGTAAAGACCTTAACTCCATATAAGGTCAACCTCTGAGGTCCAGAGGATTAGGGCTTCAACATCTGAATTTGTTCAGGGGGGTTGGGTGGGACACACAATTCAACTCGTGACACATCCCCATTTCTAAAGCTCTGTATCTACACTCAGATCAAAGAAAACTATTATTTTTTTTAGCTTTATTGAGGTATAAATTACAAATAAAAGTGTAAGCTATTTAAATAAACATGTGGTGATCTGATACACATATAGACTGTGGAAGGATCCGCCCATCTAGTGAATCAACACATCCATCACTTCATTTTTTTTTTTTTTGGTGAGGACATTTAAGTTCTACTACCTTAATAAATTTTAATTATACAACACCATGTTATCAATAGTAGTCACCAATGTTATGCATTAAATTCTCAGACATTATTTACCTTATAGCTGAAAATTTGTGCCCTTTTACCAACCCATTCTACTGCCCCCACCTTCCAGCCCTGGGCAACCACTTTCTACCCTCTGTTTCTAAGAGTCTGACTTTATTTTAGATTCCACATATAAGTGAGGTCATGCAATAGTTGTCTTTCTCTGATTTATTTCACTCGGCATAATGCCCTCCAGGTTCTTCTACATTGCCACAAATTTCCTTCTTTATTGTGGCTAAATAATATTCCATTGTACAGATATACCACATCTTCTTTATCCATTCACCTGTTGATGGACTCTTATACCATTTCCATATCTTAGCTACTGTGAATAATGCTCCAGTGGGCTGGGCATGGGAGTGCAGAAATCTCTTCAATAATCCCGTTTTCATCATTTCAGGCCTGGATTCAGTATGGTTGTGATTTGCTTCCTGGTTTTATTTCATTAATTTATTTTTGAGAGAGAGAGAAAAAGAGAGAGCAAGGGAGGACAGAGAGAGATGGAGAGAGAATCGTAAGCCGCCTCCATGCTCAGCGCAGAGCTGGACACAGGACTTGATCTCACACCCCTGAGATCATGACCTGAGCCAAAATCAAGAGTCAGATGCTTAACCTGACCAACTATGCCATCCAGACGCCCCACTTCCTGGTTTTAAATTAGGCACTCGAGCAGGCAGGTGAAATCATTCAATCCAGAAAAGTACCATTATTTAAAATAATGGTGGAGTCCTAAATGGCGTCTGTGTGACCAAAAAAAAGGGGGTTGCTGGATCAAATGCAGTTTTAGTCTTAATTTTTTGAGGAACTTCCATACTGTCTTCTGTAGTGCCTGTGTGGCTGCTATCTTTAAGCACCAATCTCTCCTCTGAGGTCCAAGGGAACAGAATAAATACAAACAATGGTATATACACAAGCCTGCTCACAAGCATCACGGTGTGTGTTTCTCTGTATCAAACCTCTAAGCATATGCTGTCTGTGAGCTGGTGAATTTAATATATTAAAATGGTTTCATGCTTTATTGACTTGTGGGGTTGCTAGTTAGTCATGGCTGACACAAAAGATTACTGAGTGTCCTCTTGAAAATTATGAATAGGCTATGGCTTGAAATAAAACACAATTAGATTTAAGAAGACTACTGAATACAACTGGAAAAAAAATATTCACTGAATTTACACCCTGTTTCACACATTGGCTTGATCTTTCACATATATGTTATTATTATTCATTGACAGTTAAGAATGTAGTTTCTGGATTTTGAAAACAGTCCCACCAGGCACACTAGAAAGGGTATCAGTCTCTCAGATTGCAGTGTGAGACCCTTTCTTGTGTTCAGGATCAAGCAGACAGAACTATTGCTAAGGATGTCAGAGACACAGCTCTCTGACACACAGATTTTGTCAGAATATTCTGGGGAACAAAAGGCAAATGCCTTTTACCTAAAAAGAACATAGACTGATGCCAACCTTCTATCAGTACATCCGTTTTTATCTTGATTTGTCATAGTTATGCCCTCCTAGGAGGCAGGGTTGGATGAGGAGAAAGTTTGAGTTTCATCCTCAGTTTCTAGTTAAGTAAGGAAACGCCCTTCAGCCCCTTTTCCAAAGCTGTACAGGACACTGAGGTTTCTTAGTCTTCGCAGTGTAGCCTGGTACTTCTCAAACTTGAATTATGCATTTCATATAAATTTTTTCTCTATGTGTCTCTCAAACACAGCACCACTGCCTTGCACCCAGTCCCTATATGTCCCTATACAATCCACGAACTGGTTGGGGGAGACCATGCCGGAAGTCTGTGCACATCCAGGAAAACACAGAACACAGCAGGTAAGAGCGGTTCATGGCCCACCGGAAGGGAGGGAAGGTTGGCTTCCAAAGTCGCAGCCTGCGAGCTTCTGGTCCGGTTCACACGCCGGGCGTCGCACTTTTCATCTCCGTCATGTGTGCCCCGCTTCTGATTTCTTCACATTCGGATGGCAGAAAGCAATCCTAGAAAGTGCTTCACTTAACCAGTGTGCAGCCACCCAGAGACCTCCAGCGGGAGGTGACAAGCACCAGCTTCATCCTCTGAAGGGAAAGGAAAGGCCTGTGCAGATCTGGAATCCTCTGCCACGAGCAACGGTAGAAAATTACAGAGCAACTCTTCAGGGTCACCAAGATGTCTCTTAGGGCTCCATGGTGGCAATTTACAAAGTGGTACCCTTCTGGATTGAATGGTTTCACCTGCCTGCTCGGAGTGCCTAATATAGAACCAGGAAACAAATTACAATCATAGAATCCAGGCCTGAAATTAAGAATGTTTGATTTCCTGTGGTCTAGACATCATCTGTATCTTCAAACTGGGTCCGAGGACAAAATTTCCCAATTTTCATTGACAAAATAAAAATTCTCTTGACATTTTGCAATATTCATGTACTCGGTCATTCATTCTTGTCACTCATTCATCAAATATGGGGACTCTTCCAGACATACCACCATGCACAACAGAAAACACAGCTCGGACTCCTAATGGAACAGACGGGGTCTGGATTTCCACAGACACCTGGAGAAAGCTGACAGAACTGAGCTCTCTAAGCAAGGCCAAAATGCCTTTATTGCCTGGATGAGTATTTTGTTATCTGCTTCCCTTTATCAAAGGAGACTTGGTCTCTTAATGTTATCTGTAGCAAATATCAAGTATTTTCATACAAGCGAGGTACTTCTCTTCATTTACCACCTGTCCACCTCTTTCCGGATTTTTATTTAGCCATATTTGAGTGGGTTTCACTTGGTGTCAATTACACCTTGCTCTTTCAGGAGATGGAATAATCTTTCTACTCTGAGATCCCTGAAAAGCTGCTCCTGAAATGAACTTTGCTGAATTACTAGCTCATATAAACCTTGTACAAAGCAAAAAATCCTGTTTAACATGAATAATCATCCCAAATGTGCTTGGCAACTTCACATTTTTGTATCTCTGATTTTCTCAAGCTGGGGCCATTGGTATGTAAAAGCACAAAACAGCTGGAGAGGTGAGATGATCTAAGAATTTTCCTGTTATGTTGAATAAGTACCAGCTTCAACTCTTCGCAAGTTCCTCTCGATGCAGGTTTTTTCAATGCATGGGTATTATCATATTTCATTTTTGTGGCGTGATTTGTACGTTATTTCTATTTCATGATGTCAAGCGATTTCAATGACCTGAAGTACCACCAGAAAATATCTCTTTAAAGTATTTCCTATTGGATGCTATGAAATGGAGACTATTCTTCATTCATCAAGACATCACCACAAACACTTTTATGTCCCTTTCTCTTTCTTTCAGATTTCAAGTTATTACCTTTATCATGGGGCTCTTTCCTCTCTCGCCTCATTATTTAAAATCTCTCTGGGACCTTGGGCTGTAGGACACTTCTCCAGGATGTCTCATTACCCGCCTGAGCCTCCCCACCCTCTGAATCTGTCACCCGCCCTGATCTTGGCTCCTCCAGCCCCAGTAACAACAAACGAATCAGACCATGAACTCACTGACTCCCTGCTGCTTAATGGGTCCCTTTATGGTCCTAGGACAGCAATCAACCCTTGATATATTTTACCTTCCACTCTAAATTGGCATCTAGGTAACTGTTACTAGACACAAATAGCCATAGAATTTTAAAATCCCTATTCCAACTAGGGGCACCTGAGTGGCTCAGTTAGTTAATATCCACCTCTTGGTTTTGGCTCAGGTCATGATCTCACAGTTCTTAAGTTCGAGCCCCATGCTGAGCTCTGCGCTGATGGCTTGTAGACCCTGCTTGGAATTCTCTGTCTCCCTCTCTCTCTGCCCCTCCCCTGCTCACTCTCTCTTCCTCAAAATACATAATTAAACATTAAAAAATATTAAAAAATTATTCCAACCATCAAAATGCAAGTAACCTTAAAATTTGTGAAACATATGAAGTATGTATCACAATTTATATAAAGTACAACATATGGAATTAATTATGACAGTCAATTCTGAAGGGAACTTGCTTTTTTATATTACTGTTTTAATTATCTCTGAATATCTACTATTTTTTTATGTTGTTGCCATGTCAATGTTATTTCTCTAAAAGCAGAAATATTTGAATGTATTAAAATGATATAAAAAATGGCTTTTGGCCATCACGCTACCAACATCGACACAAAAAACTATGTCATCAAGTCATTTGAATGGTCAAAGATACCACAGCAAAAATCTTTCCAATTACCGTGTCACGGAACACCAGGAAGCATTTCGAATTATCCCAAATTATTTTTGATGTCACTTACATTTCAGTAACCTCGACCCCCCAGGAGCTGTTTTATTATTCTGGTTATACCCACAGCCAACTTCTCTTTCAGAAATGCTTTAAATCAGATGCTGGCCTACTGAACTGAATGGGCAACGATGCACCGTGTTAAAAACTTCACTGGCAAGTGGAACGGTGATGGACCCCCCCTAGAAGCAGAAAGCTGAAATCACGCTTATCAAATAAACTCATGTGGGAAAAAACACTGTCTCATCAATATTGAGGACAGACTTATCTACCTTGTCATATGTCAAAACAATCGGTGGTCAATACCGAAACCCTGTAATGAGATTTTACATGGGAAGCTAGCTGGGCATTTCTGTATTTACCCCAGTAGATACTAGCGGGGGGAAAAAGACTATTTGCAACGCAATTAGAGGGGACAAGGAGATCTGAGTGTATGCCAGACGCAGGGGCCTCCCCGGATTCACACAGTCCAATGTCTTCATGCAGCGTAAGGCATCAAACTGCACTTCCTACAGTTTTCAAACTTGTGTCAGTTAACTCGATGTTTACCGAGTGCCTCGCTCGGGCACGCCACTTTTTTGGATATGCCATCTAGCCCCTACGGACCTTGTTCCAACACCATCTGTCACTTAAGCTCACACAGATTCAAAAATTTCAATTCACACTCATCTACTCGGCACTCAAACTGAAGCTATAATTCAAATTTCGACATGAAGCTTGAATTCCTTTTCACTGTTCTTCAACTTTGACCCAGCTCCCCCTCCTTCTTCCTTCGCTGAAAAGGGCCAAGACAACAGCCCAGCAAGTGGGGCAGGCAAAACAGGCCTCTTTTGTTCACTTTTGTCCCTTCAGCTCTCTATTGAGGTGAGGGACTAAAAGGCCGCACAGGCTTTGGAAGGCAGCAGCTTTCGCTTGCAAGCCATCCTGCCTCAGAGCCCAAGAAAACTCTAGGACGAAACTCTTTTTCGACGGTCCGCTTTCACCTCATGGCATAATTAATGGGAGATTAGTCCTCTTTTTATTTTTCTCCTTTCTCTTCCCCTTGGAGAGAATCTGCTAATGGCGTTCAACACGGGCTTGTCATGTTCGTCAAAAATGTATGTTGTAAATCACGCCGTTCAAATGTCAAGGTCATCTAAAAGTGGCATGAAATTGCTTTAAAGTTGAAATTTGGAGAACAGATCACTACATACTGAATACATATACCAAATTTTTTGAATGCTCTCAGCCCACTTGAGAAAGATAAATCGAATTCACTGCATATTACACAGTAGAAGACCTCCTACAGGATTCCCTCAGATTGCCTTGGGAATATGTTTTCCTGGTTACAGTGGGCTTTGAACCAATATACCATGCACATCATAAGATTTAAATATACACATGAATAGACAGACAGATGATATATTCAAACGGTTCTTTCCCGCCCTATCACCATTTCATAAGAATTTCCAACGTGTCCAAAAGTCAAACCACTATGTTGTACATGTGAAACTAACAAAATGTTGTATATCTATTACAGGTCAATTACAAAAAGAATTTTCCTTCCGTCTGATACTATCTTTTCCACTCTCGTGTGAGTTTAACAGTGCTTTGAAAGCAAGGCATCGTGGAAGCAGATCAGAGAGCTCACAAGACAAGACGCATTTGTCACTCTTGTTCCTGAACCGAATAAGCCATTTGGACAGTAAGCACAGCGGACGAGCATTAGCCTTCGTAAAATTGTTCCCTTTACCACCGGCATTTCTTAGATTCACTAGCTTTTCAGTCACTTGTGGGAAGCCCTCCATCAGACTTTTTTCAAAACTACCTTTTTCTAATTTGAAATTCCAATCTTGTAGGCCAGTAAAATAGGTCAATTAAGTTGACACCACATCTTTTTTATTAGCTCAGCTAAGCAATGATAATTGGGTAGTGAGGGTTTATACTGTCATCTTTGAAGATTCAATGGTAGGGAGAAATGCCCAGTGCAGACCCGCAGTTCACAAGTCCAGCACATCCCTCAATAGGATTGTCCTATCTATTTGCAGATAGATATGAGGCAAATTTGCTCCTGATCTGGGTTAAAATGCTAATGTTATTTTTTTCTCTAAAACAAAATCGTACTAAAATTTCATTTATCCTTAGAGCAAAACCACTTCACCCAGTTGCACTAGAAACATATATGCTCTAATTCAATATTAGGAAAACAAACCAACAGCGGTACTGAGTGGCTCAGTCATTTAAGCATCTGACTTCAGCTCAAGTCTTGATCTCACTGTCAGTGAGTTCGAGCCCCACATCAGGCTTTGTGCTGACAGCTCAGAGCCTGGAGCCTGTGTCTCCTCTTCCCCTGCTTGAGATCTGTCTCTGTCTCTCAAAAATGAATAAATGTTAAAAAAAAAAAATTTAAACAAACAAAGATGAATGCCCTTCACCTGTGCTGGCTTATCCTGGCCAAAGACACCCATGCTCCATAGCATCTATTTCATGCTTTATTCAAAGTATGGGGTCGGTCAGTACTTGTTACAAACCATACATCTCCTGGGGCACCTGGGTGGGTGGCTCAGTCAGTTAAGTGTCCAACTTTGGCTCAGGTCATAATCTCATGGTTCGTGGGTTCGAGCCCCACATCGGGCTCTGTGCTGACAGTTCAAAGCCTGAGCCTGCTTCAGATTCTGTGTCTCCCCCTCTCTCTGCTCCTGCCCTGTTTATGCTCTGTCATTCTCTCTCAAAAAAAAATTTTTTTAAACGCATACATCTCCTTATTAATAAAAATTAAACCAATACATTAGAAAATGTTGTGAATTCCTTGTCCATGATACATAATACATTAATTTATAACTTTAAAGAGTAACAGCTATAGCTCTTTCCACTCATTAGAATGGCCAAGAAAACAGAAAATCGGAGCACCTGGATGGCTCAATCTGATATGCATCCGACTTCGGCTCAGGTCATGATCTCCCACTTTGTGGGTTCAAGCCCCACATTGGGCTCTCTGCTGACAGCTCAGAGCCTGGAGCCTGCCTCGGATTCTGTGTCTTGCTCTCTCTGTGTCCCTTCCCGGCCCAGACTCTGTGTGTGTGTCTCTCTCCCTCAAAAATAAATAAATATTAAACATTAAAAATAAAAACAGAAAATAAGGGTTGGTGAATCCATGGAGACATTAGAACCCTGGGCTCCCTTGGTGAGAATGTAAATGGTAAATCTGCTGTGGAAAACAGTACGGCGGTTCCTCAAAAGTTTAAAACAATGACCTTGAACTTATGATCCAGAGATCCCACTTTTGGGCGTTTACCCAGAGGAACGCAAAGCAATGACTCGAAAGGGATTTATGCACTCATAGCAGGCCTCTTCACAGTAGCCCCAGACTGGAAACAGCCCAACAGACAAATGAATTTAAAAAAGAATGACTGATAGATGAATGAATTTTTTAAGGTGGTATTACATGCAATAGAATATTATTCAACTTTCAAAAAGGAAGGAAATTCTGACACATGGATGAGCCTTGAAAACATCATGCTAAGTGAAACAAGCCAGCCACAAAAAGGACACATACTGTATGATCGCACTCATATGAGGTATTTAGGACGGTCCGATTCAGAGACAAGAAAATAGAATGATCCTTGCCAGGACCTGGGAGGAGGAGGAATGGATAGTTATTGCTTCATGGGGATAGAGTTTCAGTTTGGGAAGATGAGGAACGTTCTGGAGATGGACAGTGGTGTTGGTGGCATAACATTTTGAAGTATTTAATGCCACTGAACTACATGGTTAAAAAAGGTTAGAGCAGTAAATTTTGTTATATCTGCTATCACAAGAAGAGTGACTTGGCAAAACCATCACATTTTCAATAAATTATGACATTTACTTTCCCATTTAAATCTCTTTTTTAATGTTTTTAATGGTTTGAGAGTGAGAGAGACAGAAGGCAAGCGGGGGAGGGGCAGAGAGAAAGAGAATCCAAAGCAGGCTCCAAGCTTGGAGCTGTCAGCACAGAGCCTGATACGGGGCTGAAACTCACAGACCGCAAGATCTTAAGCTGAGCCAAAGTCGGATGCTTAACTGACTGAGCTCCCAGGCACCCCACTCCCCTATTTAAAGACAACCTGATATTGGAGGTAGAGTTGTCCCTGTATTTTCATCATGTAGTCCCTGCCTTCACATTTTAAGTAGAAAAAAAAACCATTCATCAATTCATTTTGGCACATTTTCCTATTCTTAGGGGCTTCAGCCCTGATGGCAAGAGAGATTATTAAAACTAAAGAAGCTTTTCGTTTACCTGGATGGACGAAGGGTAAAGTTAGCTGCTCAGTTTGTGACCCTCACTTTCCTAGAGGTCCTCTGTCCTCACCTGGCAGAAAGGTTCAGGGTTCCTTCAGCTGGGGAAGGAAAATACATCTACAAGGGATTTAATAATTTTTTAATCATTTTCAACTCGCTTCCTTTTTGCCAATCACCTTAGCAGTTCAGGGCTGACCTGAAGCAGTGTTTGGATGCAAACACTAAAACTTCTTAGAGAAGAATATCATAGGAACTCTATATTCTAGTTAAATTTGCTTCCAGTTCCCAGACTTCTCAGCTGGAAACTGGTCTTTGGAAGTGGGGATGAGACTCCACAGGCTGCCAATGGGGCAGCAAATCAGGACTGCCATGGATGAAACTGTGAGCCCCAAAAGTCATAAGTCAAAGACCTAACCCCCAATTGTGACTGTATTTAGAGATAAGGCTTTGGGGAGGTAATTAAGGTTCACTGACATAATAAGAATGTGGTCCTAATCCAACAGCATCAGTGTCCTTACAAGAAAAGGAAAAGAGAGATCTCTGAGCACACGCACCCAGGAAAATGTGTCTGAGCGCCAGCAGCAAGATGGTCTCCTGTAAGCCGGAAGACAGCCCTCACTAGAACCTGACCATGCTGACATCTAACAGCGCCAGAATGCCCAACTCCAGAACTTGAAGAAAGTGAAGTTCTGTTCCTTACGCCTATGTGAAAAAAAAAAGAATCTGTGTGCAGATGTATGCAACCATAGATGATAAAATTAGAACTAACCTCCCCTGGGGGCACCTGAGTGGCCCAGTCAGTTGAGCATCTAACTCTTGATTTCACTCACGGTTTGTGGGATCGAGTCCCATGTCAGGCTTCATGGCAGCATGGAGTCTGCTTGGGATTCTCTCTCCTCTCTCTGCCCCTTGCTCATGCATGTGCATGCACGCACTCTCTCTCTCAAAATAAATAAAAATAAAACTGAACTAATCTGTCTGAAGGCAGGAACTCCATTTTGCTCACCACTGTTTCTCCCGTGTCAAGAACAGTAAATTATTCGGTAAATATTTATGAAGGAATGAATGAATGAATGGAAGTATTTCTTCATCAGAAAAGCACTCTGTGGGATTCCATTAAACAGCTCCTTTGTACATACAAATATATTATCTGCCATTTCCATTTATATTCAGCCATTTATACAAGGAAAAATGCTATTTGAACCGATCCTTTAGGACTTTTACTGCAGCCCTTATATTCCTGTCATAGTCACATCAGCCTCACAGGAAGTACCATTTCCAAAGATGACTTGCTTTCCATTTACCGTCACTGCTGCAGTGACAAATAATGTCATGTCGGGATGCTGGCCGACAGTCCAAAGACCTCATCACTAACCCCCCACTTCGTGCCTGGGTGACCTCTCCCAGCCCATTGTACTCATTCTGAAACCGAAACGTTTGGATACAGTGTTTTCTTACAGCTCTCAAATTCCTGGATGATGTGAAATGTTTTGCAACTTTCCTGCAATAAAGTACAAAGCAGGTTGAAAGAAGACCATGAGTCAGTAGGATTAAGAATGCACAATGAGTTCACAATTACAAACTTGCTAAAAGCTATTCCAGGAACAGCTGATCTCACTTTAGTTCAAATTCTTGTTTCTATGAGTTGATATGCAGCATCTTTGTAAGTTAAATACTCAGGATATCGGATGCTTTCCTAAGATTTCATAGTAGGGTCCTATTCAAATTCAACATCCAATTTGGGGAGTAAATCTGCAGTCAAAGGAGTTTACAAAGGAGATTCGGGACTGGGGAGCCTACTAGAATGTTTGCCAAATGGAAACGTTTGTCTTTTCTTAAAAAAAGTTTTCTCAAAAATTGTGCTGTGCCAAGAACCTCTCAGGCCCTCTGTAATCACAGGCGCATCTGGTCACTAAGAACAGTCCAGTGACTGTAACTGGCTAGGCAAACAGCAGTGCACTTAAAAGCTAACAAGAATAAAAGAACATGTAAAGGAATTCGAGGGCAATAAAAGGCTATTCCACAATACAATGTGCTGATTTACAATATTGCCTTCTACTGTGAGGTCTGCAGGGGTCAGAACTGAATGCGCTTATAATGTCCCTGATCACTTGGCGGGTTTAGGCTTCCGGTAAACTAATGTGGTAAGCCTCCACAAGACCCCATTTTCACAGCTTTGGATGGTAAAGTATAGGAGCAAAAACTCACCTTTGTTCCCCCCCCCCCCGCCCCCCCCCCTGTTTCCTAGCTTTATGGCCTTGGGAACGTTACCTGACCTCTCAAGTCTCCGTCTCCTAATTTTAAGAATAGGGTAATAACATGTGTAAATCAAAGGAGACGATGCATGTACCTTGCACGGCGCCTGGTATATCTGAAGCGCTCAAAAATTGTTGACTCTCATGACCATGAAAGTGGAGAGTATCCAGTGGTTTAACTAAGTCCATTTCAGTACTTCTGGAAGGTCTCCTTTCCTCTTGAGCTATTATTCCAATATTTTAATAACAGGGCATGGGTAGCCTAAAGCAGACCCAACCCAGCAGCCCAGCCTCCAAAGGTCTGCCTTCAGTAGCTACCGCGTTCCTGACAGCCCCAGGGGGAGCTCCAGGTGCTGAGCGAGAGCCTCGTGCCCCATTACACTCGCCTCCATCTCTTCCCTTTGCAAGAGCCTCGGGTGAGGAAGGGCCCAGCCTCCCAGACCTGCATCTCCGCGCGTTAACCATGCGGGACCGAGAAGGAAAGGAACATTTCCCTCTTAGGACAAACAGCTCCGCGGAGGGCAGGAGAGAGGCTGGGTGGAGGGAACGCAGCACCGCTGGGCGCCCTCCCTCCGCGCCCGCAGCTGCGCAGGGGCGGCCCCCGAGCGTGCGGGGGACAGAGGATGCGGCCGAGGGCCCGGGGCGGGCGAGAGGGGCGGGATCCGCAGGGAAGGCCAGCGGCCGGCTCAGCGGGGCCGCGGGGCCCGAGGAACCCTCGGGCGGCGCCTGCTGCCCAGGGTACACCTCTCCGCGAGTGATGACGAGTCCCCGGCTCACTCGACCGCGGCACCCCCGGTCTCCTCTGGGCGGGGGAGTTGCGGGCCGGGAACGGCCGAGCCCGCCAGCAGTCGGGGACCAGCTCTCGGCGGCGCCCACTCGCGCTGCCAGGAGGGGCCCGGGGGCGGCGCACAGCGCAGATGGCTGGCGCTGGCGGCGAGACGGATGCTCCGGAGCCGGCAGTCACTCCCGGCTCAGCACAGCATCCTCGGGCCAAGCTGCTGCCAGGGCCCACCAACCGGGAGCCCCACAAATCCCAGCCCCCGGAGGCTGCGCGGGGTGCGGGAACCCCCAGGACTCGCACCTGTAGGGCCAACAAAACCCCCGGAAAGCCCCAGCCCTCTGCCTTTGCGGTCTCTGCCGTTCCCCGTGATTCCCCGAGTTATCCCTTCCCCCCCCCGCCCCCCCCCCGGCGGCAAGAGTGCAGGTCCGCTCGGCCTCCAGCCCGGCGATCGGCGCAGGTGTGAGCACATCCTAACAAAGCCCACGCCCAGATGTGTCCGCGGGGACCCGGACGCGCACTAGCCGGTGCGCGCCGGCCCAGCACCTGCGTTCCAGGTCGGGCCGGCACCGTGGCGTGACACCCTGCGCCCCCCATGTGCAGGGCGAGGAAGCCGCGGTGCCTGGCCCCAGCACCCTCCCCAGGCCCAACTGGCCACCCAGGGACCCCAGGCAGGGCTGCCCGGAAAGCGCGGGGGCGGGGATGCAGAAGTTGTCCACGGACTGGAGGAGGTGAAGGGCCCGCCGGAGCCAGCCAGGGATGCCGCATTTCAGCGTATCCCCACCCGGGTGCCCGTCCCCCTCCATCCCGCTCGGCGCCCGCGGGCGCGTCCGAGGCCTGGGGCTTGGAAGGGAGTTGGCCACCAGGTTCGCCCAGCCGCAGAGAGAGCGGCGCGGCGCTGCCAGCCGGGAGGGCGCTCTGCTGAACCCCGGGCCGGCGTCCGAGTGACGACACAGCAGCCCCCGGTGCCCTCCTCCTGCTCCAGCCGTCGCCCCAGAGCAGGACCGGGTGTCACCGCGGGACGCGCACGTAGCTACTCACGTTCTTCCGCCAAGCCCACCGCTCAGCCCCCGCGCGGCCTCCCGGGACCCTGGAGCGCGGACGTCGTCCGTTCCCGACGGAGCTGTGGCCTCCAGCGGCCCCGCGCCGTCCCCTGCGCCGCGCGTCTGAGGCTCCGACTGCGGCGAGCGTCTGCCCGCGACCCGGGCGAAGCAGGGCTGGCCC
>NC_043701.1:59852552-59870613 GCF_006229205.1 Suricata suricatta | reverse complement strand
CGCCGCTCTCTTTCGCGTCCTCCCCCCGCCGCGCCCTCCTCCCCGGCGGCCCCCGCCCTTCCCCGGCTGGCCCTGCCCCTCCCGCCCCTGCGGCTGAGGCGGCGACGAATGGGCTCCGGCCGCCGGCGCCTCGGGGACCGAGTGGCCCCCTCACCTGGGATGCCGCGCCGTCACCCAGCGAGCGTGTGTGGCGGTGGGGGGAAGCGGGAGGTCGGAGGGCGGGAGGGTTCCGGGGATTGGAGGGGCGACAGGGATTCGGCTACAGATGTTCCAGAAAGCGGGCGGTCTTTACATGCCGCTCTCATGGGTGTGAGTTTCTGTCCGAGGTCTGTGGCCTTTTCGTTTTCTTCTTGCGAAGCATGAATTTCTGCGAAACTCACCAGTTGGATGAGTGATATTGGTGAATTGGGGGGGGGGGGGGGTTACTATTTATTTATTTATTTATTTATTTATTTATTTATTTATTTATTTATTTTTGCAGCCGTTCTTTCCAAACAGCCCCCAGAAAGGGGAACCTTCAGGGTAAGGTAGATTCTGCATGTCTATTCGCAGTAGGAACTGGGTCTTCTGGTGCCAGGCAACAGGATTGGTTCACATTGGCTTACTTTCAGAGTTGGAAGCATTATGGAGAACTATTTACAAAGTAAAAAGAGAGTTAGGGTTTTCTAAATGTGTAGTGTTTTTAGCAAACACAGTTCAGGAGGCCTCTGTCCAGGGTACCCTAGATGGGGTCCAGGGTTTCTTAGCCTGGCACTCAAGGCCATCAGTAATCCCAGGTCTGCAGCCTGATCTCTGAGAGCTTCCTCCCAACCCAAGGCCTCCCACAGCTTGACCGTTTGACCATTTACTGCTGACTCTAACTTTCACTAAGGCTCAGCTGGAGAAAGAAGGTTTCTTCTTTCTCAGGTGTCCTTAAAGAAAACTTTTGTGGAGCCCCTCCTTCCCTTTCTCCACCCCCAGGCTCCCAGCCTCAGGGCTAGGGCAGTTCAGGAATAAAAAAGGCTCAAGGGCCCTGACGACTCCTCTGCTCTGCTCTGCTCTAACTTGAGTTTGAATTTACCACTTTAATCCAGCACCCCCCACACACACAGGTGAGCAGCCTTCTTTTCTTTCTGCTAATTCCACCCTCTCCTCCTCCCACCACCTGATATGCTCCTGCCCCCCCAGAACCTCCGGTCCCTGAAACCACAGTTCCTGAGACCAAGTTCTCCTCTCTGGCCTCTGCGCCCTTACTCAGTCTCATCCCTCTTCTGGCCCTGGCCCTTATCCACACCTCTCACCTCTCAATGAATCGTCCACATTTCCTTCGGAATGACCTTTCATATAAAAATGTGCTTTCATGATCCCCTTACTTAAAAGTTTGGCCTGGTTCTCTGTCGCCTATAAAATGATTTTCAGAACTTCTGGCAGGCTCCTTCACGATCTGACCCTAACTTCTGTCTCCATCGTCCAGTGAGAAGAATTGCCCTAATCCTAAGCCTCTGCCGTGAGACTCCTCTTATCTAGAATATTTCTCCATCTTTTTTTTTTTCCACCTGGTAGACTTTTGTTCATCTCTTAGCCTTGCTCAGTTATAACTTCCTCTGTGAAGTCTATCCTGAGTCCCTGTGTGTTTAACTGTAATAGTACCTGTCACATTGTTATGATGTTTGCATGGTGGACTACACAAAATGTCCCTTCTTGGGGGACAATTTGTTATTATTGTATGACCTTATTTCTTACCCAGTACAAATGGAGCCACTGATAATCATGATAATTCAATCTCACCATATCCTCATTCCCACCTCGTGTAAAGGACTTTAAGACCCGTCAACCCCCTCCTGGCCCCCGTCATCGCTGAGAGTCCTGGAACTTCCCACATTTCCTCTGCCTTGTGTCCTCCTGCCCCAAGGGTGCCCGCTCACCCCAGCCACTGTGAGGCTGATTTCCTGCCTATGTTCTCCTTTCCAGGGCAAGGATGATATTCTTCCTGTCTTCTGTTCTTGCCCTGGTTTTGTGTGCATTTTGTCCCACAGGCACTGAAGCAGGACTGTCTGAATCCCCTAGAGCCACAACCTCATAAAGACCATCCTGAAATAACAATTCCAACGTCTGTGTGGTAGCATTCCTTTCCTTCAGGAACACCGGGTCGAAGCAGACACTAAGTGGTCCTAGTGAGGTCCCGGTCGGTCCTGATGCTGTCCAGGTGGCCTACAACGCAGAGCTACTGAGGTTCTGGAAGGGAGTCTCAAGGAAGTGACAGCTTCTGGGGGTCGACAAATACAATAGCAGTACTTCATAAACAGAGTTATTGTGAGGCTCAACCCATAGCACAGTAGAGTCTGTGACATAGCAGGTACTCAGCAGATGCTAGTTGGAAAAGTAATTAAAAAAATTTTTTTTTAATGTTTGTTTTGGGGAGACAGAGTGCCAGCAGGGGAGGGGCAGCAAGAGAGGAAGACACAGAATCTGACACAGGTTCTAGGTTCCAAGCCATCAGCAGAGAGCCCAACATGGGGCTTGAGCCCAAAGCGGGGCTCAAACCAATGAAGCACGGGATCATGACCTGGGCCAAAGTCGCACGCTTAACCAACCGAGCCACCCAGGTGCCCCAGAAAAGCAATTGCTTGATCTGATATTTGCTAAATGAGTGCATACAATTCATAAAATGAACAAAGACAGAAGAAGAAAATAGCTCTGGGAGAAAGGAGAGGTTAAGTAACCTGCAGAGGTCACAAACAGCAGGGCAACTAGGATTCCACACTCTTAACCACAGCTCTCTGCACCCCCCCCCCCTTTCAGGGACAGTGCACTCAAAGTTTGTTTGGCTTGGTGGACGCATCAGAATTTCTCTGCCTGAATGCAGTGACACGAGATAGACATGGAGCCCCCCAGTGGTACCTACAGTGAACGTGTGACCAGCCTCTCCGGTTTCCTCCTCTGAATCCTGCTTCTCTTCCTCAGAACCCTCCCTCTCCTTTCCTCTTCCCCTTTTATTGTCTCTCATTTCATTTTCCATCCCACCTGTCCATCTGTGCATCAGGCCTCCCACGGGAGGCAGTGTGATGGCCCTGCCCTAAAACCAATGGCACGTTCACCAAAACCTAGCGTGGATGGACCCACCTCTGCCAGGACCGAGCAGTGTGTCTGAGGGAGTTACTTCCTCGCAGTCCAGCTCCACGCTGAGAAATGAAGGAGTCAGGTGAGGTGAGAATGGATACACTTTTTTTTTTTTTTTAACTCTGTCATTTTGTGATTCTGGTGGTAACCAGGAGCATTTCTTGGAGTCCTGTAGCAAAACTCGGAGGAAAGCTGGCTGAGCTCTAAGTTCCCCTCTAAGGAAAGAGGGGAACACTGACGGCGGTATACACAAGTGCCTTACACCAGAGTCACCTCTGTCTAATATCCTGTGGCTGCATAACATGAAATAGGTTTCTAACAGGGATGCGGTGAATTTAGTAATTTTTAAAGCCCTTCTATTTGAAAGGGTGTTATAATCCAGTATGGTCAAACAGCAGAGTTGTTATGTGGGCAGCTTCTAAGATGGTACCCAGCCATCCTCTCTTCCTGGCTACATATCCTGCAAAATCCCTTCCCCTTGAGCAGAGACTGAACTACAGACTCATTTCTTTTTTTTTTTTATGTTTATTAATTTATTTTGAGAGAGACAGGGAGAGAGAGAGAGACTGTGTGCATGTATGCATGAGAGGGAGACAGAGAATCCCAAGCAGGCTCCACACTGTCAGTGCAGAGCCTGAATCAGGGCTCAAACTCACAAACCACGAGATCATGACCTGAGCAGAAATCAAGAGGCGATGCTTACCTGACTAGAACACCCAGGTGCCCCGAGGCTCACTTCTAAGGAACATAACATGGCAAAAGTAGTGGGACGGCATGAAAAGATGGCGGCTCCTATCTTGCCATTTTGCTCTGTCCCTTGCTTGCTGGGAGGGAAGCCAGCTGCCCTGTGGCAAGTGGCCTGTAAGAGGCCACATGGCAGGGAACTGAGGGAGGCTTCTGGCCAATAGCTTGTGAGGAGCTGAGTCCTGCCTGAGCCACCTGAGCGCCGCCCCGAAGGGAGCTGCGAGCTGACTCCAGCAGGACTTGGGAGAGACCCTGAGTCAGAGGACCCAACTCATCTGCCCCTGGTTTCTCAACCCACAGGAACTGGGAGACAATAGTTGTTTCTAGTTATGAGCTATAAATCCATCATGATACAATGGATTAAGTGCATATCAGAACTCTGAAGTCACATATGACCATGCAAATCATATCTATTTTCTGGATGGGAGAGGGGGGATAGGTCAGCTGGTAGCTGGAGTAAGATCCAGATGTGGTCAGGGTAGAGAAGCAGGGTGGAAAACACATTAGACAACCGTATGACTTGTCCAAGGTCAACCCCGGCAGTGCCACACCCCAGAGCCACATTTAGCTCCTGCAGCCAAGCCTGGGCTTGGCCATCCATTGTGCCCACCCAGAGCCCACACAGGCTGTGCTCCCTTTCTCTTCTTGGATGTCAGCCACAGCTTCAGCCACAGCCTCAGCTCAGCTCAGCTCAGCTCAGCCTCTTGCAGCCTCCCAGCAGGTGATTACTACCCACCATGGATAAGAAGATGTGCAGTTATGGATGAAAACTAAATAATAACAGGACGTGTAGTTTCAAGCACCGCCTACCCAGGAAGGAGTAGACAGTCTCCACGGAGGCAAAACACCAATAGCTCTCGTGCCATCTGCCACATAACCACAGAATTCACCGGGCCCGCCTGGTGCCACTTGGCACGTGTCAAACAGAAACCAGAAATGTGCAACCCAGTCTTTGCCCGATGCTTAGCAACACAGTACCCCTGCACCTATCTAAAGAGCATGCTGCTCAAGCAATTGAAGGAAAATGTGACCTTGGTGGTTGCCATTCGTGGATTTCTGCTCTGGAAGCTTGTGACTCACTAGGACCTTCTGCTTGGCTCAACCCACCCCCAGGATTGGGAACCCAACTTGGAAAGAGGAGGAACATTTTCAGTGATGATAACTATGTTCCTTATAGCCAACTTCTCCATCTGTTCCTACAGTTTCTATCTATAGGAATGTACCTAGGTTCTGCAGATTGCATTTGAGACTAGCCGAGGTCAGCATGCAGTCATTGTAGATGGGGTCATTAGGGACAGCGAACTGTTGTTCTGGAAAATAGAGAAGCTGAGAAACACTCTTGATATGCGCCCTTCATTGCTGGCTTAAGAGGGAACAGATGACAGGTATGAAGATGAATTCACTGCGGAGAAACAAAAGAAAATGGCTTCAGATACTCTGGGGTCTAAACGAACAGTTGATCCAAAGGTTTTCTTATTTGGGGTTTCGTTGAATTTTTTTTAAGAAGAAAAACCGGCAATAGGTTAACAGACAAATTGTATTTCCTTTTATATTTTTCTTTTAAGCCTCAATTTAAATTTTACTTCAAGGTCTTCCAATATCTTTAAATGCCAGATATCGATAGGAGACAGGCAAGTTCAGTACCACCCTGCCCTGGGCCGTGTGCTCTAGAAAGCCCTGCCCTGGTCCACCAGAGCCCATGTCACCCCTTCCTCCTCCTGGACCACATCTGGGTGCTGAGGATCCCAGAATTTCACCAGGACCTGCAAGGGTCTGTTTCTCATGCTTCTAACAGAGAACTGTTCCACGGTGGGCAAAACTGCAGGCCTGAAGCATATAGATCTTAAAAGTTCTCATCACAAGAAAAAAAAGTTCTCATCACAAGAAAAAAACGAAACAAAACGGTAACTATGCATGGTGATGGATGTTAACTAGATGTATTGTGGTGACCATTTCAGAAAACATACAAATATTGAATCATTGTGCTGGACACCTGAAACTAATATGATATGTGTCAATTATATCTCAATGAGAAAAAGTAACTATGTGAAACGATGGGAACTATGTGAAGTGATGGATGTGTGAACCATCATGTGATTGTGTGATAACCATGTGGTAATCATTTTGCAGCAGATACATACAGCAAATCATCTCACTGCACACTGTAAGCACACACAATGTGATATGCTAAATATATCTTAGGAAACCTGGAAAACAGGACCACAACCAAACGAACAAACGAAACCCTGAAGTCTGAACGAACGAAGTCTGAAGACTGATGCAGCAGTGTGGACAGGGCATCGACACATGGATTCACCCAAGCCAGCTTGAGGCCCTCAAAAGTTTATGACTAAACCAAGGACAGGTCATGGGCTGGGCTGTGGGCTGTTCTCATCACCGTACCTGACACAGAACTACAAGAGCTCTGAAGTTCAAACGTGGATGTCAAGATCTTTATGAAGGTATCTTCTTCAAAATAGGAAGACAGGACATATCTTAAAACTTAAATATTTACACATGTGGTATGTGGAACTCCAATTGTATTCCTTCCTCAAGCCTCCCCTCTCCCTCATTTAATTAAGGAATATCCTAAAAGAATCAATTTCTTACTATAGTGGACATACTGATATATTAAAACATATTGTTAGAATAATGTTACTTCTAGATTTAAGTGATTTTGGTTTCATAATAAATGGATCTAATCTTAATTCTTTTTTTTTATAAGTGAAGGGAGAGGAGAGGCAGGGTTATTAGTGTACTAAAATGTTCTTAAATGGACTAATATGATATTGGTACAGAAAGTGCTTTCCTACCCTTCTTTCCTAGCTTGAAAAACTTTCTGGATTTTCACTTAAAACCAACAGTAAGAGATAAATGTGTTCTTGCCCCTTGATGTTTTGGTTATTCAGTTCATTCATTGCCCAGGACTGTTGGTTTCTTCTCATTGTTGCCTTTTGTTGTTTTATTTGAGCTGTTTTCATTTACTAAGAATTTCTTTGAGAATGAAAGAAGTGGCAAAAATCAAATCACTTCACTTCCTGCGTGATTCCACTTGCTAAAATTAGAGGATATTTATATTAGTAATTCAGCAACTTATGTTATAACACAACATGAAAATATCATGCTGCAGTTTAAAATAATATGAAGACTGAGAAATGAGGAAAATATTTATATGCAATAGTTTAAGTGGAAAAGTGGACCACAAAATGACATGTGTATTATTACTGCAACTCTAAAAAGCATAAAAGAAAAAGACAATATGCAAATGAAAAGTTCTATTAAGGTGACAGAATTATGGGGGATTTTAAAATTATCTAAAATTTGCCCTACATATCTTTCCAATAAAATATTTTTATTTAAAATCTTTGACTCTTCATCGAAATTAGGAAGGATGGAGTAAACCTTTCACTATCAGCAGATGACATGAAACTTTACATATATATATTATGTATGCATATATGTATATATGTGTGTGTATATATACATATATATTATATATGTATGTGTGTGTGTGTGTATAAGACCCTAAAGATTCCACCAAAAAGCTATTAGAACTGATAAATGAATAGTAAGGTCACAGGACACAAAATCAATATATAAAAATCCACTGCATTTCTTTTTAAAAAAAAATTTTTTTATGCTTTATTTATTTTTGAGAGAGAGACAGACAGAGCCCGAGCAAGGGAGGGTCAGAAAGAGAGGGAGACACAGAATCCGAAGCAGGCTCCAGGCTCTGAGCCAGCTGTCAGCACAGAGCCTGACGCAGGGCTCAAACCCACGAACCGTGAGATCATGACCTGAGCCGAAGCCAGACACTTAACCAACTGAGCCACCCAGGTGCCCCCAAAATCCACTGTATTTCTATACACTAACAATGAAGCAGCAGAAAGAGAAATTAAAAAAAATAATCCCATTTAATTGCACCAAAAATAATAAAATTCCTAAGAATACATTTGACCAAAGAGGTGAAAGGCCTGTACTCTGAAAACTGGGAAACACTGATGAAAGGAATTGAATATAACACAAAGAAATGGAAAGACATTCCATGCTCATGGATTGGAAGAGCAAATATTGTTAAAATGTCCATAATTTTATATAAAATATACAAAAAATATACAAATAATACACAAAGAAATCTACACATTCAATGCAATCCCTATGACAATACCAACAGCAGTTTTCACAGAGCTAGAGCAAAGAATCCTAAACTTGGCATGGAACTAAAGACCCCAAATAATCAAAGGAATCTTGAAAAAGAAAAAGAGGGGCTCCTGGGTGGCTCAGTTGGTTGAGTGTCTGGCTTCGGCTCAGGTGATGATCTCATGGTTTGTGGGTTTGAGCCCTGCGTCAGGCTCTGTGCCGACAGCTAGCTTAGGGCCTGGAGCCTGCTTTGGATTCTGTGTCTCCCTCTCTCTCTGACCCTCCCCTGCTCATGCTGTCTCTCTCTTAAAAATAAAAACATTAGAAAAAAAATTTTTAAATGGAAAAAGAAAAAGAAAACTGCAGGTATCACAATTACAGACTTTAAGTTATATTACAAAGGTATAGTAATCAAAATAGTATGGTACTGGCCCCACAACAGATACATAGATCAACAGAACAGAATAGAAAACCCAGAAGTAAACTCACAGCTATATGGTCAAGTAATCTTCGACAAAGCAGAAAAGAATATACAATGGGAAAAAGTCTCTTCAACAAATGCTGTTGGAAAAACTGACAGCAACATGTGAAAAAAAGACATGGAACTGCTTTCTTACACCATACACAAAAATAAACTCAAAATTGATTAAGGATCTCGATGTGAGACCTGAAACCATAAAAATCCAAGAAGAGAGCATAGGCAGTCATTTCTCTGATATCAGTCAGGGCAACATCTTTCTACATATGTCTCCTGAGGTGAGGGAAACAAAAGCAAAAATAAACTATCAGGATTACACCAAAATAAAAAGCTTCTGCACAGTGAAGGAGACAACAAAACTATAAGGCAACCTACAACTGGGAGGAAATATTTGCAAATGACATATCTGATAAAGGGTTAGTGTTCAAAATATATAAAGAACTTACACAACTCAACACCGAACACCTAAACAATCCAATTTAAAAAATGGGCAGAAGACATGAACAGACATTTCGCCAGAGAAGACATACAGATGACCAGAAGACACATTAAAAGATGCTCATCATCACCACTTACCATCAGGGAAATGCAAGTCAAAACTAAAGTCAGATATCACCTCACACCTGTCTTAATGGCTAAAATAAAAAACACAAGACACAAATGTTAGCAAGGATGTGGAGAGAAAGGAAACTCAGTGCACTGCTGGTGGGAGGGTCAGCTGATGCAGCCGCTCTGGAAGACAGCATGGAGTTTTCTCAAAAATTAAAAATAGATCTACCTGTAATCCAGGAAGCGCATCACTACATATTTATCCAAAGAATAGAAACCACTAATTCAAAGGGCTACAAGCATACCTGTATTTATTGCAGCATTATTTACAATAGCCAAACTGTGGACAAAGCCCAAGTGTCCACCACTAGATGGGTAGATAAAGATGTGTGTGTGTGTGTGTGTGCGCACACACGTGTGTGTATAAACACAATGGAACACTCAGCCATAAAAAAGAATGAAATCTTGCCATTTGCAACAACATGAATGGATCTAAATGCTGAGCAAAATCAGTCAGAGGAAGACAAATACATATGATTTCACTCATATGTGGAATTTGAGAAACAAAAAAGGGGACTCCTGGGTGGCTCAGTCGGTTAGGCTTCCTACTCTTGATTTTGGCTCAGGTCACGATCTCACACTTTGTGGGATCAAGCCCCACATCAGTCTCTGAGCCAATAACATGGAGCCTCCTTGGTGTTCTCTTCCTCTCTCTCTCTCTCTCTGCCCCATCCTTTGCTCTCTCACTCTCTCTCTCAAAATAAATAAATAAATAAATACATTTAAAAAAAGAAACAAAAAGAACAAAGAAAAAAAATGACAAACCAAAAAACAGACTCTTTTTTTAAAAAAATAGTTTATTGTCAAAGTGGTTTCCATACAACACCCAGTGCTCTTCCCCACAAGTGCCCTCCTCCATCACCACCACCTCTTTTCCCCCCTCTCCCTTCCACCCTCAGTTCATTTTTCAGTATTCAATAGTCTCTCAGGTTTTGTGTCCCTCTCTCTTCCCAACTCTCTTTCCCTCTTCCACTCCCCCTGGTCCTCCATTAGGTTTCTCCTGTTTTCCTATTAGACCTATGAGTGCAAACATATGGTATCTGTCCTTCTCTGCCTGACTTATTTCGCTTAGCATGACCCCCTCAAGGTCCATCCACTTTCCTACAAATGGCCATATGTCATTCCCTCTCATTGCCATGTAGTATTCCATTGTGTATATATACCACATCTTCTTGATCCACTCATCAGGTGATGGACATTTAGGCGCTTTCCATGTTTTGGGTATTGAAAAACAGACTCTTAACTATAGAGAATAAATAAATGGTTACCAGAGGGGAGTTGAGTGGGGTAATGGGTGAAATTGGTGAAGGGGATTAATTAAGCTTATAATTAATGAAACTAAATAATGAAACATCTTGATGAGCACTGAGTTAAAATATGGAAGGGTTTAATCGCTACGTTTCAGTGTTCCGAAAGAGAGGTCCCACTGGGAAATTCATTGATAAAGGTCCCATGCTTCCCATAGCAATAGCTTCAAAGGCCAAGAAAAATTTTTTTAGATGCACAAGGTCTGGGGTGCCTGAGTGGCTCAGTCCCTTGAGTGTCCGCCTTTGGATCAGGCCAAGATCTCACGATTCATGAATTTGAGCCCTGCATCGGACTCTGTGCTGACAGCTCAGAGCCTGGAGCCTGCTTCAGATTCTATGTTTCCCTCTCTTTCTGCCCCTCCCCTGCTCTCTCTCTCTCTCTCTCTCAAAAATAAATACACATTAAAACAAGTTTAGATGCACAAGTTCCAGTACTTTGGTGTTTTCATCATTCTGCCTGCTTTATTATAATTTCTTGAATATGTCTGGCACATATTAGATGTTTAATAAATATTCATTCAATGAACAAATGAATCATCAGCACAGAGAACTCATAGGGCTCCAGAACCATGGTGTGTGTATGTCAAGGAGAGGGAAGGTGTGCAGCCTAACGAACAATGACGATATTCTGTGAAATAACAGTACTTTAAAAACACATTAAGCACAAATATAATAGAGCACCAAAAATACCTGTTTTCAGCTACAGGGGTGCCTGCGTGGCTTAGTCAGTTAAGCATCTGACTCTTGATTTCAGCTCAGGTCATGATCTCATGGTTTGTGAGTTCGAGCCCCACATCAGGCTCTGTGCTGTCTGCTTGGGATTCTCTCTCCCTCTCTCTCTGGCCCTCCCCTCCCTGCTTGTGCTCTCTCTCTCTCAAAAATAAATAAATAAATAAGCATTAAAACACACACACACACACACACAGACACACACACACACACACACACACACACACACACAAACATCTTTCCTCAGCTACAGAGGAAGATTAAATCCCCAGACCTGGGACAACAAAAATCAATGTATTCTCTGGAAACTCTTCCTTTCCTGCCAACCACAATTCCTGCCATGCAAGGAGGGCCAAACTCCCTCTTCCACATTTCTTGAAGGAGCAGTTTCTGTGCAAAGGGAGTACACGACACGGTCAGGATCTGACATGCCAACAGCAGGAATGCCCATGACGCATTTCTTCACAGCTAGCTGGTTTATTTGCACAGTTAGTAACTACTGCAACCTTCCGGAAATATAATTTGCTAAATATCTTAAAGTATCTTTTTAGGCACATATAAAACATGTAGGCTCCACAGTTCTCATGCTTTTTGTGTTATTTTATTTTTGTTGTGGTGGTTGTGTCATTTTAAATCAATTTCAGGAAATTGTTTAAAATCATTTGGAAGCAAATAACAGAGATGTAATAATTCATGTGTGACAAGAGCATTTGTATCCTCAATTTTTATCCCAAAGTACAATACTAAGTATAATAGTATTAATGTGTTTAGCAATGAATATGTAGTACAATTCAACAGGATAATAAAAGATAATGCAGAAAAATAAAAAGAGGTCCTGTCAAGTGATTCTAAGATCCTTACAAGGATTGGAGGGGAAGAATGTTGCACAACTTAGAGCTAAGATACTGTGTTTGAGAAACACACACTTCGATGCTAGAACTAGATATTTCAGGAAAAAAATATTAATTGAATGTACTTTCCCTCAGTACTTTAATTTCCCAGAACACAAAAATAATAGCAATTACCAATGGAGTGCCTCTTACATTCCAGGCACTTTGACTTCCATTACTCTTCATGCTCACAACTCTGCCCTTTTCGGGTGAGGAGACTGTCAGGGAGGAGAGGAAGTTGGCTACAGTCTCACTTGGAACCACAACAAAGGTCTTCATCTTCACCTATGACCCTCCACACACAGGCTATGACAGGAGACTTTGGGGAAACCTCATGGAAAACTGGGCAACGCTACACCGTTTGTGTACTTCTGCAAAGCACATATTACTCACTGTATTATTTTTCCGACATCCAGATCTTTGCAGAATCTTTTAGGACAAACTCCTCAATATACCGAAATCGCACTACAAGTTAAAGGCAATGACACAAAAGGGCCCTTAATAAATGTCCTTTAGATGATGGAGCATTCCCATTTTAGAAAAATAAAAGCAAATGTCACAGAAGTACAGCTCTTGGATGATAGTGGGAAAGAATACAAGCCACTACCACGACCAAAACCTATTAATTGCATCCAACCCCTCCCCCACCCCCACTCCCCAGTTATTATTGGCAAAGCAGGTGGAAAGAGTCCTGGGCTGGGAAGCCACTGGCTCAAGCCATCATATTTAAAGGGGTGAGGTCATGCGCGCCTTTGGATTTGTTGGTGATGTGCTTTTCACATATTCCTTGTGGGGTAACAATGCTGGCCTTGCCCAACCCACGAGACAGTTGTCAGAATAAAATGAAGAAGTATATTTGAAAGTGTTTGGGAAAGTATAGAAATGTATGCAACTATAAATAAATGTACACAGATGTATTACTATAGTTATTGTCCATTGAGGGTACAGAGCTCCCCACCCATAAATTTACGAAAATCAGGCGCATCTTTAGGGATGTAGACAGCCCACTTAAAAGACTCAATCTGAAAAAAATGGCTGAGACCCCAAGTGAGGGGAACAGACACGAGGAGCAGGAATATGGTTTTAGAATGAGCAGATACTGCTCAGAAAGAGGCAGATAAAAGCTCAGGTTTCAAACAAAAGAAATCTTTCTTCGGTGCCCAAAAGGGTTGTATTTGAGGCCCTGTCAAGATAAGAGACACACGGACTGATATAGCGGTGTTTACCTCAGGCGCTAGGTGAAAGGAAACAACAGGCTTTGTAATCCGTGCAATTTCTATTGTCTGTAAAGGGTCCCTCTCACCCTGAGGAAAATGATACCAGCCAAGAACTTACCTACCAGACAGGGAACAGCCCCATTTTCAGATTTCAAAGGCAAACGGTTTCAGAAAGTACTTTTGAAAGTATTTTCACTTCCCCCACCTCGCCATAATGGTCTAAGGCAGATCATTCAGGTTAGCCTGAATATTATTTAGGACATCTAATGTATCGAGCAGGTTGCTGGAAACTGTGAGGTGTTTGTAAGACAAGCATATGATAAACTGAGTTGGGAATACATAATAAAATTAAAAATAAAGAACGACACGTTATTTCAATTATGTTACTCTGTGAGAATGTTTCTTCCTTTCTCTTTTGTGCTTCATAGAGAATCACTAGAATAGTTTCATTTACATGTTTTAAAATTGTAATCGTGACTCGTAGATATTTTCAGATGACTGCAGTGCATACAAGATACTTGTTTTTAAAAGAGTAACTGGTTGTGAAAATTACTCTAAAGAGATGTGGACCTGAGTGGGTGACCACGTGTGTGATGAGCTGGGTGTAGCAGTATTTTTCCACACACTGGTGCCAACATTCAGGACACTGTGTCTGAAGATCAGCACCAAGTAGTAATGGTATAAGCCAACATCACAAAGTTCTACACTATCTAAACGTCGTGCAAACCTTTGAAGCACATTTCCTTCTTCTGTATGGATATGTCAACAAATATTTGCGTTATATACTAAGCAAACACGGTCTAAATTCCAATGTTTCTACAGTTTCTGAGGGTCAGCACTGGGCACTTTTCACATAATTCAACATGGGAAATGGATGCCTACAGGCATGTTTAGATATGAAAGGATTATTTGTATCCTGATACCAAAGGTGCATTCAAAATTAGCAAAATAACAGCACCTGTGATTTACAAAGAATGTGGCTTTAAGGATTGAGACGCTGGGGGGGGCGGGTAGCAGATGTGATTTTTTAAAATGGTTCTTAGTTCTAGTTTTATTTTTAAAACTTGTGCTTTTAAGAAGACATTGGAAAGGCAGAGAGAGGTGTTGAGTTAGAAGACCTTTTTCAACCTAAGTCTTTCAAAAATCCCTTGGATGGTTCACGTATGTTACCACAAACACAAAAGCACAATGCCTATGTTTGTTACTCTAGAACATTTGTTTTTAATAGTGTGGCCCAATTGTATGAAACATAACGAGAATGATAAGACACTTTCTTTTGCAAGATTCCTATAGTGAATCCCAAAGACTGTGTTGAATATAGAACATAGACTATTTGGTGACTTTTTGTTTTTTTTCTTTTTAATATTTTGTTCTGTTTGGTCTAGGTATGGTATGTGTTATTTTTCATTGCTTTCATGTTTCCTTCTACATCATTTTCAGAGGTAATTTAATTCAAATGTACATTACACACTATTTTGGAGCAAGGTATATTGGGAATACAATGTAATGTAATTAATACAAGATGGTGTGACTCTCCTTCTTCTCAGATAATTGGATGGACTTTTGGATTGCTGTTAATCACTTTGTCTTTTACAAACACTGTCAGTAGCAGGATATGCTATCCGAAAGAATGCTTCCCAGTAGTAACTGTTCCACTTTTTTGTTCTTCTATAAAAAAGTACATTTATCTTGGCTTGATCCTGGAAAATTGTGTAAATAATATCAGTCAGGCATGTGCATGTAATATACCTTAGATTAAAATGTGTGAAAGGATATTTTGGTATTTATTTTAGGCATATAATTTTTATTTTTTTATTATTATTATTTTTATTTTTGAGAGCGCGAGCAGGGGAGGGTCAGAGAGAGAGGGAGACACAGAATCTGAAGCAGGCTCCAGGGTCTGAGCTAGCTGTCAGCACAGAGCCCGACGAGGGGCTTGAACCCACAAACCATGAGATCATGACCTGAGCCAAAGCCGGATGCTTAACTGACTGAGCCACCCAGCCGCCCCAGGTATATAATTTTTAAAAGACTGGTATCACTCATGTTCACATTATTCCCACTGATAATGAGGTTCTTTGCTTTTCTTTGGGGAAGGACATAGAGTCTGAACTCAACAGCACTTAAGAAATAGAAGACTTTACTCACCGTCATCATCATCTCCTGCTAGTGAAAACAGAGATAACGCTAGCACCTACCTCACAAGGTTAAATGACAATAAATGTTAGCTACAAGTGTTACTGGAATTCTCAATTATTTTGAACCATGTAACCTCTTCATATTAATCAGACTGAAATCCTTAAATTATATCTCAACTATATATTGTCTAGAGGCGAGGAATGAATCTGTATTAAATTATAGATTCTTATCAGGAAGTTAAGTCAACATTTCAGTCAGTATTTTTAATAAATTACAGAAATCAGTAATTCCTACCTGTAAAATGTGATAAATTTTGAGCCACATCAGTTGTTCAAACCGTATCAGTTTGAATTAAGGTTATAATGAACAAGGCAATCAGTGTGACTGCTGAGAGAGACACATTTATCAAATCCTTGGACCAGCGCATGTAAAGTTTCATCCAGGGACATCTGTACTCTGTGAATCTTTTTGGACAGTAGATAGCTCCTGCCAGGAACAGAACAAACTGTTTTTTAATATGATCTTCCTCCTTCCTATTTCCTGGTCATGAAAAGAGCAACTGCCATAGATGGGGTCCAAAAAACAAGTGAGATTAAGTGAAAAGTTCAGTTGTTTTTAAATTTGGCAAAAAAAGAAAAAAAGGAAGAACAGGAGCAATGAATGCAACAAGAATTCCTGTTGGGATGAAATGGGAAAGGAATTTTGCGCTTGGTGTATGCACCCTAACTCTGGTCTAAGGATACCCTCAATCTCTTGTGGAAGAAATTTGTTATTTGCATTTGTGGAGAAGCAGCTCATAGTTTCTGAAAGGGAGCACTGTTGGTATTTGGGGTGGGAGAGTTCTTCATAACGAAGGGCTCTCCTGCACCCGGTCTGTAGTGTAGCAAAACTGTATCTGACTCCTGGAGTATTAAATGCTGGTAGTTCCCCAGACAATCTCTCCTTACTCCCCTAAATTTTCGGGGATATGGGTAACACCACTCCTAATAGAGAAAGGAGACAAGTGGTAGACAAGATCTTAAGAACTATTCACTCCGATTTGATGTTGGAATTACACTCCCTCACTGACTAAACCCAAGACGTTAGATTCGGCTTAGTAAACAGGGCTATGAAGTCAACATTACAACTTTTCAAGAAAGGATATTCTAGGAAAGAGGGTTAGCAAGAGTTGTGGTTAAGAAAATGGATTCCTGGAGTGCCTGGGTGGCTCAGTGGGTTAAGTATCCAACTTCGGTACAGGTCATGATCTCACAGTCTGTGAGTTTGAGCCCTGCATCAGGCTCTGTGCTGATAGTTCAGACCCTGGAGGCTACTTTGAATTGTCTCCCTCTCTCTCTGCCCCTCCCCTGCTCACACTCTCCCTTTCTCTCAAAAATAAACAAACATTAAAAAAAAATTAGAAAATAGATTCCTCTTAGCTTTCCCACATCCTGGCTGTGGTATGTTGTGCAACTTTTTCTTACCAAGAAAAGGATAATGACAATATGCACCTTACAGGCTTTACTTGAGGATTACATGTGCTAACACGTGTAGGTTGCTCAGCTCTGTTCAGGGTATGCAGCGAGCACTCAAATGTTACAGCTGTGAGGCCTAAAGCCAGCAAAGTGGCAGTTCATGCATTTACTGGATGTCATTCACGAGGAGCAAGAATTTGTCAGAATAATGTACACCCGAAGAACAAAGGTAAAGTAGGGCAGCCTCAAATTAAAAAAAAAAAAATTTAGGGCGCCAGAGTGGCTCAGTCGGTTAAGCTTCCGACTTTGGCTCAGGTCAGATCTCACATTCGTGGGTTCGAGTCCCGCATCAGGCTCTGTGCTGACAGCTAGCTCAGAGCCTGGGGCCTGCTTCCGGTTCTGTGTCTCCTTCTCTCTCTGCCCCTCCCCGTCTCACGCTCTGTCTCTCTCTGTATCAAAAATAAATAAAACATTTAAAAAAATTAAAAAAATTTTTTAAAATGAGGCAAATGGCAATTTTCTATCATTAGAGACATGTCTTATTTGTTGTTAACTGGTAAAGAAAAAAAATAAGAAAGTATGCATTTTCATGAATTCACAAGGTGTGAGATGAGCTTAGTCTTCATTGTTGTGTGCTATATTTTAAATTCATCATGGACTCCTGTTTAAATGTGTACAATTCAGGAACTCTACACTTGATGGTTCACAATTGCTCAGCCTACGTCAAAATGTTTTGTTTCATTCATTAATTATGAATTTGGTACAAGAATCCACAATGAACACCTATAAAAACAAAGAAAGCAGGCACTCTAATTCCTAAATTCATAATCTATCAAGTAAGTGAATGGAGCACCTAACATGCGATTCTTCTCTAAATTAGCCTGTAATTCACATTTTTACCAATTGAGACTGCACTCTAATCCAATGAACACATTTAATCAGCTATAAATGCAAAACATTTTAGGTAAGAGTAACATAAGCTAAAATGCTAAAATGGGGCACAGTAGCCGGGGAATTCCAGTGCCTGCAACAATAAAATGTCACCTGACCCAGAGGCCATGATCTGACTTGTTCTAAATGAATAAAATTCCTAGAGATTTAAACACCTTCATGTCAAAATAGCACAGTAATGTAAATGTGATATTTAATACATACACATGTCCTTGCACAATACTGAACACTTTACAATATGTGTTCACTGCCCAAAGATAAAAATAACCCAAAACTATCACAGTCATGCATTACCAGTAAGACC
>NC_043701.1:59850763-59852452 GCF_006229205.1 Suricata suricatta | reverse complement strand
GATGAATCTCAAAAGCATGCTAAGCGAAAGAAGCCAGATACAAAAGATTACATTCTATGAGATTCTATGTATATGAAATTACCCAGAAGTGATAAATCTGTACTGACAGAAAGCTCCGTGGTTGTCCGGAGTGGGAACAGGAGCAGGAAATGACTACAAACAAGCATGAGGGAACTTCTGAGGGATAATGGAATTGCCCTAAAATTGGATCTTGGTGATGGTTACATAACTGTATAAATCTGCTACCTAATTTGCGTGACTAAATTGAATAGTTACAATGGATGGCTTTTTGGTATGAAATTCTACTTCAATACACTGTAAAAAAAATAATGGAAAAAAAAGACACTAACGTGTCTTTAACGTGGGAATTGGGGGCACCTAGCTAGGTCAGTCAGAGGAGTGTGTGATTCTTCATGAGTTCGAGCCCCCTGTAGGGTATGGAGATTACTTAAATAAATAAAACTTTAGGGAGAATAAAGAAACTAGGAACTGATCTTCAAATATGGGTGATATAAAGGGTGAAGTCCTTCCTGGAATAAAGATGGAAGTCAAAAAACATTTGTACAATGAATAATGAACTTCTGAACTTGGCTAACTGGGAGAGAGAGAAAAAAAACTTTGAAATATTTATAATTTCTCCATCTCACTATTATTTAACTTTCGGTTTCCTTTGCTGGAAAATAAGAATAATAATAGTACCTCCTTAACAGGGATAGAATGAGGCCTAATGAGATGATGGACATAGTGCTTTCAGTAAGTGCTAAATATTAACTACCAGCAATCATAAAAATATTCAGATTTCCTCTATAGATGTTAAGATACTTAAAAAACACATTTATATCTCTCTACTTCCACAGCTACGAACTTTCCCTAAATGTAAAAAGAGAACCACAATGAACTCTGTCAAACTTTGTGGTAATAAAATTATTGATACTGGATAAATTTTGGTTTTTCAATCACATTTTAAAAAATAAATCCATTTTCAAGGCACACAGTGACATATTTTAAAACTACAAAATGACTAACAAAATGAGACATATCCATTGGCATGCACAAAAACTAGTTGATTTAAATACATGTTTATCAAGAAACATTATAGTTTGCTAAAGACATCAGTTAAATCTTACACAGTAAATAGGGAAAAAGATATCGTAACTTCTTGTCTCTTGTAACTTATCTATTGTTCATTTTTGTAAGTTATCACAGAATTAAAGAGTTTAAGGAACCCAACTAGGCCAGTGATTTCTCTTTAAGAATCTTCTCTCATGTGAATCCAGAGAAACTTAACAGAAGACTATGGGGGAAGGGAAGAGGGAAAAAGTTAAGGAGAGGGAGGGAGAAAAACCGTAAGAGACTCTTAAATACTGAGAACAAACTGAGGGTTGATGGGGGGTGGGGGAGGGGGGAAAGTGAGTGGTGCACATGGAGGGCACTTATTGGCGTGAGCAGTGGGTGTTATATGGAAACAAACTTGACAATAAACTATATATACAGAATTTGCTCATAAAGAACTTATCCTACTTTAAAAAGTGAGGAATCCATAACCTACTTGGTAGCAAGCACTCATCTTTCAGAAGTGTTCTTTACTTCTGTTCCTTCCTGAAAAGAAATCCACTTTGCTTTTGGAGAATGGAACGCACTGGCTTCACTATAAGATGAGGGTTATCTCAGGTGAATTACACAGTTGCT